>NC_137499.1:17354490-17954490 GCF_041902795.1 Electrophorus electricus
TGAGATAGTAGTTGAGAACACAATGTTTGGCTCTAAAACAGAGTTTAAGGTACTTACAAAGCTTTGAAATGCTGTTTTAATGTATGTAAAACATAAAGAACAGTTTAAATCTACTTGAATACACAATGTCTTGCTCTGAAACACTGTTTAATCACTTACAATGCCTTGAAACGCTGTTTCAATGTATGTAAAACATAAAGAACACAGTTACAATCTACTTATTGCAAACTATAGAACAGACTGTTTTCTCTTAAACTAATCTATGAAAGTTTCTTCTTAACTTGAATGAGATATTAGTTAAGAACACAATGTTTGGCTTTAAAACAGAGTTTAAGGTATATACAAAGCTTTGAAATGCTGTTTTAATGTATGTAAAACATAAAGAACACAGTTTAAATCTACTTGAAAACACAATGTCTTGCTCTGAAACACTGTTTAATCCCTTACAATGCCTTGAAACGCTGTTTCAATGTATGTAAAAGATAAAGAACACAGTTACAATCTACTTATTGCAAACTATAGAACAGACTGTTTTCTCTTAAACTAATCTTTGAAAGTTTCTTCTTAACTTGCATGAGATATTAGTTAAGAACACAATGTTTGGCTTTAAAACAGAGTTTAAGGTACTTACAAAGCTTTGAAATGCTGTTTTAATGTATGTAAAACATAAAGAACACAGTATAAATCTACTTGAAAACACAATGTCTTGCCCTGAAACACTGTTTAATCACTTACAATGCCTTGAAACGCTGTTTCAATGTATGTAAAACATAAAGAACCCAATTACAATCTACTTATGGCAAGCTAGAGAACAGACTGTTTTCTCTTAAACTAATCTTTGAAAGTTTCTTCTTAACTTGCAGGAGATTGTAGTTGAGATCACAATGTTTGGCTCTAAAACAGAGTTTAAGGTACTTACAATGCTTTGAAATGCTATTTTAATGTATGTAAAAGATAAAGAACAGTTTAAATCTACTTGAATGCACAATGTCTTGCTCTGAAACACTATTTAATCACTTACAATGCCTTGAAACGCTGTTTCAATGTATGTAAAACATAAAGAGCACAGTTACAATCTACTTATTGCAAACTATAGAACAGACTGTTTTCTCTTAAACTAATCTTTGAAAGTTTCTTCTAAACTTGCATGAGATAGTAGTTGAGAACACAATGTTTGGCTCTAAAACAGAGTTTAAGTTACTTACAAAGCTTTGAAATGCTGTTTTAATGTATGTAAAACATAAAGAACACAGTTTAAATCTACTAGAAAACACAATGTCTTGCCCTGAAACACTGTTTAATCACTTACAATGCCTTGAAACGCTGTTTCAATGTATGTAAAACATAAAGAACACAGTTACAATCTACGTATTGCAAACTATAGAACAGACTGTTTTCTCTTAAACTAATCTTTGAAAGTTTCTTCTTAACTTGCATGAGATAGTAATTGAGAACACAATGTTTGGCTCTAAAACAGAGTTTAAGGTACATACAAAGCTTTGAAATGCTGTTTTAATGTATGTAAAACATAAAGAACACAGTTTAAATCTACTTGAAAACACAATGTCTTGCTCTGAAACAATATTTAATCACTTACAATGCCTTGAAACGCTATTTCAATGTATAAAATACATAAAGAACACAGTTACAATCTACTTATTGCAAACTATAGAACAGACTGTTTTCTCTTAAACTAATCTATGAAAGTTTCTTCTTAACTTGAATGAGATATTAGTTAAGAACACAATGTTTGGCTTTAAAACAGAGTTTAAGGTATATACAAAGCTTTGAAATGCTGTTTTAATGTATGTAAAACATAAAGAACACAGTTTAAATCTACTTGAAAACACAATGTCTTGCTCTGAAACACTGTTTAATCCCTTACAATGCCTTGAAATGCTGTTTCAATGTATGTAAAAGATAAAGAACACAGTTACAATCTACTTATTGCAAACTATAGAACAGACTGTTTTCTCTTAAACTAATCTTTGAAAGTTTCTTCTTAACTTGCATGAGATAGTAGTTGAGAACACAATGTTTGGCTCTAAAACAGAGTTTAAGGTACTTACAAAGCTTTGAAATGCTGTTTTAATGTATGTAAAACATAAAGAACACAGTTTAAATCTACTAGAAAACACAATGTCTTGCCCTGAAACACTGTTTAATCACTTACAATGCCTTGAAACGCTGTTTCAATGTATGTAAAACATAAAGAACACAGTTACAATCTACTTATTGCAAACTATAGAACAGACTGTTTTCTCTTAAACTAATCTATGAAAGTTTCTTCTTAACTTGAATGAGATATTAGTTAAGAACACAATGTTTGGCTTTAAAACAGAGTTTAAGGTATATACAAAGCTTTGAAATGCTGTTTTAATGTATGTAAAACATAAAGAACACAGTTTAAATCTACTTGAAAACACAATGTCTTGTTCTGAAACACTATTTAATCACTTACAATGCCTTGAAACGCTGTTTCAATGTATGTAAAAGATAAAGAACACAGTTACAATCTACTTATTGCAAACTATAGAACAGACTGTTTTCTCTTAAACTAATCTTTGAAAGTTTCTTCTTAACTTGCATGAGATAGTAGTTGAGAACACAATGTTTGGCTCTAAAACAGAGTTTAAGGTACTTACAAAGCTTTGAAATGCTGTTTTAATGTATGTAAAACATAAAGAACACAGTTTAAATCTACTAGAAAACACAATGTCTTGCTCTGAAACACTGTTTAATCACTTACAATGCCTTGAAACGCTGTTTCAATGTATGTAAAACATAAAGAACACAGTTACAATCTACTTATTGCAAACTATAGAACAGACTGTTTTCTCTTAAACTAATCTATGAAAGTTTCTTCTTAACTTGAATGAGATATTAGTTAAGAACACAATGTTTGGCTTTAAAACAGAGTTTAAGGTATATACAAAGCTTTGAAATGCTGTTTTAATGTATGTAAAACATAAAGAACACAGTTTAAATCTACTTGAAAACACAATGTCTTGTTCTGAAACACTATTTAATCACTTACAATGCCTTGAAACGCTATTTCAATGTATAAAAAACATAAAGAACACAGTTACAATCTACGTTTGGCAAGCTATAGAACAGACTGTTTTCTCTTAAACTAATCTTTGAAAGTTTCTTCTTAACTTGCATGAGATAGTAGTTGAGAACACAATGTTTGGCTCTAAAACAGAGTTTAAGGTACTTACAAAGCTTTGAAATGCTGTTTTAATGTATGTAAAACATAAAGAACACAGTTTAAATCTACTAGAAAACACAATGTCTTGCCCTGAAACACTGTTTAATCACTTACAATGCCTTGAAAAGCTGTTTCAATGTATGTAAAACATAAAGAACACAGTTACAATCTACTTATTGCAAACTATAGAACAGACTGTTTTCTCTTAAACTAATCTATGAAAGTTTCTTCTTAACTTGAATGAGATATTAGTTAAGAACACAATGTTTGGCTTTAAAACAGAGTTTAAGTTACTTACAAAGCTTTGAAATGCTGTTTTAATGTATGTAAAACATAAAGAACACAGTTTAAATCTACTAGAAAACACAATGTCTTGCCCTGAAACACTGTTTAATCACTTACAATGCCTTGAAACGCTGTTTCAATGTATGTAAAACATAAAGAACACAGTTACAATCTACGTATTGCAAACTATAGAACAGACTGTTTTCTCTTAAACTAATCTTTGAAAGTTTCTTCTTAACTTGCATGAGATAGTAATTGAGAACACAATGTTTGGCTCTAAAACAGAGTTTAAGGTACATACAAAGCTTTGAAATGCTGTTTTAATGTATGTAAAACATAAAGAACACAGTTTAAATCTACTTGAAAACACAATGTCTTGCTCTGAAACAATATTTAATCACTTACAATGCCTTGAAACGCTATTTCAATGTATAAAATACATAAAGAACACAGTTACAATCTACTTATTGCAAACTATAGAACAGACTGTTTTCTCTTAAACTAATCTATGAAAGTTTCTTCTTAACTTGAATGAGATATTAGTTAAGAACACAATGTTTGGCTTTAAAACAGAGTTTAAGGTATATACAAAGCTTTGAAATGCTGTTTTAATGTATGTAAAACATAAAGAACACAGTTTAAATCTACTTGAAAACACAATGTCTTGCTCTGAAACGCTGTTTAATCCCTTACAATGCCTTGAAACGCTGTTTCAATGTATGTAAAAGATAAAGAACACAGTTACAATCTACTTATTGCAAACTATAGAACAGACTGTTTTCTCTTAAACTAATCTTTGAAAGTTTCTTCTTAACTTGCATGAGATAGTAGTTGAGAACACAATATTTGGCTATAAAACAGAGTTTAAGGTACTTACAAAGCTTTGAAATGCTGTTTTAATGTATGTAAAACATAAAGAACACAGTTTAAATCTACTTGAAAACACAATGTCTTGCTCTGAAACACTATTTAATCACTTACAATGCCTTGAAACGATATTTCAATGTATAAAAAACATAAAGAACACAGTAACAATCTACGTTTGGCAAGCTATAGAACAGACTATTTTCTCTTAAACTAATCTTTGAAAGTTTCTTCTTAACTTGCATGAGATAGTAGTTGAGATCACAATGTTTGGCTCTAAAACAGAGTTTAAGATACATACAAAGCTTTGAAATGCTGTTTTAATATATGTAAAACATAAAGAACGCAGTTTAAATCTACTTGAAAACACAATGTCTTGCTCTGAAACACTGTTTAATCACTTAAAATGCCTTGAAATGCTATTTCAATGTATGTAAAACATAAAGAACACAGTTACAATCTACTTATTGCAAACTATAGAACAGAATGTTTTCTCTTAAACTAATCTTTGAAAGTTTCTTCTTAACTTGCATGAGATAGTAGTTGAGAACACAATGTTTGGCTCTAAAACAGAGTTTAAGGTACTTACAAAGCTTTGAAATGCTGTTTTAATGTATGTAAAACATAAAGAACACAGTTTAAATCTACTTGAAAACACAATGTCTTGCTCTGAAACAATATTTAATCACTTACAATGCCTTGAAACGCTGTTTCAATGTATGTAAAACATAAAGAACACAGTTACAATCTACTTATGGCAAGCTATAGAACAAACTGTTTTCTCTTAAACTAATCTTTGAAAGTTTCTTCTTAAATTGCATGAGATAGTAGTTGAGAACACAATGTTTGGCTCTAAAACAGAGTTTAAGGTACATACAAAGCTTTGAAATGGTGTTTTAATGTATGTAAAACATAAAGAACGCAGTTTAAATCTACTAGAAAACACAATGTCTTGCCCTGAAACACTGTTTAATCACTTACAATGCCTTGAAAGGCTGTTTCAATGTATGTAAAACATAAAGAACACAGTTACAATCTACTTATTGCAAACTATAGAACAGAATGTTTTCTCTTAAACTAATCTTTGAAAGTTTCTTCTTAACTTGCATGAGATAGTAGTTGAGAACACAATGTTTGGCTCTAAAACAGAGTTTAAGGTACTTACAAAGCTTTGAAATGCTGTTTTAATGTATGTAAAACATAAAGAACAGTTTAAATCTACTTGAATACACAATGTCTTGCTCTGAAACACTGTTTAATCACTTACAATGCCTTGAAACGCTGTTTCAATGTATGTAAAACATAAAGAACACAGTTACAATCTACTTATTGCAAACTATAGAACAGACTGTTTTCTCTTAAACTAATCTATGAAAGTTTCTTCTTAACTTGAATGAGATATTAGTTAAGAACACAATGTTTGGCTTTAAAACAGAGTTTAAGGTATATACAAAGCTTTGAAATGCTGTTTTAATGTATGTAAAACATAAAGAACACAGTTTAAATCTACTTGAAAACACAATGTCTTGCTCTGAAACACTGTTTAATCCCTTACAATGCCTTGAAACGCTGTTTCAATGTATGTAAAAGATAAAGAACACAGTTACAATCTACTTATTGCAAACTATAGAACAGACTGTTTTCTCTTAAACTAATCTTTGAAAGTTTCTTCTTAACTTGCATGAGATATTAGTTAAGAACACAATGTTTGGCTTTAAAACAGAGTTTAAGGTACTTACAAAGCTTTGAAATGCTGTTTTAATGTATGTAAAACATAAAGAACACAGTATAAATCTACTTGAAAACACAATGTCTTGCCCTGAAACACTGTTTAATCACTTACAATGCCTTGAAACGCTGTTTCAATGTATGTAAAACATAAAGAACCCAATTACAATCTACTTATGGCAAGCTAGAGAACAGACTGTTTTCTCTTAAACTAATCTTTGAAAGTTTCTTCTTAACTTGCAGGAGATTGTAGTTGAGATCACAATGTTTGGCTCTAAAACAGAGTTTAAGGTACTTACAATGCTTTGAAATGCTATTTTAATGTATGTAAAAGATAAAGAACAGTTTAAATCTACTTGAATGCACAATGTCTTGCTCTGAAACACTATTTAATCACTTACAATGCCTTGAAACGCTATTTCAATGTATGTAAAACATAAAGAGCACAGTTACAATCTACTTATTGCAAACTATAGAACAGACTGTTTTCTCTTAAACTAATCTTTGAAAGTTTCTTCTAAACTTGCATGAGATAGTAGTTGAGAACACAATGTTTGGCTCTAAAACAGAGTTTAAGTTACTTACAAAGCTTTGAAATGCTGTTTTAATGTATGTAAAACATAAAGAACACAGTTTAAATCTACTAGAAAACACAATGTCTTGCCCTGAAACACTGTTTAATCACTTACAATGCCTTGAAACGCTGTTTCAATGTATGTAAAACATAAAGAACACAGTTACAATCTACGTATTGCAAACTATAGAACAGACTGTTTTCTCTTAAACTAATCTTTGAAAGTTTCTTCTTAACTTGCATGAGATAGTAATTGAGAACACAATGTTTGGCTCTAAAACAGAGTTTAAGGTACATACAAAGCTTTGAAATGCTGTTTTAATGTATGTAAAACATAAAGAACACAGTTTAAATCTACTTGAAAACACAATGTCTTGCTCTGAAACAATATTTAATCACTTACAATGCCTTGAAACGCTATTTCAATGTATAAAATACATAAAGAACACAGTTACAATCTACTTATTGCAAACTATAGAACAGACTGTTTTCTCTTAAACTAATCTATGAAAGTTTCTTCTTAACTTGAATGAGATATTAGTTAAGAACACAATGTTTGGCTTTAAAACAGAGTTTAAGGTATATACAAAGCTTTGAAATGCTGTTTTAATGTATGTAAAACATAAAGAACACAGTTTAAATCTACTTGAAAACACAATGTCTTGCTCTGAAACACTGTTTAATCCCTTAGAATGCCTTGAAACGCTGTTTCAATGTATGTAAAAGATAAAGAACACAGTTACAATCTACTTATTGCAAACTATAGAACAGACTGTTTTCTCTTAAACTAATCTTTGAAAGTTTCTTCTTAACTTGCATGAGATAGTAGTTGAGAACACAATGTTTGGCTCTAAAACAGAGTTTAAGGTACTTACAAAGCTTTGAAATGCTGTTTTAATGTATGTAAAACATAAAGAACACAGTTTAAATCTACTTGAAAACACAATGTCTTGCTCTGAAACACTATTTAATCACTTACAATGCCTTGAAACGATATTTCAATGTATAAAAAACATAAAGAACACAGTAACAATCTACGTTTGGCAAGCTATAGAACAGACTATTTTCTCTTAAACTAATCTTTGAAAGTTTCTTCTTAACTTGCATGAGATAGTAGTTGAGATCACAATGTTTGGCTCTAAAACAGAGTTTAAGATACATACAAAGCTTTGAAATGCTGTTTTAATATATGTAAAACATAAAGAACGCAGTTTAAATCTACTTGAAAACACAATGTCTTGCTCTGAAACACTGTTTAATCACTTAAAATGCCTTGAAATGCTATTTCAATGTATGTAAAACATAAAGAACACAGTTACAATCTACTTATTGCAAACTATAGAACAGAATGTTTTCTCTTAAACTAATCTTTGAAAGTTTCTTCTTAACTTGCATGAGATAGTAGTTGAGAACACAATGTTTGGCTCTAAAACAGAGTTTAAGGTACTTACAAAGCTTTGAAATGCTGTTTTAATGTATGTAAAACATAAAGAACACAGTTTAAATCTACTTGAAAACACAATGTCTTGCTCTGAAACAATATTTAATCACTTACAATGCCTTGAAACGCTATTTCAATGTATAAAATACATAAAGAACACGGTTACAATCTACTTATTGCAAACTATAGAACAGACTGTTTTCTCTTAAACTAATCTATGAAAGTTTCTTCTTAACTTGAATGAGATATTAGTTAAGAACACAATGTTTGGCTTTAAAACAGAGTTTAAGGTATATACAAAGCTTTGAAATGCTGTTTTAATGTATGTAAAACATAAAGAACACAGTTTAAATCTACTTGAAAACACAATGTCTTGCTCTGAAACACTGTTTAATCCCTTACAATGCCTTGAAACGCTGTTTCAATGTATGTAAAAGATAAAGAACACAGTTACAATCTACTTATTGCAAACTATAGAACAGACTGTTTTCTCTTAAACTAATCTTTGAAAGTTTCTTCTTAACTTGCATGAGATAGTAGTTGAGAACACAATGTTTGGCTATAAAACAGAGTTTAAGGTACTTACAAAGCTTTGAAATGCTGTTTTAATGTATGTAAAACATAAAGAACACAGTTTAAATCTACTTGAAAACACAATGTCTTGCTCTGAAACACTATTTAATCACTTACAATGCCTTGAAACGATATTTCAATGTATAAAAAACATAAAGAACACAGTAACAATCTACGTTTGGCAAGCTATAGAACAGACTATTTTCTCTTAAACTAATCTTTGAAAGTTTCTTCTTAACTTGCATGAGATAGTAGTTGAGATCACAATGTTTGGCTCTAAAACAGAGTTTAAGATACATACAAAGCTTTGAAATGCTGTTTTAATATATGTAAAACATAAAGAACGCAGTTTAAATCTACTTGAAAACACAATGTCTTGCTCTGAAACACTGTTTAATCACTTAAAATGCCTTGAAATGCTATTTCAATGTATGTAAAACATAAAGAACAGTTACAATCTACTTATTGCAAACTATAGAACAGAATGTTTTCTCTTAAACTAATCTTTGAAAGTTTCTTCTTAACTTGCATGAGATAGTAGTTGAGAACACAATGTTTGGCTCTAAAACAGAGTTTAAGGTACTTACAAAGCTTTGAAATGCTGTTTTAATGTATGTAAAACATAAAGAACACAGTTTAAATCTACTTGAAAACACAATGTCTTGCTCTGAAACAATATTTAATCACTTACAATGCAAAGAAACGCTATTTCAATGTATAAAATACATAAAGAACACAGTTACAATCTACTTATTGCAAACTATAGAACAGACTGTTTTCTCTTAAACTAATCTATGAAAGTTTCTTCTTAACTTGAATGAGATATTAGTTAAGAACACAATGTTTGGCTTTAAAACAGAGTTTAAGGTATATACAAAGCTTTGAAATGCTGTTTTAATGTATGTAAAACATAAAGAACACAGTTTAAATCTACTTGAAAACACAATGTCTTGCTCTGAAACACTGTTTAATCCCTTACAATGCCTTGAAACGCTGTTTCAATGTATGTAAAAGATAAAGAACACAGTTACAATCTACTTATTGCAAACTATAGAACAGACTGTTTTCTCTTAAACTAATCTTTGAAAGTTTCTTCTTAACTTGCATGAGATAGTAGTTGAGAACACAATGTTTGGCTCTAAAACAGAGTTTAAGGTACTTACAAAGCTTTGAAATGCTGTTTTAATGTATGTAAAACATAAAGAACACAGTTTAAATCTACTTGAAAACACAATGTCTTGCTCTGAAACACTATTTAATCACTTACAATGCCTTGAAACGATATTTCAATGTATAAAAAACATAAAGAACACAGTAACAATCTACGTTTGGCAAGCTATAGAACAGACTGTTTTCTCTTAAACTAATCTTTGAAAGTTTCTTCTTAACTTGCATGAGATAGTAGTTGAGATCACAATGTTTGGCTCTAAAACAGAGTTTAAGATACATACAAAGCTTTGAAATGCTGTTTTAATATATGTAAAACATAAAGAACGCAGTTTAAATCTACTTGAAAACACAATGTCTTGCCCAGAAACACTGTTTAATCACTTAAAATGCCTTGAAATGCTATTTCAATGTATGTAAAACATAAAGAACACAGTTACAATCTACTTATAGCAAACTATAGAACAGAATGTTTTCTCTTAAACTAATCTTTGAAAGTTTCTTCTTAACTTGCATGAGATAGTAGTTGAGAACACAATGTTTGGCTCTAAAACAGAGTTTAAGGTACTTACAAAGCTTTGAAATGCTGTTTTAATGTATGTAAAACATAAAGAACACAGTTTAAATCTACTAGAAAACACAATGTCTTGCCCTGAAACACTGTTTAATCACTTACAATGCCTTGAAACGCTGTTTCAATGTATGTAAAACATAAAGAACACAGTTACAATCTACGTTTGGCAAGCTATAGAACAGACTGTTTTCTCTTAAACTAATCTTTGAAAGTTTCTTCTTAACTTGCATGAGATAGTAGTTGAGATCACAATGTTTGGCTCTAAAACAGAGTTTAAGGTACATACAAAGCTTTGAAATGCTGTTTTAATATATGTAAAACATAAAGAACGCAGTTTAAATCTACTTGAAAACACAATGTCTTGCCCAGAAACACTGTTTAATCACTTAAAATGCCTTGAAATGCTATTTCAATGTATGTAAAACATAAAGAACACAGTTACAATCTACTTATAGCAAACTATAGAACAGAATGTTTTCTCTTAAACTAATCTTTGAAAGTTTCTTCTTAACTTGCATGAGATAGTAGTTGAGAACACAATGTTTGGCTCTAAAACAGAGTTTAAGGTACTTACAAAGCTTTGAAATGCTGTTTTAATGTATGTAAAACATAAAGAACACAGTTTAAATCTACTAGAAAACACAATGTCTTGCTCTGAAACACTGTTTAATCACTTACAATGCCTTGAAACGCTTTTTCAATGTATGTGAAACATAAAGAACACAGTTACAATCTACTTATTGCAAACTATAGAACAGACTGTTTTCTCTTAAACTAATCTTTGAAAGTTTCTTCTTAACTTGCATGAGATATTAGTTAAGAACACAATGTTTGGCTTTAAAACAGAGTTTAAGGTACTTACAAAGCTTTGAAATGCTGTTTTAATGTATGTAAAACATAAAGAACACAGTATAAATCTACTTGAAAACACAATGTCTTGCCCTGAAACACTGTTTAATCACTTACAATGCCTTGAAACGCTGTTTCAATGTATGTAAAACATAAAGAACCCAATTACAATCTACTTATGGCAAGCTAGAGAACAGACTGTTTTCTCTTAAACTAATCTTTGAAAGTTTCTTCTTAACTTGCAGGAGATTGTAGTTGAGATCACAATGTTTGGCTCTAAAACAGAGTTTAAGGTACTTACAATGCTTTGAAATGCTGTTTTAATGTATGTAAAAGATAAAGAACAGTTTAAATCTACTTGAATGCACAATGTCTTGCTCTGAAACACTATTTAATCACTTACAATGCCTTGAAACGCTATTTCAATGTATGTAAAACATAAAGAGCACAGTTACAATCTACTTATTGCAAACTATAGAACAGACTGTTTTCTCTTAAACTAATCTTTGAAAGTTTCTTCTAAACTTGCATGAGATAGTAGTTGAGAACACAATGTTTGGCTCTAAAACAGAGTTTAAG
This sequence comes from Electrophorus electricus, assembly GCF_041902795.1. Classification (NCBI taxonomy): domain Eukaryota; kingdom Metazoa; phylum Chordata; class Actinopteri; order Gymnotiformes; family Gymnotidae; genus Electrophorus; species Electrophorus electricus. The sequence goes on from NC_137499.1 coordinate 17,366,336, forward strand.
GTACTTACAAAGCTTTGAAATGCTGTTTTAATGTATGTAAAACATAAAGAACACAGTTTAAATCTACTAGAAAACACAATGTCTTGCCCTGAAACACTGTTTAATCACTTACAATGCCTTGAAACGCTGTTTCAATGTATGTAAAACATAAAGAACACAGTTACAATCTACGTATTGCAAACTATAGAACAGACTGTTTTCTCTTAAACTAATCTTTGAAAGTTTCTTCTTAACTTGCATGAGATAGTAATTGAGAACACAATGTTTGGCTCTAAAACAGAGTTTAAGGTACATACAAAGCTTTGAAATGCTGTTTTAATGTATGTAAAACATAAAGAACACAGTTTAAATCTACTTGAAAACACAATGTCTTGCTCTGAAACACTGTTTAATCACTTAAAATGCCTTGAAATGCTATTTCAATGTATGTAAAACATAAAGAACACAGTTACAATCTACTTATAGCAAACTATAGAACAGAATGTTTTCTCTTAAACTAATCTTTGAAAGTTTCTTCTTAACTTGCATGAGATAGTAGTTGAGAACACAATGTTTGGCTCTAAAACAGAGTTTAAGGTACTTACAAAGCTTTGAAATGCTGTTTTAATGTATGTAAAACATAAAGAACACAGTTTAAATCTACTTGAAAACACAATGTCTTGCTCTGAAACAATATTTAATCACTTACAATGCCTTGAAACGCTATTTCAATGTATAAAATACATAAAGAACACAGTTACAATCTACTTATTGCAAACTATAGAACAGACTGTTTTCTCTTAAACTAATCTATGAAAGTTTCTTCTTAACTTGAATGAGATATTAGTTAAGAACACAATGTTTGGCTTTAAAACAGAGTTTAAGGTATATACAAAGCTTTGAAATGCTGTTTTAATGTATGTAAAACATAAAGAACACAGTTTAAATCTACTTGAAAACACAATGTCTTGCTCTGAAACACTGTTTAATCCCTTACAATGCCTTGAAACGCTGTTTCAATGTATGTAAAAGATAAAGAACACAGTTACAATCTACTTATTGCAAACTATAGAACAGACTGTTTTCTCTTAAACTAATCTTTGAAAGTTTCTTCTTAACTTGCATGAGATAGTAGTTGAGAACACAATGTTTGGCTCTAAAACAGAGTTTAAGGTACTTACAAAGCTTTGAAATGCTGTTTTAATGTATGTAAAACATAAAGAACACAGTTTAAATCTACTTGAAAACACAATGTCTTGCTCTGAAACACTATTTAATCACTTACAATGCCTTGAAACGATATTTCAATGTATAAAAAACATAAAGAACACAGTAACAATCTACGTTTGGCAAGCTATAGAACAGACTGTTTTCTCTTAAACTAATCTTTGAAAGTTTCTTCTTAACTTGCATGAGATAGTAGTTGAGATCACAATGTTTGGCTCTAAAACAGAGTTTAAGATACATACAAAGCTTTGAAATGCTGTTTTAATATATGTAAAACATAAAGAACACAGTTTAAATCTACTTGAAAACACAATGTCTTGCCCAGAAACACTGTTTAATCACTTAAAATGCCTTGAAATGCTATTTCAATGTATGTAAAACATAAAGAACACAGTTACAATCTACTTATAGCAAACTATAGAACAGAATGTTTTCTCTTAAACTAATCTTTGAAAGTTTCTTCTTAACTTGCATGAGATAGTAGTTGAGAACACAATGTTTGGCTCTAAAACAGAGTTTAAGGTACTTACAAAGCTTTGAAATGCTGTTTTAATGTATGTAAAACATAAAGAACACAGTTTAAATCTACTAGAAAACACAATGTCTTGCCCTGAAACACTGTTTAATCACTTACAATGCCTTGAAACGCTGTTTCAATGTATGTAAAACATAAAGAACACAGTTACAATCTACTTATTGCAAACTATAGAACAGACTGTTTTCTCTTAAACTAATCTATGAAAGTTTCTTCTTAACTTGAATGAGATATTAGTTAAGAACACAATGTTTGGCTTTAAAACAGAGTTTAAGGTATATACAAAGCTTTGAAATGCTGTTTTAATGTATGTAAAACATAAAGAACACAGTTTAAATCTACTTGAAAACACAATGTCTTGCTCTGAAACACTATTTAATCACTTACAATGCCTTGAAACGATATTTCAATGTATAAAAAACATAAAGAACACAGTTACAATCTACGTTTGGCAAGCTATAGAACAGACTGTTTTCTCTTAAACTAATCTTTGAAAGTTTCTTCTTAACTTGCATGAGATAGTAGTTGAGATCACAATGTTTGGCTCTAAAACAGAGTTTAAGGTATATACAAAGCTTTGAAATGCTGTTTTAATGTATGTAAAACATAAAGAACACAGTTTAAATCTACTAGAAAACACAATGTCTTGCCCTGAAACACTGTTTAATCACTTACAATGCCTTGAAACGCTGTTTCAATGTATGTAAAACATAAAGAACCCAATTACAATCTACTTATGGCAAGCTAGAGAACAGACTGTTTTCTCTTAAACTAATCTTTGAAAGTTTCTTCTTAACTTGCAGGAGATTGTAGTTGAGATCACAATGTTTGGCTCTAAAACAGAGTTTAAGGTACTTACAATGCTTTGAAATGCTGTTTTAATGTATGTAAAAGATAAAGAACAGTTTAAATCTACTTGAATGCACAATGTCTTGCTCTGAAACACTATTTAATCACTTACAATGCCTTGAAACACTATTTCAATGTATGTAAAACATAAAGAGCACAGTTACAATCTACTTATTGCAAACTATAGAACAGACTGTTTTCTCTTAAACTAATCTTTGAAAGTTTCTTCTAAACTTGCATGAGATAGTAGTTGAGAACACAATGTTTGGCTCTAAAACAGAGTTTAAGGTACTTACAAAGCTTTGAAATGCTGTTTTAATGTATGTAAAACATAAAGAACACAGTTTAAATCTACTAGAAAACACAATGTCTTGCCCTGAAACACTGTTTAATCACTTACAATGCCTTGAAACGCTGTTTCAATGTATGTAAAACATAAAGAACACAGTTACAATCTACGTATTGCAAACTATAGAACAGACTGTTTTCTCTTAAACTAATCTTTGAAAGTTTCTTCTTAACTTGCATGAGATAGTAATTGAGAACACAATGTTTGGCTCTAAAACAGAGTTTAAGGTACATACAAAGCTTTGAAATGCTGTTTTAATGTATGTAAAACATAAAGAACACAGTTTAAATCTACCTGAAAACACAATGTCTTGCTCTGAAACACTGTTTAATCACTTAAAATGCCTTGAAATGCTATTTCAATGTATGTAAAACATAAAGAACACAGTTACAATCTACTTATTGCAAACTATAGAACAGAATGTTTTCTCTTAAACTAATCTTTGAAAGTTTCTTCTTAACTTGCATGAGATAGTAGTTGAGAACACAATGTTTGGCTCTAAAACAGAGTTTAAGGTACTTACAAAGCTTTGAAATGCTGTTTTAATGTATGTAAAACATAAAGAACACAGTTTAAATCTACTTGAAAACACAATGTCTTGCTCTGAAACAATATTTAATCACTTACAATGCCTTGAAACGCTATTTCAATGTATAAAATACATAAAGAACACAGTTACAATCTACTTATTGCAAACTATAGAACAGACTGTTTTCTCTTAAACTAATCTATGAAAGTTTCTTCTTAACTTGAATGAGATATTAGTTAAGAACACAATGTTTGGCTTTAAAACAGAGTTTAAGGTATATACAAAGCTTTGAAATGCTGTTTTAATGTATGTAAAACATAAAGAACACAGTTTAAATCTACTTGAAAACACAATGTCTTGCTCTGAAACACTGTTTAATCCCTTACAATGCCTTGAAACGCTGTTTCAATGTATGTAAAAGATAAAGAACACAGTTACAATCTACTTATTGCAAACTATAGAACAGACTGTTTTCTCTTAAACTAATCTTTGAAAGTTTCTTCTTAACTTGCATGAGATAGTAGTTGAGAACACAATGTTTGGCTCTAAAACAGAGTTTAAGGTACTTACAAAGCTTTGAAATGCTGTTTTAATGTATGTAAAACATAAAGAACACAGTTTAAATCTACTTGAAAACACAATGTCTTGCTCTGAAACACTATTTAATCACTTACAATGCCTTGAAAAGATATTTCAATGTATAACAAACATAAAGAACACAGTAACAATCTACGTTTGGCAAGCTATAGAACAGACTGTTTTCTCTTAAACTAATCTTTGAAAGTTTCTTCTTAACTTGCATGAGATAGTAGTTGAGATCACAATGTTTGGCTCTAAAACAGAGTTTAAGATACATACAAAGCTTTGAAATGCTGTTTTAATATATGTAAAACATAAAGAATGCAGTTTAAATCTACTTGAAAACACAATGTCTTGCCCAGAAACACTGTTTAATCACTTAAAATGCCTTGAAATGCTATTTCAATGTATGTAAAACATAAAGAACACAGTTACAATCTACTTATAGCAAACTATAGAACAGAATGTTTTCTCTTAAACTAATCTTTGAAAGTTTCTTCTTAACTTGCATGAGATAGTAGTTGAGAACACAATGTTTGGCTCTAAAACAGAGTTTAAGGTACTTACAAAGCTTTGAAATGCTGTTTTAATGTATGTAAAACATAAAGAACACAGTTTAAATCTACTAGAAAACACAATGTCTTGCCCTGAAACACTGTTTAATCACTTACAATGCCTTGAAACGCTGTTTCAATGTATGTAAAACATAAAGAACACAGTTACAATCTACTTATTGCAAACTATAGAACAGACTGTTTTCTCTTAAACTAATCTATGAAAGTTTCTTCTTAACTTGAATGAGATATTAGTTAAGAACACAATGTTTGGCTTTAAAACAGAGTTTAAGGTATATACAAAGCTTTGAAATGCTGTTTTAATGTATGTAAAACATAAAGAACACAGTTTAAATCTACTTGAAAACACAATGTCTTGCTCTGAAACACTATTTAATCACTTACAATGCCTTGAAACGATATTTCAATGTATAAAAAACATAAAGAACACAGTTACAATCTACGTTTGGCAAGCTATAGAACAGACTGTTTTCTCTTAAACTAATCTTTGAAAGTTTCTTCTTAACTTGCATGAGATAGTAGTTGAGATCACAATGTTTGGCTCTAAAACAGAGTTTAAGGTACATACAAAGCTTTGAAATGCTGTTTTAATATATGTAAAACATAAAGAACGCAGTTTAAATCTACTTGAAAACACAATGTCTTGCCCAGAAACACTGTTTAATCACTTAAAATGCCTTGAAATGCTATTTCAATGTATGTAAAACATAAAGAACACAGTTACAATCTACTTATAGCAAACTATAGAACAGAATGTTTTCTCTTAAACTAATCTTTGAAAGTTTCTTCTTAACTTGCATGAGATAGTAGTTGAGAACACAATGTTTGGCTCTAAAACAGAGTTTAAGGTACTTACAAAGCTTTGAAATGCTGTTTTAATGTATGTAAAACATAAAGAACACAGTTTAAATCTACTAGAAAACACAATGTCTTGCCCTGAAACACTGTTTAATCACTTACAATGCCTTGAAACGCTGTTTCAATGTATGTAAAACATAAAGAACCCAATTACAATCTACTTATGGCAAGCTAGAGAACAGACTGTTTTCTCTTAAACTAATCTTTGAAAGTTTCTTCTTAACTTGCAGGAGATTGTAGTTGAGATCACAATGTTTGGCTCTAAAACAGAATTTAAGGTACTTACAATGCTTTGAAATGCTGTTTTAATGTATGTAAAAGATAAAGAACAGTTTAAATCTACTTGAATGCACAATGTCTTGCTCTGAAACACTATTTAATCACTTACAATGCCTTGAAACGCTATTTCAATGTATGTAAAACATAAAGAGCACAGTTACAATCTACTTATTGCAAACTATAGAACAGACTGTTTTCTCTTAAACTAATCTTTGAAAGTTTCTTCTAAACTTGCATGAGATAGTAGTTGAGAACACAATGTTTGGCTCTAAAACAGAGTTTAAGGTACTTACAAAGCTTTGAAATGCTGTTTTAATGTATGTAAAACATAAAGAACACAGTTTAAATCTACTAGAAAACACAATGTCTTGCCCGGAAACACTGTTTAATCACTTACAATGCCTTGAAACGCTGTTTCAATGTATGTAAAACATAAAGAACACAGTTACAATCTACGTATTGCAAACTATAGAACAGACTGTTTTCTCTTAAACTAATCTTTGAAAGTTTCTTCTTAACTTGCATGAGATAGTAATTGAGAACACAATGTTTGGCTCTAAAACAGAGTTTAAGGTACATACAAAGCTTTGAAATGCTGTTTTAATGTATGTAAAACATAAAGAACACAGTTTAAATCTACCTGAAAACACAATGTCTTGCTCTGAAACACTGTTTAATCACTTAAAATGCCTTGAAATGCTATTTCAATGTATGTAAAACATAAAGAACACAGTTACAATCTACTTATTGCAAACTATAGAACAGAATGTTTTCTCTTAAACTAATCTTTGAAAGTTTCTTCTTAACTTGCATGAGATAGTAGTTGAGAACACAATGTTTGGCTCTAAAACAGAGTTTAAGGTACTTACAAAGCTTTGAAATGCTGTTTTAATGTATGTAAAACATAAAGAACACAGTTTAAATCTACTTGAAAACACAATGTCTTGCTCTGAAACAATATTTAATCACTTACAATGCCTTGAAACGCTATTTCAATGTATAAAATACATAAAGAACACAGTTACAATCTACTTATTGCAAACTATAGAACAGACTGTTTTCTCTTAAACTAATCTATGAAAGTTTCTTCTTAACTTGAATGAGATATTAGTTAAGAACACAATGTTTGGCTTTAAAACAGAGTTTAAGGTATATACAAAGCTTTGAAATGCTGTTTTAATGTATGTAAAACATAAAGAACACAGTTTAAATCTACTTGAAAACACAATGTCTTGCTCTGAAACACTGTTTAATCCCTTACAATGCCTTGAAACGCTGTTTCAATGTATGTAAAAGATAAAGAACACAGTTACAATCTACTTATTGCAAACTATAGAACAGACTGTTTTCTCTTAAACTAATCTTTGAAAGTTTCTTCTTAACTTGCATGAGATAGTAGTTGAGAACACAATGTTTGGCTCTAAAACAGAGTTTAAGGTACTTACAAAGCTTTGAAATGCTGTTTTAATGTATGTAAAACATAAAGAACACAGTTTAAATCTACTTGAAAACACAATGTCTTGCTCTGAAACACTATTTAATCACTTACAATGCCTTGAAAAGATATTTCAATGTATAACAAACATAAAGAACACAGTAACAATCTACGTTTGGCAAGCTATAGAACAGACTGTTTTCTCTTAAACTAATCTTTGAAAGTTTCTTCTTAACTTGCATGAGATAGTAGTTGAGATCACAATGTTTGGCTCTAAAACAGAGTTTAAGATACATACAAAGCTTTGAAATGTTGTTTTAATATATGTAAAACATAAAGAATGCAGTTTAAATCTACTTGAAAACACAATGTCTTGCCCAGAAACACTGTTTAATCACTTAAAATGCCTTGAAATGCTATTTCAATGTATGTAAAACATAAAGAACACAGTTACAATCTACTTATAGCAAACTATAGAACAGAATGTTTTCTCTTAAACTAATCTTTGAAAGTTTCTTCTTAACTTGCATGAGATAGTAGTTGAGAACACAATGTTTGGCTCTAAAACAGAGTTTAAGGTACTTACAAAGCTTTGAAATGCTGTTTTAATGTATGTAAAACATAAAGAACACAGTTTAAATCTACTAGAAAACACAATGTCTTGCCCTGAAACACTGTTTAATCACTTACAATGCCTTGAAACGCTGTTTCAATGTATGTAAAACATAAAGAACACAGTTACAATCTACTTATTGCAAACTATAGAACAGACTGTTTTCTCTTAAACTAATCTATGAAAGTTTCTTCTTAACTTGAATGAGATATTAGTTAAGAACACAATGTTTGGCTTTAAAACAGAGTTTAAGGTATATACAAAGCTTTGAAATGCTGTTTTAATGTATGTAAAACATAAAGAACACAGTTTAAATCTACTTGAAAACACAATGTCTTGCTCTGAAACACTATTTAATCACTTACAATGCCTTGAAACGATATTTCAATGTATAAAAAACATAAAGAACACAGTTACAATCTACGTTTGGCAAGCTATAGAACAGACTGTTTTCTCTTAAACTAATCTTTGAAAGTTTCTTCTTAACTTGCATGAGATAGTAGTTGAGATCACAATGTTTGGCTCTAAAACAGAGTTTAAGGTACATACAAAGCTTTGAAATGCTGTTTTAATATATGTAAAACATAAAGAACGCAGTTTAAATCTACTTGAAAACACAATGTCTTGCCCAGAAACACTGTTTAATCACTTAAAATGCCTTGAAATGCTATTTCAATGTATGTAAAACATAAAGAACACAGTTACAATCTACTTATAGCAAACTATAGAACAGAATGTTTTCTCTTAAACTAATCTTTGAAAGTTTCTTCTTAACTTGCATGAGATAGTAGTTGAGAACACAATGTTTGGCTCTAAAACAGAGTTTAAGGTACTTACAAAGCTTTGAAATGCTGTTTTAATGTATGTAAAACATAAAGAACACAGTTTAAATCTACTAGAAAACACAATGTCTTGCCCTGAAACACTGTTTAATCACTTACAATGCCTTGAAACGCTGTTTCAATGTATGTAAAACATAAAGAACCCAATTACAATCTACTTATGGCAAGCTAGAGAACAGACTGTTTTCTCTTAAACTAATCTTTGAAAGTTTCTTCTTAACTTGCAGGAGATTGTAGTTGAGATCACAATGTTTGGCTCTAAAACAGAATTTAAGGTACTTACAATGCTTTGAAATGCTGTTTTAATGTATGTAAAAGATAAAGAACAGTTTAAATCTACTTGAATGCACAATGTCTTGCTCTGAAACACTATTTAATCACTTACAATGCCTTGAAACGCTATTTCAATGTATGTAAAACATAAAGAGCACAGTTACAATCTACTTATTGCAAACTATAGAACAGACTGTTTTCTCTTAAACTAATCTTTGAAAGTTTCTTCTAAACTTGCATGAGATAGTAGTTGAGAACACAATGTTTGGCTCTAAAACAGAGTTTAAGGTACTTACAAAGCTTTGAAATGCTGTTTTAATGTATGTAAAACATAAAGAACACAGTTTAAATCTACTAGAAAACACAATGTCTTGCCCGGAAACACTGTTTAATCACTTACAATGCCTTGAAACGCTGTTTCAATGTATGTAAAACATAAAGAACACAGTTACAATCTACGTATTGCAAACTATAGAACAGACTGTTTTCTCTTAAACTAATCTTTGAAAGTTTCTTCTTAACTTGCATGAGATAGTAGTTGAGAACACAATGTTTGGCTCTAAAACAGAGTTTAAGGTACTTACAAAGCTTTGAAATGCTGTTTTAATGTATGTAAAACATAAAGAGCACAGTTTAAATCTACTTGAAAACACAATGTCTTGCTCTGAAACAATATTTAATCACTTACAATGCCTTGAAACGCTATTTCAATGTATAAAATACATAAAGAACACAGTTACAATCTACTTATTGCAAACTATAGAACAGACTGTTTTCTCTTAAACTAATCTATGAAAGTTTCTTCTTAACTTGAATGAGATATTAGTTAAGAACACAATGTTTGGCTTTAAAACAGAGTTTAAGGTATATACAAAGCTTTGAAATGCTGTTTTAATGTATGTAAAACATAAAGAACACAGTTTAAATCTACTTGAAAACACAATGTCTTGCTCTGAAACACTGTTTAATCCCTTACAATGCCTTGAAACGCTGTTTCAATGTATGTAAAAGATAAAGAACACAGTTACAATCTACTTATTGCAAACTATAGAACAGACTGTTTTCTCTTAAACTAATCTTTGAAAGTTTCTTCTTAACTTGCATGAGATAGTAGTTGAGAACACAATGTTTGGCTCTAAAACAGAGTTTAAGGTACTTACAAAGCTTTGAAATGCTGTTTTAATGTATGTAAAACATAAAGAACACAGTTTAAATCTACTTGAAAACACAATGTCTTGCTCTGAAACACTACTTAATCACTTACAATGCCTGGAAAAGATATTTCAATGTATAAAAAACATAAAGAACACAGTAACAATCTACGTTTGGCAAGCTATAGAACAGACTGTTTTCTCTTAAACTAATCTTTGAAAGTTTCTTCTTAACTTGCATGAGATAGTAGTTGAGATCACAATGTTTGGCTCTAAAACAGAGTTTAAGATACATACAAAGCTTTGAAATGCTGTTTTAATATATGTAAAACATAAAGAATGCAGTTTAAATCTACTTGAAAACACAATGTCTTGCCCAGAAACACTGTTTAATCACTTAAAATGCCTTGAAATGCTATTTCAATGTATGTAAAACATAAAGAACACAGTTACAATCTACTTATAGCAAACTATAGAACAGAATGTTTTCTCTTAAACTAATCTTTGAAAGTTTCTTCTTAACTTGAATGAGATATTAGTTAAGAACACAATGTTTGGCTTTAAAACAGAGTTTAAGGTATATACAAAGCTTTGAAATGCTGTTTTAATGTATGTAAAACATAAAGAACACAGTTTAAATCTACTTGAAAACACAATGTCTTGCTCTGAAACACTATTTAATCACTTACAATGCCTTGAAACGATATTTCAATGTATAAAAAACATAAAGAACACAGTTACAATCTACGTTTGGCAAGCTATAGAACAGACTGTTTTCTCTTAAACTAATCTTTGAAAGTTTCTTCTTAACTTGCATGAGATAGTAGTTGAGATCACAATGTTTGGCTCTAAAACAGAGTTTAAGGTACATACTAAGCTTTGAAATGCTGTTTTAATATATGTAAAACATAAAGAACGCAGTTTAAATCTACTTGAAAACACAATGTCTTGCCCAGAAACACTGTTTAATCACTTAAAATGCCTTGAAATGCTATTTCAATGTATGTAAAACATAAAGAACACAGTTACAATCTACTTATAGCAAACTATAGAACAGAATGTTTTCTCTTAAACTAATCTTTGAAAGTTTCTTCTTAACTTGCATGAGATAGTAGTTGAGAACACAATGTTTGGCTCTAAAACAGAGTTTAAGGTACTTACAAAGCTTTGAAATGCTGTTTTAATGTATGTAAAACATAAAGAACACAGTTTAAATCTACTAGAAAACACAATGTCTTGCCCTGAAACACTGTTTAATCACTTACAATGCCTTGAAACGCTCTTTCAATGTATGTAAAACATAAAGAACCCAATTACAATCTACTTATGGCAAGCTAGAGAACAGATTTTCTCTTAAACTAATCTTTGAAAGTTTCTTCTTAACTTGCAGGAGATTGTAGTTGAGATCACAATGTTTGGCTCTAAAACAGAGTTTAAGGTACTTACAATGCTTTGAAATGCTGTTTTAATGTATGTAAAAGATAAAGAACAGTTTAAATCTACTTGAATGCACAATGTCTTGCTCTGAAACACTATTTAATCACTTACAATGCCTTGAAACGCTATTTCAATGTATGTAAAACATAAAGAGCACAGTTACAATCTACTTATTGCAAACTATAGAACAGACTGTTTTCTCTTAAACTAATCTTTGAAAGTTTCTTCTAAACTTGCATGAGATAGTAGTTGAGAACACAATGTTTGGCTCTAAAACAGAGTTTAAGGTACTTACAAAGCTTTGAAATGCTGTTTTAATGTATGTAAAACATAAAGAACACAGTTTAAATCTACTAGAAAACACAATGTCTTGCCCGGAAACACTGTTTAATCACTTACAATGCCTTGAAACGCTGTTTCAATGTATGTAAAACATAAAGAACACAGTTACAATCTACGTATTGCAAACTATAGAACAGACTGTTTTCTCTTAAACTAATCTTTGAAAGTTTCTTCTTAACTTGCATGAGATAGTAATTGAGAACACAATGTTTGGCTCTAAAACAGAGTTTAAGGTACATACAAAGCTTTGAAATGCTGTTTTAATGTATGTAAAACATAAAGAACACAGTTTAAATCTACTTGAAAACACAATGTCTTGCTCTGAAACACTGTTTAATCACTTAAAATGCCTTGAAATGCTATTTCAATGTATGTAAAACATAAAGAACACAGTTACAATCTACTTATTGCAAACTATAGAACAGAATGTTTTCTCTTAAACTAATCTTTGAAAGTTTCTTCTTAACTTGCATGAGATAGTAGTTGAGAACACAATGTTTGGCTTTAAAACAGAGTTTAAGGTATATACAAAGCTTTGAAATGCTGTTTTAATGTATGTAAAACATAAAGAACACAGTTTAAATCTACTTGAAAACACAATGTCTTGCTCTGAAACAATATTTAATCACTTACAATGCCTTGAAACGCTATTTCAATGTATAAAATACATAAAGAACACAGTTACAATCTACTTATTGCAAACTATAGAACAGACTGTTTTCTCTTAAACTAATCTATGAAAGTTTCTTCTTAACTTGAATGAGATATTAGTTAAGAACACAATGTTTGGCTTTAAAACAGAGTTTAAGGTATATACAAAGCTTTGAAATGCTGTTTTAATGTATGTAAAACATAAAGAACACAGTTTAAATCTACTTGAAAACACAATGTCTTGCTCTGAAACACTGTTTAATCCCTTACAATGCCTTGAAACGCTGTTTCAATGTATGTAAAAGATAAAGAACACAGTTACAATCTACTTATTGCAAACTATAGAACAGACTGTTTTCTCTTAAACTAATCTTTGAAAGTTTCTTCTTAACTTGCATGAGATAGTAGTTGAGATCACAATGTTTGGCTCTAAAACAGAGTTTAAGATACATACAAAGCTTTGAAATGCTGTTTTAATATATGTAAAACATAAAGAATGCAGTTTAAATCTACTTGAAAACACAATGTCTTGCCCAGAAACACTGTTTAATCACTTAAAATGCCTTGAAATGCTATTTCAATGTATGTAAAACATAAAGAACACAGTTACAATCTACTTATAGCAAACTATAGAACAGAATGTTTTCTCTTAAACTAATCTTTGAAAGTTTCTTCTTAACTTGCATGAGATAGTAGTTGAGAACACAATGTTTGGCTCTAAAACAGAGTTTAAGGTACTTACAAAGCTTTGAAATGCTGTTTTAATGTATGTAAAACATAAAGAACACAGTTTAAATCTACTAGAAAACACAATGTCTTGCCCTGAAACACTGTTTAATCACTTACAATGCCTTGAAACGCTGTTTCAATGTATGTAAAACATAAAGAACACAGTTACAATCTACTTATTGCAAACTATAGAACAGAATGTTTTCTCTTAAACTAATCTTTGAAAGTTTCTTCTTAACTTGAATGAGATATTAGTTAAGAACACAATGTTTGGCTTTAAAACAGAGTTTAAGGTATATACAAAGCTTTGAAATGCTGTTTTAATGTATGTAAAACATAAAGAACACAGTTTAAATCTACTTGAAAACACAATGTCTTGCTCTGAAACACTATTTAATCACTTACAATGCCTTGAAACGATATTTCAATGTATAAAAAACATAAAGAACACAGTTACAATCTACGTTTGGCAAGCTATAGAACAGACTGTTTTCTCTTAAACTAATCTTTGAAAGTTTCTTCTTAACTTGCATGAGATAGTAGTTGAGATCACAATGTTTGGCTCTAAAACAGAGTTTAAGGTACATACAAAGCTTTGAAATGCTGTTTTAATATATGTAAAACATAAAGAACGCAGTTTAAATCTACTTGAAAACACAATGTCTTGCCCAGAAACACTGTTTAATCACTTAAAATGCCTTGAAATGCTATTTCAATGTATGTAAAACATAAAGAACACAGTTACAATCTACTTATAGCAAACTATAGAACAGAATGTTTTCTCTTAAACTAATCTTTGAAAGTTTCTTCTTAACTTGCATGAGATAGTAGTTGAGAACACAATGTTTGGCTCTAAAACAGAGTTTAAGGTACTTACAAAGCTTTGAAATGCTGTTTTAATGTATGTAAAACATAAAGAACACAGTTTAAATCTACTAGAAAACACAATGTCTTGCCCTGAAACACTGTTTAATCACTTACAATGCCTTGAAACGCTCTTTCAATGTATGTAAAACATAAAGAACCCAATTACAATCTACTTATGGCAAGCTAGAGAACAGACTGTTTTCTCTTAAACTAATCTTTGAAAGTTTCTTCTTAACTTGCAGGAGATTGTAGTTGAGATCACAATGTTTGGCTCTAAAACAGAGTTTAAGGTACTTACAATGCTTTGAAATGCTGTTTTAATGTATGTAAAAGATAAAGAACAGTTTAAATCTACTTGAATGCACAATGTCTTGCTCTGAAACACTATTTAATCACTTACAATGCCTTGAAACGCTGTTTCAATGTATGTAAAACATAAAGAACACAGTTACAATCTACGTATTGCAAACTATAGAACAGACTGTTTTCTCTTAAACTAATCTTTGAAAGTTTCTTCTTAACTTGCATGAGATAGTAATTGAGAACACAATGTTTGGCTCTAAAACAGAGTTTAAGGTACATACAAAGCTTTGAAATGCTGTTTTAATGTATGTAAAACATAAAGAACACAGTTTAAATCTACTTGAAAACACAATGTCTTGCTCTGAAACACTGTTTAATCACTTAAAATGCCTTGAAATGCTATTTCAATGTATGTAAAACATAAAGAACACAGTTACAATCTACTTATTGCAAACTATAGAACAGAATGTTTTCTCTTAAACTAATCTTTGAAAGTTTCTTCTTAACTTGCATGAGATAGTAGTTGAGAACACAATGTTTGGCTCTAAAACAGAGTTTAAGGTACTTACAAAGCTTTGAAATGCTGTTTTAATGTATGTAAAACATAAAGAACACAGTTTAAATCTACTTGAAAACACAATGTCTTGCTCTGAAACAATATTTAATCACTTACAATGCCTTGAAACGCTATTTCAATGTATAAAATACATAAAGAACACAGTTACAATCTACTTATTGCAAACTATAGAACAGACTGTTTTCTCTTAAACTAATCTATGAAAGTTTCTTCTTAACTTGAATGAGATATTAGTTAAGAACACAATGTTTGGCTTTAAAACAGAGTTTAAGGTATATACAAAGCTTTGAAATGCTGTTTTAATGTATGTAAAACATAAAGAACACAGTTTAAATCTACTTGAAAACACAATGTCTTGCTCTGAAACACTGTTTAATCCCTTACAATGCCTTGAAACGCTGTTTCAATGTATGTAAAAGATAAAGAACACAGTTACAATCTACTTATTGCAAACTATAGAACAGACTGTTTTCTCTTAAACTAATCTTTGAAAGTTTCTTCTTAACTTGCATGAGATAGTAGTTGAGAACACAATGTTTGGCTCTAAAACAGAGTTTAAGGTACTTACAAAGCTTTGAAATGCTGTTTTAATGTATGTAAAACATAAAGAACACAGTTTAAATCTACTTGAAAACACAATGTCTTGCTCTGAAACACTATTTAATCACTTACAATGCCTGGAAAAGATATTTCAATGTATAAAAAACATAAAGAACACAGTAACAATCTACGTTTGGCAAGCTATAGAACAGACTGTTTTCTCTTAAACTAATCTTTGAAAGTTTCTTCTTAACTTGCATGAGATAGTAGTTGAGATCACAATGTTTGGCTCTAAAACAGAGTTTAAGATACATACAAAGCTTTGAAATGCTGTTTTAATATATGTAAAACATAAAGAATGCAGTTTAAATCTACTTGAAAACACAATGTCTTGCCCAGAAACACTGTTTAATCACTTAAAATGCCTTGAAATGCTATTTCAATGTATGTAAAACATAAAGAACACAGATACAATCTACTTATAGCAAACTATAGAACAGAATGTTTTCTCTTAAACTAATCTTTGAAAGTTTCTTCTTAACTTGCATGAGATAGTAGTTGAGAACACAATGTTTGGCTCTAAAACAGAGTTTAAGGTACTTACAAAGCTTTGAAATGCTGTTTTAATGTATGTAAAACATAAAGAACACAGTTTAAATCTACTAGAAAACACAATGTCTTGCCCTGAAACACTGTTTAATCACTTACAATGCCTTGAAACGCTGTTTCAATGTATGTAAAACATAAAGAACACAGTTACAATCTACTTATTGCAAACTATAGAACAGAATGTTTTCTCTTAAACTAATCTTTGAAAGTTTCTTCTTAACTTGAATGAGATATTAGTTAAGAACACAATGTTTGGCTTTAAAACAGAGTTTAAGGTATATACAAAGCTTTGAAATGCTGTTTTAATGTATGTAAAACATAAAGAACACAGTTTAAATCTACTTGAAAACACAATGTCTTGCTCTGAAACACTATTTAATCACTTACAATGCCTTGAAACGATATTTCAATGTATAAAAAACATAAAGAACACAGTTACAATCTACGTTTGGCAAGCTATAGAACAGACTGTTTTCTCTTAAACTAATCTTTGAAAGTTTCTTCTTAACTTGCATGAGATAGTAGTTGAGATCACAATGTTTGGCTCTAAAACAGAGTTTAAGGTACATACAAAGCTTTGAAATGCTGTTTTAATATATGTAAAACATAAAGAACGCAGTTTAAATCTACTTGAAAACACAATGTCTTGCCCAGAAACACTGTTTAATCACTTAAAATGCCTTGAAATGCTATTTCAATGTATGTAAAACATAAAGAACACAGTTACAATCTACTTATAGCAAACTATAGAACAGAATGTTTTCTCTTAAACTAATCTTTGAAAGTTTCTTCTTAACTTGCATGAGATAGTAGTTGAGAACACAATGTTTGGCTCTAAAACAGAGTTTAAGGTACTTACAAAGCTTTGAAATGCTGTTTTAATGTATGTAAAACATAAAGAACACAGTTTAAATCTACTAGAAAACACAATGTCTTGCCCTGAAACACTGTTTAATCACTTACAATGCCTTGAAACGCTCTTTCAATGTATGTAAAACATAAAGAACCCAATTACAATCTACTTATGGCAAGCTAGAGAACAGACTGTTTTCTCTTAAACTAATCTTTGAAAGTTTCTTCTTAACTTGCAGGAGATTGTAGTTGAGATCACAATGTTTGGCTCTAAAACAGAGTTTAAGGTACTTACAATGCTTTGAAATGCTGTTTTAATGTATGTAAAAGATAAAGAACAGTTTAAATCTACTTGAATGCACAATGTCTTGCTCTGAAACACTATTTAATCACTTACAATGCCTTGAAACGCTGTTTCAATGTATGTAAAACATAAAGAACACAGTTACAATCTACGTATTGCAAACTATAGAACAGACTGTTTTCTCTTAAACTAATCTTTGAAAGTTTCTTCTTAACTTGCATGAGATAGTAATTGAGAACACAATGTTTGGCTCTAAAACAGAGTTTAAGGTACATACAAAGCTTTGAAATGCTGTTTTAATGTATGTAAAACATAAAGAACACAGTTTAAATCTACTTGAAAACACAATGTCTTGCTCTGAAACACTGTTTAATCACTTAAAATGCCTTGAAATGCTATTTCAATGTATGTAAAACATAAAGAACACAGTTACAATCTACTTATTGCAAACTATAGAACAGAATGTTTTCTCTTAAACTAATCTTTGAAAGTTTCTTCTTAACTTGCATGAGATAGTAGTTGAGAACACAATGTTTGGCTCTAAAACAGAGTTTAAGGTACTTACAAAGCTTTGAAATGCTGTTTTAATGTATGTAAAACATAAAGAACACAGTTTAAATCTACTTGAAAACACAATGTCTTGCTCTGAAACAATATTTAATCACTTACAATGCCTTGAAACGCTATTTCAATGTATAAAATACATAAAGAACACAGTTACAATCTACTTATTGCAAACTATAGAACAGACTGTTTTCTCTTAAACTAATCTATGAAAGTTTCTTCTTAACTTGAATGAGATATTAGTTAAGAACACAATGTTTGGCTTTAAAACAGAGTTTAAGGTATATACAAAGCTTTGAAATGCTGTTTTAATGTATGTAAAACATAAAGAACACAGTTTAAATCTACTTGAAAACACAATGTCTTGCTCTGAAACACTGTTTAATCCCTTACAATGCCTTGAAACGCTGTTTCAATGTATGTAAAAGATAAAGAACACAGTTACAATCTACTTATTGCAAACTATAGAACAGACTGTTTTCTCTTAAACTAATCTTTGAAAGTTTCTTCTTAACTTGCATGAGATAGTAGTTGAGAACACAATGTTTGGCTCTAAAACAGAGTTTAAGGTACTTACAAAGCTTTGAAATGCTGTTTTAATGTATGTAAAACATAAAGAACACAGTTTAAATCTACTTGAAAACACAATGTCTTGCTCTGAAACACTATTTAATCACTTACAATGCCTGGAAAAGATATTTCAATGTATAAAAAACATAAAGAACACAGTAACAATCTACGTTTGGCAAGCTATAGAACAGACTGTTTTCTCTTAAACTAATCTTTGAAAGTTTCTTCTTAACTTGCATGAGATAGTAGTTGAGATCACAATGTTTGGCTCTAAAACAGAGTTTAAGGTACATACAAAGCTTTGAAATGCTGTTTTAATATATGTAAAACATAAAGAACGCAGTTTAAATCTACTTGAAAACACAATGTCTTGCCCAGAAACACTGTTTAATCACTTAAAATGCCTTGAAATGCTATTTCAATGTATGTAAAACATAAAGAACACAGTTACAATCTACTTATAGCAAACTATAGAACAGAATGTTTTCTCTTAAACTAATCTTTGAAAGTTTCTTCTTAACTTGCATGAGATAGTAGTTGAGAACACAATGTTTGGCTCTAAAACAGAGTTTAAGGTACTTACAAAGCTTTGAAATGCTGTTTTAATGTATGTAAAACATAAAGAACACAGTTTAAATCTACTAGAAAACACAATGTCTTGCCCTGAAACACTGTTTAATCACTTACAATGCCTTGAAACGCTCTTTCAATGTATGTAAAACATAAAGAACCCAATTACAATCTACTTATGGCAAGCTAGAGAACAGACTGTTTTCTCTTAAACTAATCTTTGAAAGTTTCTTCTTAACTTGCAGGAGATTGTAGTTGAGATCACAATGTTTGGCTCTAAAACAGAGTTTAAGGTACTTACAATGCTTTGAAATGCTGTTTTAATGTATGTAAAAGATAAAGAACAGTTTAAATCTACTTGAATGCACAATGTCTTGCTCTGAAACACTATTTAATCACTTACAATGCCTTGAAACGCTGTTTCAATGTATGTAAAACATAAAGAACACAGTTACAATCTACGTATTGCAAACTATAGAACAGACTGTTTTCTCTTAAACTAATCTTTGAAAGTTTCTTCTTAACTTGCATGAGATAGTAATTGAGAACACAATGTTTGGCTCTAAAACAGAGTTTAAGGTACATACAAAGCTTTGAAATGCTGTTTTAATGTATGTAAAACATAAAGAACACAGTTTAAATCTACTTGAAAACACAATGTCTTGCTCTGAAACACTGTTTAATCACTTAAAATGCCTTGAAATGCTATTTCAATGTATGTAAAACATAAAGAACACAGTTACAATCTACTTATTGCAAACTATAGAACAGAATGTTTTCTCTTAAACTAATCTTTGAAAGTTTCTTCTTAACTTGCATGAGATAGTAGTTGAGAACACAATGTTTGGCTCTAAAACAGAGTTTAAGGTACTTACAAAGCTTTGAAATGCTGTTTTAATGTATGTAAAACATAAAGAACACAGTTTAAATCTACTTGAAAACACAATGTCTTGCTCTGAAACAATATTTAATCACTTACAATGCCTTGAAACGCTATTTCAATGTATAAAATACATAAAGAACACAGTTACAATCTACTTATTGCAAACTATAGAACAGACTGTTTTCTCTTAAACTAATCTATGAAAGTTTCATCTTAACTTGAATGAGATATTAGTTAAGAACACAATGTTTGGCTTTAAAACAGAGTTTAAGGTATATACAAAGCTTTGAAATGCTGTTTTAATGTATGTAAAACATAAAGAACACAGTTTAAATCTACTTGAAAACACAATGTCTTGCTCTGAAACACTGTTTAATCCCTTACAATGCCTTGAAACGCTGTTTCAATGTATGTAAAAGATAAAGAACACAGTTACAATCTACTTATTGCAAACTATAGAACAGACTGTTTTCTCTTAAACTAATCTTTGAAAGTTTCTTCTTAACTTGCATGAGATAGTAGTTGAGAACACAATGTTTGGCTCTAAAACAGAGTTTAAGGTACTTACAAAGCTTTGAAATGCTGTTTTAATGTATGTAAAACATAAAGAACACAGTTTAAATCTACTTGAAAACACAATGTCTTGCTCTGAAACACTATTTAATCACTTACAATGCCTGGAAAAGATATTTCAATGTATAAAAAACATAAAGAACACAGTAACAATCTACGTTTGGCAAGCTATAGAACAGACTGTTTTCTCTTAAACTAATCTTTGAAAGTTTCTTCTTAACTTGCATGAGATAGTAGTTGAGATCACAATGTTTGGCTCTAAAACAGAGTTTAAGATACATACAAAGCTTTGAAATGCTGTTTTAATATATGTAAAACATAAAGAATGCAGTTTAAATCTACTTGAAAACACAATGTCTTGCCCAGAAACACTGTTTAATCACTTAAAATGCCTTGAAATGCTATTTCAATGTATGTAAAACATAAAGAACACAGATACAATCTACTTATAGCAAACTATAGAACAGAATGTTTTCTCTTAAACTAATCTTTGAAAGTTTCTTCTTAACTTGCATGAGATAGTAGTTGAGAACACAATGTTTGGCTCTAAAACAGAGTTTAAGGTACTTACAAAGCTTTGAAATGCTGTTTTAATGTATGTAAAACATAAAGAACACAGTTTAAATCTACTAGAAAACACAATGTCTTGCCCTGAAACACTGTTTAATCACTTACAATGCCTTGAAACGCTGTTTCAATGTATGTAAAACATAAAGAACACAGTTACAATCTACTTATTGCAAACTATAGAACAGAATGTTTTCTCTTAAACTAATCTTTGAAAGTTTCTTCTTAACTTGAATGAGATATTAGTTAAGAACACAATGTTTGGCTTTAAAACAGAGTTTAAGGTATATACAAAGCTTTGAAATGCTGTTTTAATGTATGTAAAACATAAAGAACACAGTTTAAATCTACTTGAAAACACAATGTCTTGCTCTGAAACACTATTTAATCACTTACAATGCCTTGAAACGATATTTCAATGTATAAAAAACATAAAGAACACAGTTACAATCTACGTTTGGCAAGCTATAGAACAGACTGTTTTCTCTTAAACTAATCTTTGAAAGTTTCTTCTTAACTTGCATGAGATAGTAGTTGAGATCACAATGTTTGGCTCTAAAACAGAGTTTAAGGTACATACAAAGCTTTGAAATGCTGTTTTAATATATGTAAAACATAAAGAACGCAGTTTAAATCTACTTGAAAACACAATGTCTTGCCCAGAAACACTGTTTAATCACTTAAAATGCCTTGAAATGCTATTTCAATGTATGTAAAACATAAAGAACACAGTTACAATCTACTTATAGCAAACTATAGAACAGAATGTTTTCTCTTAAACTAATCTTTGAAAGTTTCTTCTTAACTTGCATGAGATAGTAGTTGAGAACACAATGTTTGGCTCTAAAACAGAGTTTAAGGTACTTACAAAGCTTTGAAATGCTGTTTTAATGTATGTAAAACATAAAGAACACAGTTTAAATCTACTAGAAAACACAATGTCTTGCCCTGAAACACTGTTTAATCACTTACAATGCCTTGAAACGCTCTTTCAATGTATGTAAAACATAAAGAACCCAATTACAATCTACTTATGGCAAGCTAGAGAACAGACTGTTTTCTCTTAAACTAATCTTTGAAAGTTTCTTCTTAACTTGCAGGAGATTGTAGTTGAGATCACAATGTTTGGCTCTAAAACAGAGTTTAAGGTACTTACAATGCTTTGAAATGCTGTTTTAATGTATGTAAAAGATAAAGAACAGTTTAAATCTACTTGAATGCACAATGTCTTGCTCTGAAACACTATTTAATCACTTACAATGCCTTGAAACGCTGTTTCAATGTATGTAAAACATAAAGAACACAGTTACAATCTACGTATTGCAAACTATAGAACAGACTGTTTTCTCTTAAACTAATCTTTGAAAGTTTCTTCTTAACTTGCATGAGATAGTAATTGAGAACACAATGTTTGGCTCTAAAACAGAGTTTAAGGTACATACAAAGCTTTGAAATGCTGTTTTAATGTATGTAAAACATAAAGAACACAGTTTAAATCTACTTGAAAACACAATGTCTTGCTCTGAAACACTGTTTAATCACTTAAAATGCCTTGAAATGCTATTTCAATGTATGTAAAACATAAAGAACACAGTTACAATCTACTTATTGCAAACTATAGAACAGAATGTTTTCTCTTAAACTAATCTTTGAAAGTTTCTTCTTAACTTGCATGAGATAGTAGTTGAGAACACAATGTTTGGCTCTAAAACAGAGTTTAAGGTACTTACAAAGCTTTGAAATGCTGTTTTAATGTATGTAAAACATAAAGAACACAGTTTAAATCTACTTGAAAACACAATGTCTTGCTCTGAAACAATATTTAATCACTTACAATGCCTTGAAACGCTATTTCAATGTATAAAATACATAAAGAACACAGTTACAATCTACTTATTGCAAACTATAGAACAGACTGTTTTCTCTTAAACTAATCTATGAAAGTTTCTTCTTAACTTGAATGAGATATTAGTTAAGAACACAATGTTTGGCTTTAAAACAGAGTTTAAGGTATATACAAAGCTTTGAAATGCTGTTTTAATGTATGTAAAACATAAAGAACACAGTTTAAATCTACTTGAAAACACAATGTCTTGCTCTGAAACACTGTTTAATCCCTTACAATGCCTTGAAACGCTGTTTCAATGTATGTAAAAGATAAAGAACACAGTTACAATCTACTTATTGCAAACTATAGAACAGACTGTTTTCTCTTAAACTAATCTTTGAAAGTTTCTTCTTAACTTGCATGAGATAGTAGTTGAGAACACAATGTTTGGCTCTAAAACAGAGTTTAAGGTACTTACAAAGCTTTGAAATGCTGTTTTAATGTATGTAAAACATAAAGAACACAGTTTAAATCTACTTGAAAACACAATGTCTTGCTCTGAAACACTATTTAATCACTTACAATGCCTGGAAAAGATATTTCAATGTATAAAAAACATAAAGAACACAGTAACAATCTACGTTTGGCAAGCTATAGAACAGACTGTTTTCTCTTAAACTAATCTTTGAAAGTTTCTTCTTAACTTGCATGAGATAGTAGTTGAGATCACAATGTTTGGCTCTAAAACAGAGTTTAAGGTACATACAAAGCTTTGAAATGCTGTTTTAATATATGTAAAACATAAAGAACGCAGTTTAAATCTACTTGAAAACACAATGTCTTGCCCAGAAACACTGTTTAATCACTTAAAATGCCTTGAAATGCTATTTCAATGTATGTAAAACATAAAGAACACAGTTACAATCTACTTATAGCAAACTATAGAACAGAATGTTTTCTCTTAAACTAATCTTTGAAAGTTTCTTCTTAACTTGCATGAGATAGTAGTTGAGAACACAATGTTTGGCTCTAAAACAGAGTTTAAGGTACTTACAAAGCTTTGAAATGCTGTTTTAATGTATGTAAAACATAAAGAACACAGTTTAAATCTACTAGAAAACACAATGTCTTGCCCTGAAACACTGTTTAATCACTTACAATGCCTTGAAACGCTCTTTCAATGTATGTAAAACATAAAGAACCCAATTACAATCTACTTATGGCAAGCTAGAGAACAGACTGTTTTCTCTTAAACTAATCTTTGAAAGTTTCTTCTTAACTTGCAGGAGATTGTAGTTGAGATCACAATGTTTGGCTCTAAAACAGAGTTTAAGGTACTTACAATGCTTTGAAATGCTGTTTTAATGTATGTAAAAGATAAAGAACAGTTTAAATCTACTTGAATGCACAATGTCTTGCTCTGAAACACTATTTAATCACTTACAATGCCTTGAAACGCTGTTTCAATGTATGTAAAACATAAAGAACACAGTTACAATCTACGTATTGCAAACTATAGAACAGACTGTTTTCTCTTAAACTAATCTTTGAAAGTTTCTTCTTAACTTGCATGAGATAGTAATTGAGAACACAATGTTTGGCTCTAAAACAGAGTTTAAGGTACATACAAAGCTTTGAAATGCTGTTTTAATGTATGTAAAACATAAAGAACACAGTTTAAATCTACTTGAAAACACAATGTCTTGCTCTGAAACACTGTTTAATCACTTAAAATGCCTTGAAATGCTATTTCAATGTATGTAAAACATAAAGAACACAGTTACAATCTACTTATTGCAAACTATAGAACAGAATGTTTTCTCTTAAACTAATCTTTGAAAGTTTCTTCTTAACTTGCATGAGATAGTAGTTGAGAACACAATGTTTGGCTCTAAAACAGAGTTTAAGGTACTTACAAAGCTTTGAAATGCTGTTTTAATGTATGTAAAACATAAAGAACACAGTTTAAATCTACTTGAAAACACAATGTCTTGCTCTGAAACAATATTTAATCACTTACAATGCCTTGAAACGCTATTTCAATGTATAAAATACATAAAGAACACAGTTACAATCTACTTATTGCAAACTATAGAACAGACTGTTTTCTCTTAAACTAATCTATGAAAGTTTCTTCTTAACTTGAATGAGATATTAGTTAAGAACACAATGTTTGGCTTTAAAACAGAGTTTAAGGTATATACAAAGCTTTGAAATGCTGTTTTAATGTATGTAAAACATAAAGAACACAGTTTAAATCTACTTGAAAACACAATGTCTTGCTCTGAAACACTGTTTAATCCCTTACAATGCCTTGAAACGCTGTTTCAATGTATGTAAAAGATAAAGAACACAGTTACAATCTACTTATTGCAAACTATAGAACAGACTGTTTTCTCTTAAACTAATCTTTGAAAGTTTCTTCTTAACTTGCATGAGATAGTAGTTGAGAACACAATGTTTGGCTCTAAAACAGAGTTTAAGGTACTTACAAAGCTTTGAAATGCTGTTTTAATGTATGTAAAACATAAAGAACACAGTTTAAATCTACTTGAAAACACAATGTCTTGCTCTGAAACACTATTTAATCACTTACAATGCCTGGAAAAGATATTTCAATGTATAAAAAACATAAAGAACACAGTAACAATCTACGTTTGGCAAGCTATAGAACAGACTGTTTTCTCTTAAACTAATCTTTGAAAGTTTCTTCTTAACTTGCATGAGATAGTAGTTGAGATCACAATGTTTGGCTCTAAAACAGAGTTTAAGATACATACAAAGCTTTGAAATGCTGTTTTAATATATGTAAAACATAAAGAATGCAGTTTAAATCTACTTGAAAACACAATGTCTTGCCCAGAAACACTGTTTAATCACTTAAAATGCCTTGAAATGCTATTTCAATGTATGTAAAACATAAAGAACACAGATACAATCTACTTATAGCAAACTATAGAACAGAATGTTTTCTCTTAAACTAATCTTTGAAAGTTTCTTCTTAACTTGCATGAGATAGTAGTTGAGAACACAATGTTTGGCTCTAAAACAGAGTTTAAGGTACTTACAAAGCTTTGAAATGCTGTTTTAATGTATGTAAAACATAAAGAACACAGTTTAAATCTACTAGAAAACACAATGTCTTGCCCTGAAACACTGTTTAATCACTTACAATGCCTTGAAACGCTGTTTCAATGTATGTAAAACATAAAGAACACAGTTACAATCTACTTATTGCAAACTATAGAACAGAATGTTTTCTCTTAAACTAATCTTTGAAAGTTTCTTCTTAACTTGAATGAGATATTAGTTAAGAACACAATGTTTGGCTTTAAAACAGAGTTTAAGGTATATACAAAGCTTTGAAATGCTGTTTTAATGTATGTAAAACATAAAGAACACAGTTTAAATCTACTTGAAAACACAATGTCTTGCTCTGAAACACTATTTAATCACTTACAATGCCTTGAAACGATATTTCAATGTATAAAAAACATAAAGAACACAGTAACAATCTACGTTTGGCAAGCTATAGAACAGACTGTTTTCTCTTAAACTAATCTTTGAAAGTTTCTTCTTAACTTGCATGAGATAGTAGTTGAGATCACAATGTTTGGCTCTAAAACAGAGTTTAAGATACATACAAAGCTTTGAAATGCTGTTTTAATATATGTAAAACATAAAGAACGCAGTTTAAATCTACTTGAAAACACAATGTCTTGCCCAGAAACACTGTTTAATCACTTAAAATGCCTTGAAATGCTATTTCAATGTATGTAAAACATAAAGAACACAGTTACAATCTACTTATAGCAAACTATAGAACAGAATGTTTTCTCTTAAACTAATCTTTGAAAGTTTCTTCTTAACTTGCATGAGATAGTAGTTGAGAACACAATGTTTGGCTCTAAAACAGAGTTTAAGGTACTTACAAAGCTTTGAAATGCTGTTTTAATGTATGTAAAACATAAAGAACACAGTTTAAATCTACTAGAAAACACAATGTCTTGCCCTGAAACACTGTTTAATCACTTACAATGCCTTGAAACGCTGTTTCAATGTATGTAAAACATAAAGAACACAGTTACAATCTACGTTTGGCAAGCTATAGAACAGACTGTTTTCTCTTAAACTAATCTTTGAAAGTTTCTTCTTAACTTGCATGAGATAGTAGTTGAGATCACAATGTTTGGCTCTAAAACAGAGTTTAAGGTACATACAAAGCTTTGAAATGCTGTTTTAATATATGTAAAACATAAAGAACACAGTTTAAATCTACTTGAAAACACAATGTCTTGCCCAGAAACACTGTTTAATCACTTAAAATGCCTTGAAATGCTATTTCAATGTATGTAAAACATAAAGAACACAGTTACAATCTACTTATAGCAAACTATAGAACAGAATGTTTTCTCTTAAACTAATCTTTGAAAGTTTCTTCTTAACTTGCATGAGATAGTAGTTGAGAACACAATGTTTGGCTCTAAAACAGAGTTTAAGGTACTTACAAAGCTTTGAAATGCTGTTTTAATGTATGTAAAACATAAAGAACACAGTTTAAATCTACTAGAAAACACAATGTCTTGCTCTGAAACACTGTTTAATCACTTACAATGCCTTGAAACGCTTTTTCAATGTATGTGAAACATAAAGAACACAGTTACAATCTACTTATTGCAAACTATAGAACAGACTGTTTTCTCTTAAACTAATCTTTGAAAGTTTCTTCTTAACTTGCATGAGATATTAGTTAAGAACACAATGTTTGGCTTTAAAACAGAGTTTAAGGTACTTACAAAGCTTTGAAATGCTGTTTTAATGTATGTAAAACATAAAGAACACAGTATAAATCTACTTGAAAACACAATGTCTTGCCCTGAAACACTGTTTAATCACTTACAATGCCTTGAAACGCTGTTTCAATGTATGTAAAACATAAAGAACCCAATTACAATCTACTTATGGCAAGCTAGAGAACAGACTGTTTTCTCTTAAACTAATCTTTGAAAGTTTCTTCTTAACTTGCAGGAGATTGTAGTTGAGATCACAATGTTTGGCTCTAAAACAGAGTTTAAGGTACTTACAATGCTTTGAAATGCTGTTTTAATGTATGTAAAAGATAAAGAACAGTTTAAATCTACTTGAATGCACAATGTCTTGCTCTGAAACACTATTTAATCACTTACAATGCCTTGAAATGCTATTTCAATGTATGTAAAACATAAAGAACACAGTTACAATCTACTTATAGCAAACTATAGAACAGAATGTTTTCTCTTAAACTAATCTTTGAAAGTTTCTTCTTAACTTGCATGAGATAGTAGTTGAGAACACAATGTTTGGCTCTAAAACAGAGTTTAAGGTACTTACAAAGCTTTGAAATGCTGTTTTAATGTATGTAAAACATAAAGAACACAGTTTAAATCTACTAGAAAACACAATGTCTTGCCCTGAAACACTGTTTAATCACTTACAATGCCTTGAAACGCTGTTTCAATGTATGTAAAACATAAAGAACACAGTTACAATCTACGTTTGGCAAGCTATAGAACAGACTGTTTTCTCTTAAACTAATCTTTGAAAGTTTCTTCTTAACTTGCATGAGATTGTAGTTGAGATCACAATGTTTGGCTCTAAAACAGAGTTTAAGGTACATACAAAGCTTTGAAATGCTGTTTTAATATATGTAAAACATAAAGAACGCAGTTTAAATCTACTTGAAAACACAATGTCTTGCCCAGAAACACTGTTTAATCACTTAAAATGCCTTGAAATGCTATTTCAATGTATGTAAAACATAAAGAACACAGTTACAATCTACTTATAGCAAACTATAGAACAGAATGTTTTCTCTTAAACTAATCTTTGAAAGTTTCTTCTTAACTTGCATGAGATAGTAGTTGAGAACACAATGTTTGGCTCTAAAACAGAGTTTAAGGTACTTACAAAGCTTTGAAATGCTGTTTTAATGTATGTAAAACATAAAGAACACAGTTTAAATCTACTAGAAAACACAATGTCTTGCTCTGAAACACTGTTTAATCACTTACAATGCCTTGAAACGCTTTTTCAATGTATGTGAAACATAAAGAACACAGTTACAATCTACTTATTGCAAACTATAGAACAGACTGTTTTCTCTTAAACTAATCTTTGAAAGTTTCTTCTTAACTTGCATGAGATATTAGTTAAGAACACAATGTTTGGCTTTAAAACAGAGTTTAAGGTACTTACAAAGCTTTGAAATGCTGTTTTAATGTATGTAAAACATAAAGAACACAGTATAAATCTACTTGAAAACACAATGTCTTGCCCTGAAACACTGTTTAATCACTTACAATGCCTTGAAACGCTGTTTCAATGTATGTAAAACATAAAGAACCCAATTACAATCTACTTATGGCAAGCTAGAGAACAGACTGTTTTCTCTTAAACTAATCTTTGAAAGTTTCTTCTTAACTTGCAGGAGATTGTAGTTGAGATCACAATGTTTGGCTCTAAAACAGAGTTTAAGGTACTTACAATGCTTTGAAATGCTGTTTTAATGTATGTAAAAGATAAAGAACAGTTTAAATCTACTTGAATGCACAATGTCTTGCTCTGAAACACTATTTAATCACTTACAATGCCTTGAAATGCTATTTCAATGTATGTAAAACATAAAGAACACAGTTACAATCTACTTATAGCAAACTATAGAACAGAATGTTTTCTCTTAAACTAATCTTTGAAAGTTTCTTCTTAACTTGCATGAGATAGTAGTTGAGAACACAATGTTTGGCTCTAAAACAGAGTTTAAGGTACTTACAAAGCTTTGAAATGCTGTTTTAATGTATGTAAAACATAAAGAACACAGTTTAAATCTACTAGAAAACACAATGTCTTGCCCTGAAACACTGTTTAATCACTTACAATGCCTTGAAACGCTGTTTCAATGTATGTAAAACATAAAGAACACAGTTACAATCTACTTATTGCAAACTATAGAACAGACTGTTTTCTCTTAAACTAATCTATGAAAGTTTCTTCTTAACTTGAATGAGATATTAGTTAAGAACACAATGTTTGGCTTTAAAACAGAGTTTAAGGTATATACAAAGCTTTGAAATGCTGTTTTAATGTATGTAAAACATAAAGAACACAGTTTAAATCTACTTGAAAACACAATGTCTTGCTCTGAAACACTATTTAATCACTTACAATGCCTTGAAACGATATTTCAATGTATAAAAAACATAAAGAACACAGTTACAATCTACGTTTGGCAAGCTATAGAACAGACTGTTTTCTCATAAACTAATCTTTGAAAGTTTCTTCTTAACTTGCATGAGATAGTAGTTGAGATCACAATGTTTGGCTCTAAAACAGAGTTTAAGGTACATACAAAGCTTTGAAATGCTGTTTTAATATATGTAAAACATAAAGAACGCAGTTTAAATCTACTTGAAAACACAATGTCTTGCCCAGAAACACTGTTTAATCACTTAACATGCCTTGAAATGCTATTTCAATGTATGTAAAACATAAAGAACACAGTTACAATCTACTTATAGCAAACTATAGAACAGAATGTTTTCTCTTAAACTAATCTTTGAAAGTTTCTTCTTAACTTGCATGAGATAGTAGTTGAGAACACAATGTTTGGCTCTAAAACAGAGTTTAAGGTACTTACAAAGCTTTGAAATGCTGTTTTAATGTATGTAAAACATAAAGAACACAGTTTAAATCTACTAGAAAACACAATGTCTTGCCCTGAAACACTGTTTAATCACTTACAATGCCTTGAAACGCTGTTTCAATGTATGTAAAACATAAAGAACCCAATTACAATCTACTTATGGCAAGCTAGAGAACAGACTGTTTTCTCTTAAACTAATCTTTGAAAGTTTCTTCTTAACTTGCAGGAGATTGTAGTTGAGATCACAATGTTTGGCTCTAAAACAGAGTTTAAGGTACTTACAATGCTTTGAAATGCTGTTTTAATGTATGTAAAAGATAAAGAACAGTTTAAATCTACTTGAATGCACAATGTCTTGCTCTGAAACACTATTTAATCACTTACAATGCCTTGAAACGCTATTTCAATGTATGTAAAACATAAAGAGCACAGTTACAATCTACTTATTGCAAACTATAGAACAGACTGTTTTCTCTTAAACTAATCTTTGAAAGTTTCTTCTAAACTTGCATGAGATAGTAGTTGAGAACACAATGTTTGGCTCTAAAACAGAGTTTAAGGTACTTACAAAGCTTTGAAATGCTGTTTTAATGTATGTAAAACATAAAGAACACAGTTTAAATCTACTAGAAAACACAATGTCTTGCCCTGAAACACTGTTTAATCACTTACAATGCCTTGAAACGCTGTTTCAATGTATGTAAAACATAAAGAACACAGTTACAATCTACGTATTGCAAACTATAGAACAGACTGTTTTCTCTTAAACTAATCTTTGAAAGTTTCTTCTTAACTTGCATGAGATAGTAGTTGAGAACACAATGTTTGGCTCTAAAACAGAGTTTAAGGTACTTACAAAGCTTTGAAATGCTGTTTTAATATATGTAAAACATAAAGAACGCAGTTTAAATCTACTTGAAAACACAATGTCTTGCTCTGAAACACTATTTAATCACTTACAATGCCTTGAAAAGATATTTCAATGTATAAAAAACATAAAGAACACAGTAACAATCTACGTTTGGCAAGCTATAGAACAGACTGTTTTCTCTTAAACTAATCTTTGAAAGTTTCTTCTTAACTTGCATGAGATAGTAGTTGAGATCACAATGTTTGGCTCTAAAACAGAGTTTAAGATACATACAAAGCTTTGAAATGCTGTTTTAATATATGTAAAACATAAAGAATGCAGTTTAAATCTACTTGAAAACACAATGTCTTGCCCAGAAACACTGTTTAATCACTTAAAATGCCTTGAAATGCTATTTCAATGTATGTAAAACATAAAGAACACAGTTACAATCTACTTATAGCAAACTATAGAACAGAATGTTTTCTCTTAAACTAATCTTTGAAAGTTTCTTCTTAACTTGCATGAGATAGTAGTTGAGAACACAATGTTTGGCTCTAAAACAGAGTTTAAGGTACTTACAAAGCTTTGAAATGCTGTTTTAATGTATGTAAAACATAAAGAACACAGTTTAAATCTACTAGAAAACACAATGTCTTGCCCTGAAACACTGTTTAATCACTTACAATGCCTTGAAACGCTGTTTCAATGTATGTAAAACATAAAGAACACAGTTACAATCTACTTATTGCAAACTATAGAACAGACTGTTTTCTCTTAAACTAATCTATGAAAGTTTCTTCTTAACTTGAATGAGATATTAGTTAAGAACACAATGTTTGGCTTTAAAACAGAGTTTAAGGTATATACAAAGCTTTGAAATGCTGTTTTAATGTATGTAAAACATAAAGAACACAGTTCAAATCTACTTGAAAACACAATGTCTTGCTCTGAAACACTATTTAATCACTTACAATGCCTTGAAACGATATTTCAATGTATAAAAAACATAAAGAACACAGTTACAATCTACGTTTGGCAAGCTATAGAACACACTGTTTTCTCTTAAACTAATCTTTGAAAGTTTCTTCTTAACTTGCATGAGATAGTAGTTGAGATCACAATGTTTGGCTCTAAAACAGAGTTTAAGGTACATACAAAGCTTTGAAATGCTGTTTTAATATATGTAAAACATAAAGAACGCAGTTTAAATCTACTTGAAAACACAATGTCTTGCCCAGAAACACTGTTTAATCACTTAAAATGCCTTGAAATGCTATTTCAATGTATGTAAAACATAAAGAACACAGTTACAATCTACTTATAGCAAACTATAGAACAGAATGTTTTCTCTTAAACTAATCTTTGAAAGTTTCTTCTTAACTTGCATGAGATAGTAGTTGAGAACACAATGTTTGGCTCTAAAACAGAGTTTAAGGTACTTACAAAGCTTTGAAATGCTGTTTTAATGTATGTAAAACATAAAGAACACAGTTTAAATCTACTAGAAAACACAATGTCTTGCCCTGAAACACTGTTTAATCACTTACAATGCCTTGAAACGCTGTTTCAATGTATGTAAAACATAAAGAACACAGTTACAATCTACTTATTGCAAACTATAGAACAGACTGTTTTCTCTTAAACTAATCTATGAAAGTTTCTTCTTAACTTGAATGAGATATTAGTTAAGAACACAATGTTTGGCTTTAAAACAGAGTTTAAGGTATATACAAAGCTTTGAAATGCTGTTTTAATGTATGTAAAACATAAAGAACACAGTTTAAATCTACTTGAAAACACAATGTCTTGCTCTGAAACACTGTTTAATCCCTTACAATGCCTTGAAACGCTGTTTCAATGTATGTAAAAGATAAAGAACACAGTTACAGTCTACTTATTGCAAACTATAGAACAGACTGTTTTCTCTTAAATTAATCTTTGAAAGTTTCTTCTTAACTTGCATGAGATTGTAGTTGAGATCACAATGTTTGGCTCTAAAACAGAGTTTAAGGTACTTACAATGCTTTGAAATGCTGTTTTAATGTATGTAAAACATAAAGAACAGTTTAAATCTACTTGAATACACAATGTCTTGCTCTGAAACACTATTTAATCACTTACAATGCCTTGAAACACTATTTCAATGTATGTAAAACATAAAGAACACAGTTACAATCTACTTATTGCAAACTATAGAACAGACTGTTTTCTCTTAAACTAATCTTTGAAAGTTTCTTCTTAACTTGCAAGAGATAGTAGTTGAGAACACAATGTTTGGCTCTAAAACAGAGTTTAAGGTACTTACAATGCTTTGAAATGCTGTTTTAATGTATGTAAAACATAAAGAACACAGTTTAAATCTGCTTGAAAACACAATGTCTTGCCCTGAAACACTGTTTAATCACTTACAATGCCTTGAAACGCTGTTTCAATGTATGTAAAACATAAAGGACAAAGTTACAATCTACTTATGGCAAGCTATAGAACAGACTGTTTTCTCTTAAACTAATCTTTGAAAGTTTCTTCTTAAATTGCATGAGATAGTAGTTGAGAACACAATGTTTGGCTTTAAAACAGAGTTTAAGGTACATACAAAGCTTTGAAATGCTGTTTTAATATATGTAAAACATAAAGAACACAGTATAAATCTACTTGAAAACACAATGTCTTGCCCTGAAACACTGTTTAATCACTTACAATGCCTTGAAACGCTGTTTCAATGTGTGTAAAACATAAAGAACACAGTTACAATCTACGTTTGGCAAGCTATAGAACAGACTGTTTTCTCTTAAACTAATCTTTGAAAGTTTCTTCTTAACTTGCATGAGATAGTAGTTGAGAAAACAATGTTTGGCTCTAAAACAGAGTTAAGGTACTTACAAAGCTTTGAAATGCTGTTTTAATGTATGTAAAACATAAAGAACACAGTTTAAATCTACTAGAAAACACAATGTCTTGCCCTGAAACATTGTTTAATCACTTACAATGCCTTGAAACGCTGTTTCAATGTATGTAAAACATAAAGAACACAGTTACAATCTACTTATTGCAAACTATAGAACAGACTGTTTTCTCTTAAACTAATCTATGAAAGTTTCTTCTTAACTTGAATGAGATATTAGTTAAGAACACAATGTTTGGCTTTAAAACAGAGTTTAAGGTATATACAAAGCTTTGAAATGCTGTTTTAATGTATGTAAAACATAAAGAACACAGTTTTAATCTACTTGAAAACACAATGTCTTGCTCTGAAACACTGTTTAATCCCATACAATGCCTTGAAACGCTCTTTCAATGTATGTAAAAGATAAAGAACACAGTTACAATCTACTTATTGCAAACTATAGAACAGACTGTTTTCTCTTAAACTAATCTTTGAAAGTTTCTTCTTAACTTGCATGAGATAGTAGTTGAGAACACAATGTTTGGCTCTAAAACAGAGTTTAAGGTACTTACAAAGCTTTGAAATGCTGTTTTAATGTATGTAAAACATAAAGAACACAGTTTAAATCTACTAGAAAACACAATGTCTTGCCCTGAAACACTGTTTAATCACTTACAATGCCTTGAAACGCTGTTTCAATGTATGTAAAACATAAAGAACACAGTTACAATCTACTTATTGCAAACTATAGAACAGACTGTTTTCTCTTAAACTAATCTATGAAAGTTTCTTCTTAACTTGAATGAGATATTAGTTAAGAACACAATGTTTGGCTTTAAAACAGAGTTTAAGGTATATACAAAGCTTTGAAATGCTGTTTTAATGTATGTAAAACATAAAGAACACAGTTTTAATCTACTTGAAAACACAATGTCTTGCTCTGAAACACTGTTTAATCCCATACAATGCCTTGAAACGCTCTTTCAATGTATGTAAAAGATAAAGAACACAGTTACAATCTACTTATTGCAAACTATAGAACAGACTGTTTTCTCTTAAACTAATCTTTGAAAGTTTCTTCTTAACTTGCATGAGATAGTAGTTGAGAACACAATGTTTGGCTCTAAAACAGAGTTTAAGGTACTTACAAAGCTTTGAAATGCTGTTTTAATGTATGTAAAACATAAAGAACACAGTTTAAATCTACTAGAAAACACAATGTCTTGCCCTGAAACACTGTTTAATCACTTACAATGCCTTGAAACGCTGTTTCAATGTATGTAAAACATAAAGAACACAGTTACAATCTACTTATTGCAAACTATAGAACAGACTGTTTTCTCTTAAACTAATCTTTGAAAGTTTCTTCTTAACTTGCATGAGATAGTAGTTGAGAACACAATGTTTGGCTCTAAAACAGAGTTTAAGGTACTTACAAAGCTTTGAAATGCTGTTTTAATGTATGTAAAACATAAAGAACACAGTTTAAATCTACTAGAAAACACAATGTCTTGCCCTGAAACACTGTTTAATCACTTACAATGCCTTGAAAAGCTGTTTCAATGTATGTAAAACATAAAGAACACAGTTACAATCTACTTATTGCAAACTATAGAACAGACTGTTTTCTCTTAAACTAATCTATGAAAGTTTCTTCTTAACTTGAATGAGATATTAGTTAAGAACACAATGTTTGGCTTTAAAACAGAGTTTAAGGTATATACAAAGCTTTGAAATGCTGTTTTAATGTATGTAAAACATAAAGAACACAGTTTAAATCTACTTGAAAACACAATGTCTTGCTCTGAAACACTGTTTAATCCCTTACAATGCCTTGAAATGCTGTTTCAATGTATGTAAAAGATAAAGAACACAGTTACAATCTACTTATTGCAAACTATAGAACAGACTGTTTTCTCTTAAACTAATCTTTGAAAGTTTCTTCTTAACTTGCATGAGATAGTAGTTGAGAACACAATGTTTGGCTCTAAAACAGAGTTTAAGGTACTTACAAAGCTTTGAAATGCTGTTTTAATGTATGTAAAACATAAAGAACACAGTTTAAATCTACTAGAAAACACAATGTCTTGCCCTGAAACACTGTTTAATCACTTACAATGCCTTGAAAAGCTGTTTCAATGTATGTAAAACATAAAGAACACAGTTACAATCTACTTATTGCAAACTATAGAACAGACTGTTTTCTCTTAAACTAATCTATGAAAGTTTCTTCTTAACTTGAATGAGATATTAGTTAAGAACACAATGTTTGGCTTTAAAACAGAGTTTAAGGTATATACAAAGCTTTGAAATGCTGTTTTAATGTATGTAAAACATAAAGAACACAGTTTAAATCTACTTGAAAACACAATGTCTTGCTCTGAAACACTGTTTAATCCCTTACAATGCCTTGAAATGCTGTTTCAATGTATGTAAAAGATAAAGAACACAGTTACAATCTACTTATTGCAAACTATAGAACAGACTGTTTTCTCTTAAACTAATCTTTGAAAGTTTCTTCTTAACTTGCATGAGATAGTAGTTGAGAACACAATGTTTGGCTCTAAAACAGAGTTTAAGGTACTTACAAAGCTTTGAAATGCTGTTTTAATGTATGTAAAACATAAAGAACACAGTTTAAATCTACTAGAAAACACAATGTCTTGCCCTGAAACACTGTTTAATCACTTACAATGCCTTGAAACGCTGTTTCAATGTATGTAAAACATAAAGAACACAGTTACAATCTACTTATTGCAAACTATAGAACAGACTGTTTTCTCTTAAACTAATCTATGAAAGTTTCTTCTTAACTTGAATGAGATATTAGTTAAGAACACAATGTTTGGCTTTAAAACAGAGTTTAAGGTATATACAAAGCTTTGAAATGCTGTTTTAATGTATGTAAAACATAAAGAACACAGTTTAAATCTACTTGAAAACACAATGTCTTGTTCTGAAACACTATTTAATCACTTACAATGCCTTGAAACGCTGTTTCAATGTATGTAAAAGATAAAGAACACAGTTACAATCTACTTATTGCAAACTATAGAACAGACTGTTTTCTCTTAAACTAATCTTTGAAAGTTTCTTCTTAACTTGCATGAGATAGTAGTTGAGAACACAATGTTTGGCTCTAAAACAGAGTTTAAGGTACTTACAAAGCTTTGAAATGCTGTTTTAATGTATGTAAAACATAAAGAACACAGTTTAAATCTACTAGAAAACACAATGTCTTGCTCTGAAACACTGTTTAATCACTTACAATGCCTTGAAACGCTGTTTCAATGTATGTAAAACATAAAGAACACAGTTACAATCTACTTATTGCAAACTATAGAACAGACTGTTTTCTCTTAAACTAATCTATGAAAGTTTCTTCTTAACTTGAATGAGATATTAGTTAAGAACACAATGTTTGGCTTTAAAACAGAGTTTAAGGTATATACAAAGCTTTGAAATGCTGTTTTAATGTATGTAAAACATAAAGAACACAGTTTAAATCTACTTGAAAACACAATGTCTTGTTCTGAAACACTATTTAATCACTTACAATGCCTTGAAACGCTATTTCAATGTATAAAAAACATAAAGAACACAGTTACAATCTACGTTTGGCAAGCTATAGAACAGACTGTTTTCTCTTAAACTAATCTTTGAAAGTTTCTTCTTAACTTGCATGAGATAGTAGTTGAGAACACAATGTTTGGCTCTAAAACAGAGTTTAAGGTACTTACAAAGCTTTGAAATGCTGTTTTAATGTATGTAAAACATAAAGAACACAGTTTAAATCTACTAGAAAACACAATGTCTTGCCCTGAAACACTGTTTAATCACTTACAATGCCTTGAAAAGCTGTTTCAATGTATGTAAAACATAAAGAACACAGTTACAATCTACTTATTGCAAACTATAGAACAGACTGTTTTCTCTTAAACTAATCTATGAAAGTTTCTTCTTAACTTGAATGAGATATTAGTTAAGAACACAATGTTTGGCTTTAAAACAGAGTTTAAGGTATATACAAAGCTTTGAAATGCTGTTTTAATGTATGTAAAACATAAAGAACACAGTTTAAATCTACTTGAAAACACAATGTCTTGCTCTGAAACACTGTTTAATCCCTTACAATGCCTTGAAATGCTGTTTCAATGTATGTAAAAGATAAAGAACACAGTTACAATCTACTTATTGCAAACTATAGAACAGACTGTTTTCTCTTAAACTAATCTTTGAAAGTTTCTTCTTAACTTGCATGAGATAGTAGTTGAGAACACAATGTTTGGCTCTAAAACAGAGTTTAAGGTACTTACAAAGCTTTGAAATGCTGTTTTAATGTATGTAAAACATAAAGAACACAGTTTAAATCTACTAGAAAACACAATGTCTTGCCCTGAAACACTGTTTAATCACTTACAATGCCTTGAAACGCTGTTTCAATGTATGTAAAACATAAAGAACACAGTTACAATCTACTTATTGCAAACTATAGAACAGACTGTTTTCTCTTAAACTAATCTATGAAAGTTTCTTCTTAACTTGAATGAGATATTAGTTAAGAACACAATGTTTGGCTTTAAAACAGAGTTTAAGGTATATACAAAGCTTTGAAATGCTGTTTTAATGTATGTAAAACATAAAGAACACAGTTTAAATCTACTTGAAAACACAATGTCTTGTTCTGAAACACTATTTAATCACTTACAATGCCTTGAAACGCTGTTTCAATGTATGTAAAAGATAAAGAACACAGTTACAATCTACTTATTGCAAACTATAGAACAGACTGTTTTCTCTTAAACTAATCTTTGAAAGTTTCTTCTTAACTTGCATGAGATAGTAGTTGAGAACACAATGTTTGGCTCTAAAACAGAGTTTAAGGTACTTACAAAGCTTTGAAATGCTGTTTTAATGTATGTAAAACATAAAGAACACAGTTTAAATCTACTAGAAAACACAATGTCTTGCTCTGAAACACTGTTTAATCACTTACAATGCCTTGAAACGCTGTTTCAATGTATGTAAAACATAAAGAACACAGTTACAATCTACTTATTGCAAACTATAGAACAGACTGTTTTCTCTTAAACTAATCTATGAAAGTTTCTTCTTAACTTGAATGAGATATTAGTTAAGAACACAATGTTTGGCTTTAAAACAGAGTTTAAGGTATATACAAAGCTTTGAAATGCTGTTTTAATGTATGTAAAACATAAAGAACACAGTTTAAATCTACTTGAAAACACAATGTCTTGTTCTGAAACACTATTTAATCACTTACAATGCCTTGAAACGCTATTTCAATGTATAAAAAACATAAAGAACACAGTTACAATCTACGTTTGGCAAGCTATAGAACAGACTGTTTTCTCTTAAACTAATCTTTGAAAGTTTCTTCTTAACTTGCATGAGATAGTAGTTGAGAACACAATGTTTGGCTCTAAAACAGAGTTTAAGGTACTTACAAAGCTTTGAAATGCTGTTTTAATGTATGTAAAACATAAAGAACACAGTTTAAATCTACTAGAAAACACAATGTCTTGCCCTGAAACACTGTTTAATCACTTACAATGCCTTGAAAAGCTGTTTCAATGTATGTAAAACATAAAGAACACAGTTACAATCTACTTATTGCAAACTATAGAACAGACTGTTTTCTCTTAAACTAATCTATGAAAGTTTCTTCTTAACTTGAATGAGATATTAGTTAAGAACACAATGTTTGGCTTTAAAACAGAGTTTAAGGTATATACAAAGCTTTGAAATGCTGTTTTAATGTATGTAAAACATAAAGAACACAGTTTAAATCTACTTGAAAACACAATGTCTTGCTCTGAAACACTGTTTAATCCCTTACAATGCCTTGAAATGCTGTTTCAATGTATGTAAAAGATAAAGAACACAGTTACAATCTACTTATTGCAAACTATAGAACAGACTGTTTTCTCTTAAACTAATCTTTGAAAGTTTCTTCTTAACTTGAATGAGATATTAGTTAAGAACACAATGTTTGGCTTTAAAACAGAGTTTAAGGTATATACAAAGCTTTGAAATGCTGTTTTAATGTATGTAAAACATAAAGAACACAGTTTAAATCTACTTGAAAACACAATGTCTTGTTCTGAAACACTATTTAATCACTTACAATGCCTTGAAACGCTGTTTCAATGTATGTAAAAGATAAAGAACACAGTTACAATCTACTTATTGCAAACTATAGAACAGACTGTTTTCTCTTAAACTAATCTTTGAAAGTTTCTTCTTAACTTGCATGAGATAGTAGTTGAGAACACAATGTTTGGCTCTAAAACAGAGTTTAAGGTACTTACAAAGCTTTGAAATGCTGTTTTAATGTATGTAAAACATAAAGAACACAGTTTAAATCTACTAGAAAACACAATGTCTTGCTCTGAAACACTGTTTAATCACTTACAATGCCTTGAAACGCTGTTTCAATGTATGTAAAACATAAAGAACACAGTTACAATCTACTTATTGCAAACTATAGAACAGACTGTTTTCTCTTAAACTAATCTATGAAAGTTTCTTCTTAACTTGAATGAGATATTAGTTAAGAACACAATGTTTGGCTTTAAAACAGAGTTTACGGTATATACAAAGCTTTGAAATGCTGTTTTAATGTATGTAAAACATAAAGAACACAGTTTAAATCTACTTGAAAACACAATGTCTTGTTCTGAAACACTATTTAATCACTTACAATGCCTTGAAACGCTATTTCAATGTATAAAAAACATAAAGAACACAGTTACAATCTACGTTTGGCAAGCTATAGAACAGACTGTTTTCTCTTAAACTAATCTTTGAAAGTTTCTTCTTAACTTGCATGAGATAGTAGTTGAGAACACAATGTTTGGCTCTAAAACAGAGTTTAAGGTACTTACAATGCTTTGAAATGCTGTTTTAATGTATGTAAAACATAAAGAACACAGTTTAAATCTACTAGAAAACACAATGTCTTGCCCTGAAACATTGTTTAATCACTTACAATGCCTTGAAACGCTGTTTCAATGTATGTAAAACATAAAGAACACAGTTACAATCTACTTATTGCAAACTATAGAACAGACTGTTTTCTCTTAAACTAATCTATGAAAGTTTCTTCTTAACTTGAATGAGATATTGGTTAAGAACACAATGTTTGGCTTTAAAACAGAGTTTAAGGTATATACAAAGCTTTGAAATGCTGTTTTAATGTATGTAAAACATAAAGAACACAGTTTTAATCTACTTGAAAACACAATGTCTTGCTCTGAAACACTGTTTAATCCCATACAATGCCTTGAAACGCTCTTTCAATGTATGTAAAAGATAAAGAACACAGTTACAATCTACTTATTGCAAACTATAGAACAGACTGTTTTCTCTTAAACTAATCTTTGAAAGTTTCTTCTTAACTTGCATGAGATAGTAGTTGAGAACACAATGTTTGGCTCTAAAACAGAGTTTAAGGTACTTACAAAGCTTTGAAATGCTGTTTTAATGTATGTAAAACATAAAGAACACAGTTTAAATCTACTAGAAAACACAATGTCTTGCCCTGAAACACTGTTTAATCACTTACAATGCCTTGAAACGCTGTTTCAATGTATGTAAAACATAAAGAACACAGTTACAATCTACTTATTGCAAACTATAGAACAGACTGTTTTCTCTTAAACTAATCTATGAAAGTTTCTTCTTAACTTGAATGAGATATTAGTTAAGAACACAATGTTTGGCTTTAAAACAGAGTTTAAGGTATATACAAAGCTTTGAAATGCTGTTTTAATGTATGTAAAACATAAAGAACACAGTTTAAATCTACTTGAAAACACAATGTCTTGTTCTGAAACACTATTTAATCACTTACAATGCCTTGAAACGCTATTTCAATGTATGTAAAACATAAAGAACACAGTTACAATCTACTTATTGCAAACTATAGAACAGACTGTTTTCTCTTAAACTAATCTTTGAAAGTTTCTTCTTAACTTGCATGAGATAGTAGTTGAGAACACAATGTTTGGCTCTAAAACAGAGTTTAAGGTACTTACAAAGCTTTGAAATGCTGTTTTAATGTATGTAAAACATAAAGAACACAGTTTAAATCTACTAGAAAACACAATGTCTTGCCCTGAAACACTGTTTAATCACTTACAATGCCTTGAAAAGCTGTTTCAATGTATGTAAAACATAAAGAACACAGTTACAATCTACTTATTGCAAACTATAGAACAGACTGTTTTCTCTTAAACTAATCTATGAAAGTTTCTTCTTAACTTGAATGAGATATTAGTTAAGAACACAATGTTTGGCTTTAAAACAGAGTTTAAGGTATATACAAAGCTTTGAAATGCTGTTTTAATGTATGTAAAACATAAAGAACACAGTTTAAATCTACTTGAAAACACAATGTCTTGCTCTGAAACACTGTTTAATCCCTTACAATGCCTTGAAATGCTGTTTCAATGTATGTAAAAGATAAAGAACACAGTTACAATCTACTTATTGCAAACTATAGAACAGACTGTTTTCTCTTAAACTAATCTTTGAAAGTTTCTTCTTAACTTGCATGAGATAGTAGTTGAGAACACAATGTTTGGCTCTAAAACAGAGTTTAAGGTACTTACAAAGCTTTGAAATGCTGTTTTAATGTATGTAAAACATAAAGAACACAGTTTAAATCTACTAGAAAACACAATGTCTTGCCCTGAAACACTGTT
The DNA here is from genome assembly GCF_041902795.1 of Electrophorus electricus. Taxonomy (NCBI): domain Eukaryota; kingdom Metazoa; phylum Chordata; class Actinopteri; order Gymnotiformes; family Gymnotidae; genus Electrophorus; species Electrophorus electricus. The sequence continues at coordinate 17,409,319 of NC_137499.1, forward strand.
TAATCACTTACAATGCCTTGAAACGCTGTTTCAATGTATGTAAAACATAAAGAACACAGTTACAATCTACTTATTGCAAACTATAGAACAGACTGTTTTCTCTTAAACTAATCTATGAAAGTTTCTTCTTAACTTGAATGAGATATTGGTTAAGAACACAATGTTTGGCTTTAAAACAGAGTTTAAGGTATATACAAAGCTTTGAAATGCTGTTTTAATGTATGTAAAACATAAAGAACACAGTTTTAATCTACTTGAAAACACAATGTCTTGCTCTGAAACACTGTTTAATCCCATACAATGCCTTGAAACGCTCTTTCAATGTATGTAAAAGATAAAGAACACAGTTACAATCTACTTATTGCAAACTATAGAACAGACTGTTTTCTCTTAAACTAATCTATGAAAGTTTCTTCTTAACTTGAATGAGATATTAGTTAAGAACACAATGTTTGGCTTTAAAACAGAGTTTAAGGTATATACAAAGCTTTGAAATGCTGTTTTAATGTATGTAAAACATAAAGAACACAGTTTAAATCTACTTGAAAACACAATGTCTTGTTCTGAAACACTATTTAATCACTTACAATGCCTTGAAACGCTGTTTCAATGTATGTAAAAGATAAAGAACACAGTTACAATCTACTTATTGCAAACTATAGAACAGACTGTTTTCTCTTAAACTAATCTTTGAAAGTTTCTTCTTAACTTGCATGAGATAGTAGTTGAGAACACAATGTTTGGCTCTAAAACAGAGTTTAAGGTACTTACAAAGCTTTGAAATGCTGTTTTAATGTATGTAAAACATAAAGAACACAGTTTAAATCTACTAGAAAACACAATGTCTTGCCCTGAAACACTGTTTAATCACTTACAATGCCTTGAAACGCTGTTTCAATGTATGTAAAACATAAAGAACACAGTTACAATCTACTTATTGCAAACTATAGAACAGACTGTTTTCTCTTAAACTAATCTATGAAAGTTTCTTCTTAACTTGAATGAGATATTAGTTAAGAACACAATGTTTGGCTTTAAAACAGAGTTTAAGGTATATACAAAGCTTTGAAATGCTGTTTTAATGTATGTAAAACATAAAGAACACAGTTTAAATCTACTTGAAAACACAATGTCTTGTTCTGAAACACTATTTAATCACTTACAATGCCTTGAAACGCTATTTCAATGTATGTAAAACATAAAGAACACAGTTACAATCTACTTATTGCAAACTATAGAACAGACTGTTTTCTCTTAAACTAATCTTTGAAAGTTTCTTCTTAACTTGCATGAGATAGTAGTTGAGAACACAATGTTTGGCTCTAAAACAGAGTTTAAGGTACTTACAAAGCTTTGAAATGCTGTTTTAATGTATGTAAAACATAAAGAACACAGTTTAAATCTACTAGAAAACACAATGTCTTGCCCTGAAACACTGTTTAATCACTTACAATGCCTTGAAAAGCTGTTTCAATGTATGTAAAACATAAAGAACACAGTTACAATCTACTTATTGCAAACTATAGAACAGACTGTTTTCTCTTAAACTAATCTATGAAAGTTTCTTCTTAACTTGAATGAGATATTAGTTAAGAACACAATGTTTGGCTTTAAAACAGAGTTTAAGGTATATACAAAGCTTTGAAATGCTGTTTTAATGTATGTAAAACATAAAGAACACAGTTTAAATCTACTTGAAAACACAATGTCTTGCTCTGAAACACTGTTTAATCCCTTACAATGCCTTGAAATGCTGTTTCAATGTATGTAAAAGATAAAGAACACAGTTACAATCTACTTATTGCAAACTATAGAACAGACTGTTTTCTCTTAAACTAATCTTTGAAAGTTTCTTCTTAACTTGCATGAGATAGTAGTTGAGAACACAATGTTTGGCTCTAAAACAGAGTTTAAGGTACTTACAAAGCTTTGAAATGCTGTTTTAATGTATGTAAAACATAAAGAACACAGTTTAAATCTACTAGAAAACACAATGTCTTGCCCTGAAACACTGTTTAATTACTTACAATGCCTTGAAACGCTGTTTCAATGTATGTAAAACATAAAGAACACAGTTACAATCTACTTATTGCAAACTATAGAACAGACTGTTTTCTCTTAAACTAATCTATGAAAGTTTCTTCTTAACTTGAATGAGATATTAGTTAAGAACACAATGTTTGGCTTTAAAACAGAGTTTAAGGTATATACAAAGCTTTGAAATGCTGTTTTAATGTATGTAAAACATAAAGAACACAGTTTAAATCTACTTGAAAACACAATGTCTTGCTCTGAAACACTGTTTAATCCCTTACAATGCCTTGAAATGCTGTTTCAATGTATGTAAAAGATAAAGAACACAGTTACAATCTACTTATTGCAAACTATAGAACAGACTGTTTTCTCTTAAACTAATCTTTGAAAGTTTCTTCTTAACTTGCATGAGATAGTAGTTGAGAACACAATGTTTGGCTCTAAAACAGAGTTTAAGGTACTTACAAAGCTTTGAAATGCTGTTTTAATGTATGTAAAACATAAAGAACACAGTTTAAATCTACTAGAAAACACAATGTCTTGCCCTGAAACACTGTTTAATCACTTACAATGCCTTGAAACGCTGTTTCAATGTATGTAAAACATAAAGAACACAGTTACAATCTACTTATTGCAAACTATAGAACAGACTGTTTTCTCTTAAACTAATCTATGAAAGTTTCTTCTTAACTTGAATGAGATATTAGTTAAGAACACAATGTTTGGCTTTAAAACAGAGTTTAAGGTATATACAAAGCTTTGAAATGCTGTTTTAATGTATGTAAAACATAAAGAACACAGTTTAAATCTACTTGAAAACACAATGTCTTGTTCTGAAACACTATTTAATCACTTACAATGCCTTGAAACGCTGTTTCAATGTATGTAAAAGATAAAGAACACAGTTACAATCTACTTATTGCAAACTATAGAACAGACTGTTTTCTCTTAAACTAATCTTTGAAAGTTTCTTCTTAACTTGCATGAGATAGTAGTTGAGAACACAATGTTTGGCTCTAAAACAGAGTTTAAGGTACTTACAAAGCTTTGAAATGCTGTTTTAATGTATGTAAAACATAAAGAACACAGTTTAAATCTACTAGAAAACACAATGTCTTGCTCTGAAACACTGTTTAATCACTTACAATGCCTTGAAACGCTGTTTCAATGTATGTAAAACATAAAGAACACAGTTACAATCTACTTATTGCAAACTATAGAACAGACTGTTTTCTCTTAAACTAATCTATGAAAGTTTCTTCTTAACTTGAATGAGATATTAGTTAAGAACACAATGTTTGGCTTTAAAACAGAGTTTAAGGTATATACAAACCTTTGAAATGCTGTTTTAATGTATGTAAAACATAAAGAACACAGTTTAAATCTACTTGAAAACACAATGTCTTGTTCTGAAACACTATTTAATCACTTACAATGCCTTGAAACGCTATTTCAATGTATAAAAAACATAAAGAACACAGTTACAATCTACGTTTGGCAAGCTATAGAACAGACTGTTTTCTCTTAAACTAATCTTTGAAAGTTTCTTCTTAACTTGCATGAGATAGTAGTTGAGAACACAATGTTTGGCTCTAAAACAGAGTTTAAGGTACTTACAAAGCTTTGAAATGCTGTTTTAATGTATGTAAAACATAAAGAACACAGTTTAAATCTACTAGAAAACACAATGTCTTGCCCTGAAACACTGTTTAATCACTTACAATGCCTTGAAAAGCTGTTTCAATGTATGTAAAACATAAAGAACACAGTTACAATCTACTTATTGCAAACTATAGAACAGACTGTTTTCTCTTAAACTAATCTATGAAAGTTTCTTCTTAACTTGAATGAGATATTAGTTAAGAACACAATGTTTGGCTTTAAAACAGAGTTTAAGGTATATACAAAGCTTTGAAATGCTGTTTTAATGTATGTAAAACATAAAGAACACAGTTTAAATCTACTTGAAAACACAATGTCTTGCTCTGAAACACTGTTTAATCCCTTACAATGCCTTGAAATGCTGTTTCAATGTATGTAAAAGATAAAGAACACAGTTACAATCTACTTATTGCAAACTATAGAACAGACTGTTTTCTCTTAAACTAATCTTTGAAAGTTTCTTCTTAACTTGAATGAGATATTAGTTAAGAACACAATGTTTGGCTTTAAAACAGAGTTTAAGGTATATACAAAGCTTTGAAATGCTGTTTTAATGTATGTAAAACATAAAGAACACAGTTTAAATCTACTTGAAAACACAATGTCTTGTTCTGAAACACTATTTAATCACTTACAATGCCTTGAAACGCTGTTTCAATGTATGTAAAAGATAAAGAACACAGTTACAATCTACTTATTGCAAACTATAGAACAGACTGTTTTCTCTTAAACTAATCTTTGAAAGTTTCTTCTTAACTTGCATGAGATAGTAGTTGAGAACACAATGTTTGGCTCTAAAACAGAGTTTAAGGTACTTACAAAGCTTTGAAATGCTGTTTTAATGTATGTAAAACATAAAGAACACAGTTTAAATCTACTAGAAAACACAATGTCTTGCTCTGAAACACTGTTTAATCACTTACAATGCCTTGAAAAGCTGTTTCAATGTATGTAAAACATAAAGAACACAGTTACAATCTACTTATTGCAAACTATAGAACAGACTGTTTTCTCTTAAACTAATCTATGAAAGTTTCTTCTTAACTTGAATGAGATATTAGTTAAGAACACAATGTTTGGCTTTAAAACAGAGTTTAAGGTATATACAAAGCTTTGAAATGCTGTTTTAATGTATGTAAAACATAAAGAACACAGTTTAAATCTACTTGAAAACACAATGTCTTGTTCTGAAACACTATTTAATCACTTACAATGCCTTGAAACGCTATTTCAATGTATAAAAAACATAAAGAACACAGTTACAATCTACGTTTGGCAAGCTATAGAACAGACTGTTTTCTCTTAAACTAATCTTTGAAAGTTTCTTCTTAACTTGCATGAGATAGTAGTTGAGAACACAATGTTTGGCTCTAAAACAGAGTTTAAGGTACTTACAATGCTTTGAAATGCTGTTTTAATGTATGTAAAACATAAAGAACACAGTTTAAATCTACTAGAAAACACAATGTCTTGCCCTGAAACATTGTTTAATCACTTACAATGCCTTGAAACGCTGTTTCAATGTATGTAAAACATAAAGAACACAGTTACAATCTACTTATTGCAAACTATAGAACAGACTGTTTTCTCTTAAACTAATCTATGAAAGTTTCTTCTTAACTTGAATGAGATATTGGTTAAGAACACAATGTTTGGCTTTAAAACAGAGTTTAAGGTATATACAAAGCTTTGAAATGCTGTTTTAATGTATGTAAAACATAAAGAACACAGTTTTAATCTACTTGAAAACACAATGTCTTGCTCTGAAACACTGTTTAATCCCATACAATGCCTTGAAACGCTCTTTCAATGTATGTAAAACATAAAGAACACAGTTACAATCTACTTATTGCAAACTATAGAACAGACTGTTTTCTCTTAAACTAATCTATGAAAGTTTCTTCTTAACTTGAATGAGATATTAGTTAAGAACACAATGTTTGGCATTAAAACAGAGTTTAAGGTATATACAAAGCTTTGAAATGCTGTTTTAATGTATGTAAAACATAAAGAACACAGTTTAAATCTACTTGAAAACACAATGTCTTGTTCTGAAACACTATTTAATCACTTACAATGCCTTGAAACGCTATTTCAATGTATGTAAAACAAAGAACACAGTTACAATCTACTTATTGCAAACTATAGAACAGACTGTTTTCTCTTAAACTAATCTTTGAAAGTTTCTTCTTAACTTGCATGAGATAGTAGTTGAGAACACAATGTTTGGCTCTAAAACAGAGTTTAAGGTACTTACAAAGCTTTGAAATGCTGTTTTAATGTATGTAAAACATAAAGAACACAGTTTAAATCTACTAGAAAACACAATGTCTTGCCCTGAAACACTGTTTAATCACTTACAATGCCTTGAAAAGCTGTTTCAATGTATGTAAAACATAAAGAACACAGTTACAATCTACTTATTGCAAACTATAGAACAGACTGTTTTCTCTTAAACTAATCTATGAAAGTTTCTTCTTAACTTGAATGAGATATTAGTTAAGAACACAATGTTTGGCTTTAAAACAGAGTTTAAGGTATATACAAAGCTTTGAAATGCTGTTTTAATGTATGTAAAACATAAAGAACACAGTTTAAATCTACTTGAAAACACAATGTCTTGCTCTGAAACACTGTTTAATCCCTTACAATGCCTTGAAATGCTGTTTCAATGTATGTAAAAGATAAAGAACACAGTTACAATCTACTTATTGCAAACTATAGAACAGACTGTTTTCTCTTAAACTAATCTTTGAAAGTTTCTTCTTAACTTGCATGAGATAGTAGTTGAGAACACAATGTTTGGCTCTAAAACAGAGTTTAAGGTACTTACAAAGCTTTGAAATGCTGTTTTAATGTATGTAAAACATAAAGAACACAGTTTAAATCTACTAGAAAACACAATGTCTTGCCCTGAAACACTGTTTAATCACTTACAATGCCTTGAAACGCTGTTTCAATGTATGTAAAACATAAAGAACACAGTTACAATCTACTTATTGCAAACTATAGAACAGACTGTTTTCTCTTAAACTAATCTATGAAAGTTTCTTCTTAACTTGAATGAGATATTGGTTAAGAACACAATGTTTGGCTTTAAAACAGAGTTTAAGGTATATACAAAGCTTTGAAATGCTGTTTTAATGTATGTAAAACATAAAGAACACAGTTTTAATCTACTTGAAAACACAATGTCTTGCTCTGAAACACTGTTTAATCCCATACAATGCCTTGAAACGCTCTTTCAATGTATGTAAAAGATAAAGAACACAGTTACAATCTACTTATTGCAAACTATAGAACAGACTGTTTTCTCTTAAACTAATCTATGAAAGTTTCTTCTTAACTTGAATGAGATATTAGTTAAGAACACAATGTTTGGCTTTAAAACAGAGTTTAAGGTATATACAAAGCTTTGAAATGCTGTTTTAATGTATGTAAAACATAAAGAACACAGTTTAAATCTACTTGAAAACACAATGTCTTGTTCTGAAACACTATTTAATCACTTACAATGCCTTGAAACGCTGTTTCAATGTATGTAAAAGATAAAGAACACAGTTACAATCTACTTATTGCAAACTATAGAACAGACTGTTTTCTCTTAAACTAATCTTTGAAAGTTTCTTCTTAACTTGCATGAGATAGTAGTTGAGAACACAATGTTTGGCTCTAAAACAGAGTTTAAGGTACTTACAAAGCTTTGAAATGCTGTTTTAATGTATGTAAAACATAAAGAACACAGTTTAAATCTACTAGAAAACACAATGTCTTGCCCTGAAACACTGTTTAATCACTTACAATGCCTTGAAACGCTGTTTCAATGTATGTAAAACATAAAGAACACAGTTACAATCTACTTATTGCAAACTATAGAACAGACTGTTTTCTCTTAAACTAATCTATGAAAGTTTCTTCTTAACTTGAATGAGATATTAGTTAAGAACACAATGTTTGGCTTTAAAACAGAGTTTAAGGTATATACAAAGCTTTGAAATGCTGTTTTAATGTATGTAAAACATAAAGAACACAGTTTAAATCTACTTGAAAACACAATGTCTTGTTCTGAAACACTATTTAATCACTTACAATGCCTTGAAACGCTATTTCAATGTATGTAAAACATAAAGAACACAGTTACAATCTACTTATTGCAAACTATAGAACAGACTGTTTTCTCTTAAACTAATCTTTGAAAGTTTCTTCTTAACTTGCATGAGATAGTAGTTGAGAACACAATGTTTGGCTCTAAAACAGAGTTTAAGGTACTTACAAAGCTTTGAAATGCTGTTTTAATGTATGTAAAACATAAAGAACACAGTTTAAATCTACTAGAAAACACAATGTCTTGCCCTGAAACACTGTTTAATCACTTACAATGCCTTGAAAAGCTGTTTCAATGTATGTAAAACATAAAGAACACAGTTACAATCTACTTATTGCAAACTATAGAACAGACTGTTTTCTCTTAAACTAATCTATGAAAGTTTCTTCTTAACTTGAATGAGATATTAGTTAAGAACACAATGTTTGGCTTTAAAACAGAGTTTAAGGTATATACAAAGCTTTGAAATGCTGTTTTAATGTATGTAAAACATAAAGAACACAGTTTAAATCTACTTGAAAACACAATGTCTTGCTCTGAAACACTGTTTAATCCCTTACAATGCCTTGAAATGCTGTTTCAATGTATGTAAAAGATAAAGAACACAGTTACAATCTACTTATTGCAAACTATAGAACAGACTGTTTTCTCTTAAACTAATCTTTGAAAGTTTCTTCTTAACTTGCATGAGATAGTAGTTGAGAACACAATGTTTGGCTCTAAAACAGAGTTTAAGGTACTTACAAAGCTTTGAAATGCTGTTTTAATGTATGTAAAACATAAAGAACACAGTTTAAATCTACTAGAAAACACAATGTCTTGCCCTGAAACACTGTTTAATCACTTACAATGCCTTGAAACGCTGTTTCAATGTATGTAAAACATAAAGAACACAGTTACAATCTACTTATTGCAAACTATAGAACAGACTGTTTTCTCTTAAACTAATCTATGAAAGTTTCTTCTTAACTTGAATGAGATATTGGTTAAGAACACAATGTTTGGCTTTAAAACAGAGTTTAAGGTATATACAAAGCTTTGAAATGCTGTTTTAATGTATGTAAAACATAAAGAACACAGTTTTAATCTACTTGAAAACACAATGTCTTGCTCTGAAACACTGTTTAATCCCATACAATGCCTTGAAACGCTCTTTCAATGTATGTAAAAGATAAAGAACACAGTTACAATCTACTTATTGCAAACTATAGAACAGACTGTTTTCTCTTAAACTAATCTATGAAAGTTTCTTCTTAACTTGAATGAGATATTAGTTAAGAACACAATGTTTGGCTTTAAAACAGAGTTTAAGGTATATACAAAGCTTTGAAATGCTGTTTTAATGTATGTAAAACATAAAGAACACAGTTTAAATCTACTTGAAAACACAATGTCTTGTTCTGAAACACTATTTAATCACTTACAATGCCTTGAAACGCTATTTCAATGTATAAAAAACATAAAGAACACAGTTACAATCTACGTTTGGCAAGCTATAGAACAGACTGTTTTCTCTTAAACTAATCTTTGAAAGTTTCTTCTTAACTTGCATGAGATAGTAGTTGAGAACACAATGTTTGGCTCTAAAACAGAGTTTAAGGTACTTACAAAGCTTTGAAATGCTGTTTTAATGTATGTAAAACATAAAGAACACAGTTTAAATCTACTAGAAAACACAATGTCTTGCCCAGAAACACTGTTTAATCACTTAAAATGCCTTGAAATGCTATTTCAATGTATGTAAAACATAAAGAACACAGTTACAATCTACTTATAGCAAACTATAGAACAGAATGTTTTCTCTTAAACTAATCTTTGAAAGTTTCTTCTTAACTTGCATGAGATAGTAGTTGAGAACACAATGTTTGGCTCTAAAACAGAGTTTAAGGTACTTACAAAGCTTTGAAATGCTGTTTTAATGTATGTAAAACATAAAGAACACAGTTTAAATCTACTAGAAAACACAATGTCTTGCCCTGAAACACTGTTTAATCACTTACAATGCCTTGAAACGCTGTTTCAATGTATGTAAAACATAAAGAACACAGTTACAATCTACTTATTGCAAACTATAGAACAGACTGTTTTCTCTTAAACTAATCTATGAAAGTTTCTTCTTAACTTGAATGAGATATTAGTTAAGAACACAATGTTTGGCTTTAAAACAGAGTTTAAGGTATATACAAAGCTTTGAAATGCTGTTTTAATGTATGTAAAACATAAAGAACACAGTTTAAATCTACTTGAAAACACAATGTCTTGCTCTGAAACACTATTTAATCACTTACAATGCCTTGAAACGATATTTCAATGTATAAAAAACATAAAGAACACAGTTACAATCTACGTTTGGCAAGCTATAGAACACACTGTTTTCTCTTAAACTAATCTTTGAAAGTTTCTTCTTAACTTGCATGAGATAGTAGTTGAGATCACAATGTTTGGCTCTAAAACAGAGTTTAAGGTACATACAAAGCTTTGAAATGCTGTTTTAATATATGTAAAACATAAAGAACGCAGTTTAAATCTACTTGAAAACACAATGTCTTGCCCAGAAACACTGTTTAATCACTTAAAATGCCTTGAAATGCTATTTCAATGTATGTAAAACATAAAGAACACAGTTACAATCTACTTATAGCAAACTATAGAACAGAATGTTTTCTCTTAAACTAATCTTTGAAAGTTTCTTCTTAACTTGCATGAGATAGTAGTTGAGAACACAATGTTTGGCTCTAAAACAGAGTTTAAGGTACTTACAAAGCTTTGAAATGCTGTTTTAATGTATGTAAAACATAAAGAACACAGTTTAAATCTACTAGAAAACACAATGTCTTGCCCTGAAACACTGTTTAATCACTTACAATGCCTTGAAACGCTGTTTCAATGTATGTAAAACATAAAGAACACAGTTACAATCTACTTATTGCAAACTATAGAACAGACTGTTTTCTCTTAAACTAATCTATGAAAGTTTCTTCTTAACTTGAATGAGATATTAGTTAAGAACACAATGTTTGGCTTTAAAACAGAGTTTAAGGTATATACAAAGCTTTGAAATGCTGTTTTAATGTATGTAAAACATAAAGAACACAGTTTAAATCTACTTGAAAACACAATGTCTTGCTCTGAAACACTGTTTAATCCCTTACAATGCCTTGAAACGCTGTTTCAATGTATGTAAAAGATAAAGAACACAGTTACAGTCTACTTATTGCAAACTATAGAACAGACTGTTTTCTCTTAAATTAATCTTTGAAAGTTTCTTCTTAACTTGCATGAGATTGTAGTTGAGATCACAATGTTTGGCTCTAAAACAGAGTTTAAGGTACTTACAATGCTTTGAAATGCTGTTTTAATGTATGTAAAACATAAAGAACAGTTTAAATCTACTTGAATACACAATGTCTTGCTCTGAAACACTATTTAATCACTTACAATGCCTTGAAACACTATTTCAATGTATGTAAAACATAAAGAACACAGTTACAATCTACTTATTGCAAACTATAGAACAGACTGTTTTCTCTTAAACTAATCTTTGAAAGTTTCTTCTTAACTTGCAAGAGATAGTAGTTGAGAACACAATGTTTGGCTCTAAAACTGAGTTTAAGGTACTTACAATGCTTTGAAATGCTGTTTTAATATATGTAAAACATAAAGAACGCAGTTTAAATCTACTTGAAAACACAATGTCTTGCCCAGAAACACTGTTTAATCACTTAAAATGCCTTGAAATGCTATTTCAATGTATGTAAAACATAAAGAACACAGTTACAATCTACTTATAGCAAACTATAGAACAGAATGTTTTCTCTTAAACTAATCTTTGAAAGTTTCTTCTTAACTTGCATGAGATAGTAGTTGAGAACACAATGTTTGGCTCTAAAACAGAGTTTAAGGTACTTACAAAGCTTTGAAATGCTGTTTTAATGTATGTAAAACATAAAGAACACAGTTTAAATCTACTAGAAAACACAATGTCTTGCCCTGAAACACTGTTTAATCACTTACAATGCCTTGAAACGCTGTTTCAATGTATGTAAAACATAAAGAACACAGTTACAATCTACTTATTGCAAACTATAGAACAGACTGTTTTCTCTTAAACTAATCTATGAAAGTTTCTTCTTAACTTGAATGAGATATTAGTTAAGAACACAATGTTTGGCTTTAAAACAGAGTTTAAGGTATATACAAAGCTTTGAAATGCTGTTTTAATGTATGTAAAACATAAAGAACACAGTTTAAATCTACTTGAAAACACAATGTCTTGCTCTGAAACACTGTTTAATCCCTTACAATGCCTTGAAACGCTGTTTCAATGTATGTAAAAGATAAAGAACACAGTTACAGTCTACTTATTGCAAACTATAGAACAGACTGTTTTCTCTTAAATTAATCTTTGAAAGTTTCTTCTTAACTTGCATGAGATTGTAGTTGAGATCACAATGTTTGGCTCTAAAACAGAGTTTAAGGTACTTACAATGCTTTGAAATGCTGTTTTAATGTATGTAAAACATAAAGAACAGTTTAAATCTACTTGAATACACAATGTCTTGCTCTGAAACACTATTTAATCACTTACAATGCCTTGAAACACTATTTCAATGTATGTAAAACATAAAGAACACAGTTACAATCTACTTATTGCAAACTATAGAACAGACTGTTTTCTCTTAAACTAATCTTTGAAAGTTTCTTCTTAACTTGCAAGAGATAGTAGTTGAGAACACAATGTTTGGCTCTAAAACTGAGTTTAAGGTACTTACAATGCTTTGAAATGCTGTTTTAATGTATGTAAAACATAAAGAACACAGTTTAAATCTGCTTGAAAACACAATGTCTTGCCCTGAAACACTGTTTAATCACTTACAATGCCTTGAAACGCTGTTTCAATGTATGTAAAACATAAAGGACAAAGTTACAATCTACTTATGGCAAGCTATAGAACAGACTGTTTTCTCTTAAACTAATCTTTGAAAGTTTCTTCTTAAATTGCATGAGATAGTAGTTGAGAACACAATGTTTGGCTTTAAAACAGAGTTTAAGGTACATACAAAGCTTTGAAATGCTGTTTTAATATATGTAAAACATAAAGAACACAGTATAAATCTACTTGAAAACACAATGTCTTGCCCTGAAACACTGTTTAATCACTTACAATGCCTTGAAACGCTGTTTCAATGTATGTAAAACATAAAGAACACAGTTACAATCTACGTTTGGCAAGCTATAGAACAGACTGTTTTCTCTTAAACTAATCTTTGAAAGTTTCTTCTTAACTTGCATGAGATAGTAGTTGAGAAAACAATGTTTGGCTCTAAAACAGAGTTAAGGTACTTACAAAGCTTTGAAATGCTGTTTTAATGTATGTAAAACATAAAGAACACAGTTTAAATCTACTAGAAAACACAATGTCTTGCCCTGAAACATTGTTTAATCACTTACAATGCCTTGAAACGCTGTTTCAATGTATGTAAAACATAAAGAACACAGTTACAATCTACTTATTGCAAACTATAGAACAGACTGTTTTCTCTTAAACTAATCTATGAAAGTTTCTTCTTAACTTGAATGAGATATTAGTTAAGAACACAATGTTTGGCTTTAAAACAGAGTTTAAGGTATATACAAAGCTTTGAAATGCTGTTTTAATGTATGTAAAACATAAAGAACACAGTTTTAATCTACTTGAAAACACAATGTCTTGCTCTGAAACACTGTTTAATCCCATACAATGCCTTGAAACGCTCTTTCAATGTATGTAAAAGATAAAGAACACAGTTACAATCTACTTATTGCAAACTATAGAACAGACTGTTTTCTCTTAAACTAATCTTTGAAAGTTTCTTCTTAACTTGCATGAGATAGTAGTTGAGAACACAATGTTTGGCTCTAAAACAGAGTTTAAGGTACTTACAAAGCTTTGAAATGCTGTTTTAATGTATGTAAAACATAAAGAACACAGTTTAAATCTACTAGAAAACACAATGTCTTGCCCTGAAACACTGTTTAATCACTTACAATGCCTTGAAACGCTGTTTCAATGTATGTAAAACATAAAGAACACAGTTACAATCTACTTATTGCAAACTATAGAACAGACTGTTTTCTCTTAAACTAATCTATGAAAGTTTCTTCTTAACTTGAATGAGATATTAGTTAAGAACACAATGTTTGGCTTTAAAACAAAGTTTAAGGTATATACAAAGCTTTGAAATGCTGTTTTAATGTATGTAAAACATAAAGAACACAGTTTTAATCTACTTGAAAACACAATGTCTTGCTCTGAAACACTGTTTAATCCCATACAATGCCTTGAAACGCTCTTTCAATGTATGTAAAAGATAAAGAACACAGTTACAATCTACTTATTGCAAACTATAGAACAGACTGTTTTCTCTTAAACTAATCTTTGAAAGTTTCTTCTTAACTTGCATGAGATAGTAGTTGAGAACACAATGTTTGGCTCTAAAACAGAGTTTAAGGTACTTACAAAGCTTTGAAATGCTGTTTTAATGTATGTAAAACATAAAGAACACAGTTTAAATCTACTAGAAAACACAATGTCTTGCCCTGAAACACTGTTTAATCACTTACAATGCCTTGAAACGCTGTTTCAATGTATGTAAAACATAAAGAACACAGTTACAATCTACTTATTGCAAACTATAGAACAGACTGTTTTCTCTTAAACTAATCTTTGAAAGTTTCTTCTTAACTTGCATGAGATAGTAGTTGAGAACACAATGTTTGGCTCTAAAACAGAGTTTAAGGTACTTACAAAGCTTTGAAATGCTGTTTTAATGTATGTAAAACATAAAGAACACAGTTTAAATCTACTAGAAAACACAATGTCTTGCCCTGAAACACTGTTTAATCACTTACAATGCCTTGAAAAGCTGTTTCAATGTATGTAAAACATAAAGAACACAGTTACAATCTACTTATTGCAAACTATAGAACAGACTGTTTTCTCTTAAACTAATCTATGAAAGTTTCTTCTTAACTTGAATGAGATATTAGTTAAGAACACAATGTTTGGCTTTAAAACAGAGTTTAAGGTATATACAAAGCTTTGAAATGCTGTTTTAATGTATGTAAAACATAAAGAACACAGTTTAAATCTACTTGAAAACACAATGTCTTGCTCTGAAACACTGTTTAATCCCTTACAATGCCTTGAAATGCTGTTTCAATGTATGTAAAAGATAAAGAACACAGTTACAATCTACTTATTGCAAACTATAGAACAGACTGTTTTCTCTTAAACTAATCTTTGAAAGTTTCTTCTTAACTTGCATGAGATAGTAGTTGAGAACACAATGTTTGGCTCTAAAACAGAGTTTAAGGTACTTACAAAGCTTTGAAATGCTGTTTTAATGTATGTAAAACATAAAGAACACAGTTTAAATCTACTAGAAAACACAATGTCTTGCCCTGAAACACTGTTTAATCACTTACAATGCCTTGAAAAGCTGTTTCAATGTATGTAAAACATAAAGAACACAGTTACAATCTACTTATTGCAAACTATAGAACAGACTGTTTTCTCTTAAACTAATCTATGAAAGTTTCTTCTTAACTTGAATGAGATATTAGTTAAGAACACAATGTTTGGCTTTAAAACAGAGTTTAAGGTATATACAAAGCTTTGAAATGCTGTTTTAATGTATGTAAAACATAAAGAACACAGTTTAAATCTACTTGAAAACACAATGTCTTGCTCTGAAACACTGTTTAATCCCTTACAATGCCTTGAAATGCTGTTTCAATGTATGTAAAAGATAAAGAACACAGTTACAATCTACTTATTGCAAACTATAGAACAGACTGTTTTCTCTTAAACTAATCTTTGAAAGTTTCTTCTTAACTTGCATGAGATAGTAGTTGAGAACACAATGTTTGGCTCTAAAACAGAGTTTAAGGTACTTACAAAGCTTTGAAATGCTGTTTTAATGTATGTAAAACATAAAGAACACAGTTTAAATCTACTAGAAAACACAATGTCTTGCCCTGAAACACTGTTTAATCACTTACAATGCCTTGAAACGCTGTTTCAATGTATGTAAAACATAAAGAACACAGTTACAATCTACTTATTGCAAACTATAGAACAGACTGTTTTCTCTTAAACTAATCTATGAAAGTTTCTTCTTAACTTGAATGAGATATTAGTTAAGAACACAATGTTTGGCTTTAAAACAGAGTTTAAGGTATATACAAAGCTTTGAAATGCTGTTTTAATGTATGTAAAACATAAAGAACACAGTTTAAATCTACTTGAAAACACAATGTCTTGTTCTGAAACACTATTTAATCACTTACAATGCCTTGAAACGCTGTTTCAATGTATGTAAAAGATAAAGAACACAGTTACAATCTACTTATTGCAAACTATAGAACAGACTGTTTTCTCTTAAACTAATCTTTGAAAGTTTCTTCTTAACTTGCATGAGATAGTAGTTGAGAACACAATGTTTGGCTCTAAAACAGAGTTTAAGGTACTTACAAAGCTTTGAAATGCTGTTTTAATGTATGTAAAACATAAAGAACACAGTTTAAATCTACTAGAAAACACAATGTCTTGCTCTGAAACACTGTTTAATCACTTACAATGCCTTGAAACGCTGTTTCAATGTATGTAAAACATAAAGAACACAGTTACAATCTACTTATTGCAAACTATAGAACAGACTGTTTTCTCTTAAACTAATCTATGAAAGTTTCTTCTTAACTTGAATGAGATATTAGTTAAGAACACAATGTTTGGCTTTAAAACAGAGTTTAAGGTATATACAAAGCTTTGAAATGCTGTTTTAATGTATGTAAAACATAAAGAACACAGTTTAAATCTACTTGAAAACACAATGTCTTGTTCTGAAACACTATTTAATCACTTACAATGCCTTGAAACGCTATTTCAATGTATAAAAAACATAAAGAACACAGTTACAATCTACGTTTGGCAAGCTATAGAACAGACTGTTTTCTCTTAAACTAATCTTTGAAAGTTTCTTCTTAACTTGCATGAGATAGTAGTTGAGAACACAATGTTTGGCTCTAAAACAGAGTTTAAGGTACTTACAAAGCTTTGAAATGCTGTTTTAATGTATGTAAAACATAAAGAACACAGTTTAAATCTACTAGAAAACACAATGTCTTGCCCTGAAACACTGTTTAATCACTTACAATGCCTTGAAAAGCTGTTTCAATGTATGTAAAACATAAAGAACACAGTTACAATCTACTTATTGCAAACTATAGAACAGACTGTTTTCTCTTAAACTAATCTATGAAAGTTTCTTCTTAACTTGAATGAGATATTAGTTAAGAACACAATGTTTGGCTTTAAAACAGAGTTTAAGGTATATACAAAGCTTTGAAATGCTGTTTTAATGTATGTAAAACATAAAGAACACAGTTTAAATCTACTTGAAAACACAATGTCTTGCTCTGAAACACTGTTTAATCCCTTACAATGCCTTGAAATGCTGTTTCAATGTATGTAAAAGATAAAGAACACAGTTACAATCTACTTATTGCAAACTATAGAACAGACTGTTTTCTCTTAAACTAATCTTTGAAAGTTTCTTCTTAACTTGAATGAGATATTAGTTAAGAACACAATGTTTGGCTTTAAAACAGAGTTTAAGGTATATACAAAGCTTTGAAATGCTGTTTTAATGTATGTAAAACATAAAGAACACAGTTTAAATCTACTTGAAAACACAATGTCTTGTTCTGAAACACTATTTAATCACTTACAATGCCTTGAAACGCTGTTTCAATGTATGTAAAAGATAAAGAACACAGTTACAATCTACTTATTGCAAACTATAGAACAGACTGTTTTCTCTTAAACTAATCTTTGAAAGTTTCTTCTTAACTTGCATGAGATAGTAGTTGAGAACACAATGTTTGGCTCTAAAACAGAGTTTAAGGTACTTACAAAGCTTTGAAATGCTGTTTTAATGTATGTAAAACATAAAGAACACAGTTTAAATCTACTAGAAAACACAATGTCTTGCTCTGAAACACTGTTTAATCACTTACAATGCCTTGAAACGCTGTTTCAATGTATGTAAAACATAAAGAACACAGTTACAATCTACTTATTGCAAACTATAGAACAGACTGTTTTCTCTTAAACTAATCTATGAAAGTTTCTTCTTAACTTGAATGAGATATTAGTTAAGAACACAATGTTTGGCTTTAAAACAGAGTTTAAGGTATATACAAAGCTTTGAAATGCTGTTTTAATGTATGTAAAACATAAAGAACACAGTTTAAATCTACTTGAAAACACAATGTCTTGTTCTGAAACACTATTTAATCACTTACAATGCCTTGAAACGCTATTTCAATGTATAAAAAACATAAAGAACACAGTTACAATCTACGTTTGGCAAGCTATAGAACAGACTGTTTTCTCTTAAACTAATCTTTGAAAGTTTCTTCTTAACTTGCATGAGATAGTAGTTGAGAACACAATGTTTGGCTCTAAAACAGAGTTTAAGGTACTTACAAAGCTTTGAAATGCTGTTTTAATGTATGTAAAACATAAAGAACACAGTTTAAATCTACTAGAAAACACAATGTCTTGCCCTGAAACACTGTTTAATCACTTACAATGCCTTGAAAAGCTGTTTCAATGTATGTAAAACATAAAGAACACAGTTACAATCTACTTATTGCAAACTATAGAACAGACTGTTTTCTCTTAAACTAATCTATGAAAGTTTCTTCTTAACTTGAATGAGATATTAGTTAAGAACACAATGTTTGGCTTTAAAACAGAGTTTAAGGTATATACAAAGCTTTGAAATGCTGTTTTAATGTATGTAAAACATAAAGAACACAGTTTAAATCTACTTGAAAACACAATGTCTTGTTCTGAAACACTATTTAATCACTTACAATGCCTTGAAACGCTATTTCAATGTATAAAAAACATAAAGAACACAGTTACAATCTACGTTTGGCAAGCTATAGAACAGACTGTTTTCTCTTAAACTAATCTTTGAAAGTTTCTTCTTAACTTGCATGAGATAGTAGTTGAGAACACAATGTTTGGCTCTAAAACAGAGTTTAAGGTACTTACAAAGCTTTGAAATGCTGTTTTAATGTATGTAAAACATAAAGAACACAGTTTAAATCTACTAGAAAACACAATGTCTTGCCCTGAAACACTGTTTAATCACTTACAATGCCTTGAAAAGCTGTTTCAATGTATGTAAAACATAAAGAACACAGTTACAATCTACTTATTGCAAACTATAGAACAGACTGTTTTCTCTTAAACTAATCTATGAAAGTTTCTTCTTAACTTGAATGAGATATTAGTTAAGAACACAATGTTTGGCTTTAAAACAGAGTTTAAGGTATATACAAAGCTTTGAAATGCTGTTTTAATGTATGTAAAACATAAAGAACACAGTTTAAATCTACTTGAAAACACAATGTCTTGCTCTGAAACACTGTTTAATCCCTTACAATGCCTTGAAATGCTGTTTCAATGTATGTAAAAGATAAAGAACACAGTTACAATCTACTTATTGCAAACTATAGAACAGACTGTTTTCTCTTAAACTAATCTTTGAAAGTTTCTTCTTAACTTGCATGAGATAGTAGTTGAGAACACAATGTTTGGCTCTAAAACAGAGTTTAAGGTACTTACAAAGCTTTGAAATGCTGTTTTAATGTATGTAAAACATAAAGAACACAGTTTAAATCTACTAGAAAACACAATGTCTTGCCCTGAAACACTGTTTAATCACTTACAATGCCTTGAAACGCTGTTTCAATGTATGTAAAACATAAAGAACACAGTTACAATCTACTTATTGCAAACTATAGAACAGACTGTTTTCTCTTAAACTAATCTATGAAAGTTTCTTCTTAACTTGAATGAGATATTGGTTAAGAACACAATGTTTGGCTTTAAAACAGAGTTTAAGGTATATACAAAGCTTTGAAATGCTGTTTTAATGTATGTAAAACATAAAGAACACAGTTTTAATCTACTTGAAAACACAATGTCTTGCTCTGAAACACTGTTTAATCCCATACAATGCCTTGAAACGCTCTTTCAATGTATGTAAAAGATAAAGAACACAGTTACAATCTACTTATTGCAAACTATAGAACAGACTGTTTTCTCTTAAACTAATCTATGAAAGTTTCTTCTTAACTTGAATGAGATATTAGTTAAGAACACAATGTTTGGCTTTAAAACAGAGTTTAAGGTATATACAAAGCTTTGAAATGCTGTTTTAATGTATGTAAAACATAAAGAACACAGTTTAAATCTACTTGAAAACACAATGTCTTGTTCTGAAACACTATTTAATCACTTACAATGCCTTGAAACGCTGTTTCAATGTATGTAAAAGATAAAGAACACAGTTACAATCTACTTATTGCAAACTATAGAACAGACTGTTTTCTCTTAAACTAATCTTTGAAAGTTTCTTCTTAACTTGCATGAGATAGTAGTTGAGAACACAATGTTTGGCTCTAAAACAGAGTTTAAGGTACTTACAAAGCTTTGAAATGCTGTTTTAATGTATGTAAAACATAAAGAACACAGTTTAAATCTACTAGAAAACACAATGTCTTGCCCTGAAACACTGTTTAATCACTTACAATGCCTTGAAACGCTGTTTCAATGTATGTAAAACATAAAGAACACAGTTACAATCTACTTATTGCAAACTATAGAACAGACTGTTTTCTCTTAAACTAATCTATGAAAGTTTCTTCTTAACTTGAATGAGATATTAGTTAAGAACACAATGTTTGGCTTTAAAACAGAGTTTAAGGTATATACAAAGCTTTGAAATGCTGTTTTAATGTATGTAAAACATAAAGAACACAGTTTAAATCTACTTGAAAACACAATGTCTTGTTCTGAAACACTATTTAATCACTTACAATGCCTTGAAACGCTATTTCAATGTATAAAAAACATAAAGAACACAGTTACAATCTACGTTTGGCAAGCTATAGAACAGACTGTTTTCTCTTAAACTAATCTTTGAAAGTTTCTTCTTAACTTGCATGAGATAGTAGTTGAGAACACAATGTTTGGCTCTAAAACAGAGTTTAAGGTACTTACAAAGCTTTGAAATGCTGTTTTAATGTATGTAAAACATAAAGAACACAGTTTAAATCTACTAGAAAACACAATGTCTTGCCCTGAAACACTGTTTAATCACTTACAATGCCTTGAAAAGCTGTTTCAATGTATGTAAAACATAAAGAACACAGTTACAATCTACTTATTGCAAACTATAGAACAGACTGTTTTCTCTTAAACTAATCTATGAAAGTTTCTTCTTAACTTGAATGAGATATTAGTTAAGAACACAATGTTTGGCTTTAAAACAGAGTTTAAGGTATATACAAAGCTTTGAAATGCTGTTTTAATGTATGTAAAACATAAAGAACACAGTTTAAATCTACTTGAAAACACAATGTCTTGCTCTGAAACACTGTTTAATCCCTTACAATGCCTTGAAATGCTGTTTCAATGTATGTAAAAGATAAAGAACACAGTTACAATCTACTTATTGCAAACTATAGAACAGACTGTTTTCTCTTAAACTAATCTTTGAAAGTTTCTTCTTAACTTGCATGAGATAGTAGTTGAGAACACAATGTTTGGCTCTAAAACAGAGTTTAAGGTACTTACAAAGCTTTGAAATGCTGTTTTAATGTATGTAAAACATAAAGAACACAGTTTAAATCTACTAGAAAACACAATGTCTTGCCCTGAAACACTGTTTAATCACTTACAATGCCTTGAAACGCTGTTTCAATGTATGTAAAACATAAAGAACACAGTTACAATCTACTTATTGCAAACTATAGAACAGACTGTTTTCTCTTAAACTAATCTATGAAAGTTTCTTCTTAACTTGAATGAGATATTGGTTAAGAACACAATGTTTGGCTTTAAAACAGAGTTTAAGGTATATACAAAGCTTTGAAATGCTGTTTTAATGTATGTAAAACATAAAGAACACAGTTTTAATCTACTTGAAAACACAATGTCTTGCTCTGAAACACTGTTTAATCCCATACAATGCCTTGAAACGCTCTTTCAATGTATGTAAAAGATAAAGAACACAGTTACAATCTACTTATTGCAAACTATAGAACAGACTGTTTTCTCTTAAACTAATCTATGAAAGTTTCTTCTTAACTTGAATGAGATATTAGTTAAGAACACAATGTTTGGCTTTAAAACAGAGTTTAAGGTATATACAAAGCTTTGAAATGCTGTTTTAATGTATGTAAAACATAAAGAACACAGTTTAAATCTACTTGAAAACACAATGTCTTGTTCTGAAACACTATTTAATCACTTACAATGCCTTGAAACGCTGTTTCAATGTATGTAAAAGATAAAGAACACAGTTACAATCTACTTATTGCAAACTATAGAACAGACTGTTTTCTCTTAAACTAATCTATGAAAGTTTCTTCTTAACTTGAATGAGATATTAGTTAAGAACACAATGTTTGGCTTTAAAACAGAGTTTAAGGTATATACAAAGCTTTGAAATGCTGTTTTAATGTATGTAAAACATAAAGAACACAGTTTAAATCTACTTGAAAACACAATGTCTTGTTCTGAAACACTATTTAATCACTTACAATGCCTTGAAACGCTGTTTCAATGTATGTAAAAGATAAAGAACACAGTTACAATCTACTTATTGCAAACTATAGAACAGACTGTTTTCTCTTAAACTAATCTTTGAAAGTTTCTTCTTAACTTGCATGAGATAGTAGTTGAGAACACAATGTTTGGCTCTAAAACAGAGTTTAAGGTACTTACAAAGCTTTGAAATGCTGTTTTAATGTATGTAAAACATAAAGAACACAGTTTAAATCTACTAGAAAACACAATGTCTTGCTCTGAAACACTGTTTAATCACTTACAATGCCTTGAAACGCTGTTTCAATGTATGTAAAACATAAAGAACACAGTTACAATCTACTTATTGCAAACTATAGAACAGACTGTTTTCTCTTAAACTAATCTATGAAAGTTTCTTCTTAACTTGAATGAGATATTAGTTAAGAACACAATGTTTGGCTTTAAAACAGAGTTTAAGGTATATACAAAGCTTTGAAATGCTGTTTTAATGTATGTAAAACATAAAGAACACAGTTTAAATCTACTTGAAAACACAATGTCTTGTTCTGAAACACTATTTAATCACTTACAATGCCTTGAAACGCTATTTCAATGTATAAAAAACATAAAGAACACAGTTACAATCTACGTTTGGCAAGCTATAGAACAGACTGTTTTCTCTTAAACTAATCTTTGAAAGTTTCTTCTTAACTTGCATGAGATAGTAGTTGAGAACACAATGTTTGGCTCTAAAACAGAGTTTAAGGTACTTACAAAGCTTTGAAATGCTGTTTTAATGTATGTAAAACATAAAGAACACAGTTTAAATCTACTAGAAAACACAATGTCTTGCCCTGAAACACTGTTTAATCACTTACAATGCCTTGAAAAGCTGTTTCAATGTATGTAAAACATAAAGAACACAGTTACAATCTACTTATTGCAAACTATAGAACAGACTGTTTTCTCTTAAACTAATCTATGAAAGTTTCTTCTTAACTTGAATGAGATATTAGTTAAGAACACAATGTTTGGCTTTAAAACAGAGTTTAAGGTATATACAAAGCTTTGAAATGCTGTTTTAATGTATGTAAAACATAAAGAACACAGTTTAAATCTACTTGAAAACACAATGTCTTGTTCTGAAACACTATTTAATCACTTACAATGCCTTGAAACGCTATTTCAATGTATAAAAAACATAAAGAACACAGTTACAATCTACGTTTGGCAAGCTATAGAACAGACTGTTTTCTCTTAAACTAATCTTTGAAAGTTTCTTCTTAACTTGCATGAGATAGTAGTTGAGAACACAATGTTTGGCTCTAAAACAGAGTTTAAGGTACTTACAAAGCTTTGAAATGCTGTTTTAATGTATGTAAAACATAAAGAACACAGTTTAAATCTACTAGAAAACACAATGTCTTGCCCTGAAACACTGTTTAATCACTTACAATGCCTTGAAAAGCTGTTTCAATGTATGTAAAACATAAAGAACACAGTTACAATCTACTTATTGCAAACTATAGAACAGACTGTTTTCTCTTAAACTAATCTATGAAAGTTTCTTCTTAACTTGAATGAGATATTAGTTAAGAACACAATGTTTGGCTTTAAAACAGAGTTTAAGGTATATACAAAGCTTTGAAATGCTGTTTTAATGTATGTAAAACATAAAGAACACAGTTTAAATCTACTTGAAAACACAATGTCTTGCTCTGAAACACTGTTTAATCCCTTACAATGCCTTGAAATGCTGTTTCAATGTATGTAAAAGATAAAGAACACAGTTACAATCTACTTATTGCAAACTATAGAACAGACTGTTTTCTCTTAAACTAATCTTTGAAAGTTTCTTCTTAACTTGCATGAGATAGTAGTTGAGAACACAATGTTTGGCTCTAAAACAGAGTTTAAGGTACTTACAAAGCTTTGAAATGCTGTTTTAATGTATGTAAAACATAAAGAACACAGTTTAAATCTACTAGAAAACACAATGTCTTGCCCTGAAACACTGTTTAATCACTTACAATGCCTTGAAACGCTGTTTCAATGTATGTAAAACATAAAGAACACAGTTACAATCTACTTATTGCAAACTATAGAACAGACTGTTTTCTCTTAAACTAATCTATGAAAGTTTCTTCTTAACTTGAATGAGATATTGGTTAAGAACACAATGTTTGGCTTTAAAACAGAGTTTAAGGTATATACAAAGCTTTGAAATGCTGTTTTAATGTATGTAAAACATAAAGAACACAGTTTTAATCTACTTGAAAACACAATGTCTTGCTCTGAAACACTGTTTAATCCCATACAATGCCTTGAAACGCTCTTTCAATGTATGTAAAAGATAAAGAACACAGTTACAATCTACTTATTGCAAACTATAGAACAGACTGTTTTCTCTTAAACTAATCTATGAAAGTTTCTTCTTAACTTGAATGAGATATTAGTTAAGAACACAATGTTTGGCTTTAAAACAGAGTTTAAGGTATATACAAAGCTTTGAAATGCTGTTTTAATGTATGTAAAACATAAAGAACACAGTTTAAATCTACTTGAAAACACAATGTCTTGTTCTGAAACACTATTTAATCACTTACAATGCCTTGAAACGCTGTTTCAATGTATGTAAAAGATAAAGAACACAGTTACAATCTACTTATTGCAAACTATAGAACAGACTGTTTTCTCTTAAACTAATCTTTGAAAGTTTCTTCTTAACTTGCATGAGATAGTAGTTGAGAACACAATGTTTGGCTCTAAAACAGAGTTTAAGGTACTTACAAAGCTTTGAAATGCTGTTTTAATGTATGTAAAACATAAAGAACACAGTTTAAATCTACTAGAAAACACAATGTCTTGCCCTGAAACACTGTTTAATCACTTACAATGCCTTGAAACGCTGTTTCAATGTATGTAAAACATAAAGAACACAGTTACAATCTACTTATTGCAAACTATAGAACAGACTGTTTTCTCTTAAACTAATCTATGAAAGTTTCTTCTTAACTTGAATGAGATATTAGTTAAGAACACAATGTTTGGCTTTAAAACAGAGTTTAAGGTATATACAAAGCTTTGAAATGCTGTTTTAATGTATGTAAAACATAAAGAACACAGTTTAAATCTACTTGAAAACACAATGTCTTGTTCTGAAACACTATTTAATCACTTACAATGCCTTGAAACGCTATTTCAATGTATAAAAAACATAAAGAACACAGTTACAATCTACGTTTGGCAAGCTATAGAACAGACTGTTTTCTCTTAAACTAATCTTTGAAAGTTTCTTCTTAACTTGCATGAGATAGTAGTTGAGAACACAATGTTTGGCTCTAAAACAGAGTTTAAGGTACTTACAAAGCTTTGAAATGCTGTTTTAATGTATGTAAAACATAAAGAACACAGTTTAAATCTACTAGAAAACACAATGTCTTGCCCTGAAACACTGTTTAATCACTTACAATGCCTTGAAAAGCTGTTTCAATGTATGTAAAACATAAAGAACACAGTTACAATCTACTTATTGCAAACTATAGAACAGACTGTTTTCTCTTAAACTAATCTATGAAAGTTTCTTCTTAACTTGAATGAGATATTAGTTAAGAACACAATGTTTGGCTTTAAAACAGAGTTTAAGGTATATACAAAGCTTTGAAATGCTGTTTTAATGTATGTAAAACATAAAGAACACAGTTTAAATCTACTTGAAAACACAATGTCTTGCTCTGAAACACTGTTTAATCCCTTACAATGCCTTGAAATGCTGTTTCAATGTATGTAAAAGATAAAGAACACAGTTACAATCTACTTATTGCAAACTATAGAACAGACTGTTTTCTCTTAAACTAATCTTTGAAAGTTTCTTCTTAACTTGCATGAGATAGTAGTTGAGAACACAATGTTTGGCTCTAAAACAGAGTTTAAGGTACTTACAAAGCTTTGAAATGCTGTTTTAATGTATGTAAAACATAAAGAACACAGTTTAAATCTACTAGAAAACACAATGTCTTGCCCTGAAACACTGTTTAATCACTTACAATGCCTTGAAACGCTGTTTCAATGTATGTAAAACATAAAGAACACAGTTACAATCTACTTATTGCAAACTATAGAACAGACTGTTTTCTCTTAAACTAATCTATGAAAGTTTCTTCTTAACTTGAATGAGATATTGGTTAAGAACACAATGTTTGGCTTTAAAACAGAGTTTAAGGTATATACAAAGCTTTGAAATGCTGTTTTAATGTATGTAAAACATAAAGAACACAGTTTTAATCTACTTGAAAACACAATGTCTTGCTCTGAAACACTGTTTAATCCCATACAATGCCTTGAAACGCTCTTTCAATGTATGTAAAAGATAAAGAACACAGTTACAATCTACTTATTGCAAACTATAGAACAGACTGTTTTCTCTTAAACTAATCTATGAAAGTTTCTTCTTAACTTGAATGAGATATTAGTTAAGAACACAATGTTTGGCTTTAAAACAGAGTTTAAGGTATATACAAAGCTTTGAAATGCTGTTTTAATGTATGTAAAACATAAAGAACACAGTTTAAATCTACTTGAAAACACAATGTCTTGTTCTGAAACACTATTTAATCACTTACAATGCCTTGAAACGCTGTTTCAATGTATGTAAAAGATAAAGAACACAGTTACAATCTACTTATTGCAAACTATAGAACAGACTGTTTTCTCTTAAACTAATCTATGAAAGTTTCTTCTTAACTTGAATGAGATATTAGTTAAGAACACAATGTTTGGCTTTAAAACAGAGTTTAAGGTATATACAAAGCTTTGAAATGCTGTTTTAATGTATGTAAAACATAAAGAACACAGTTTAAATCTACTTGAAAACACAATGTCTTGTTCTGAAACACTATTTAATCACTTACAATGCCTTGAAACGCTGTTTCAATGTATGTAAAAGATAAAGAACACAGTTACAATCTACTTATTGCAAACTATAGAACAGACTGTTTTCTCTTAAACTAATCTTTGAAAGTTTCTTCTTAACTTGCATGAGATAGTAGTTGAGAACACAATGTTTGGCTCTAAAACAGAGTTTAAGGTACTTACAAAGCTTTGAAATGCTGTTTTAATGTATGTAAAACATAAAGAACACAGTTTAAATCTACTAGAAAACACAATGTCTTGCTCTGAAACACTGTTTAATCACTTACAATGCCTTGAAACGCTGTTTCAATGTATGTAAAACATAAAGAACACAGTTACAATCTACTTATTGCAAACTATAGAACAGACTGTTTTCTCTTAAACTAATCTATGAAAGTTTCTTCTTAACTTGAATGAGATATTAGTTAAGAACACAATGTTTGGCTTTAAAACAGAGTTTAAGGTATATACAAAGCTTTGAAATGCTGTTTTAATGTATGTAAAACATAAAGAACACAGTTTAAATCTACTTGAAAACACAATGTCTTGTTCTGAAACACTATTTAATCACTTACAATGCCTTGAAACGCTATTTCAATGTATAAAAAACATAAAGAACACAGTTACAATCTACGTTTGGCAAGCTATAGAACAGACTGTTTTCTCTTAAACTAATCTTTGAAAGTTTCTTCTTAACTTGCATGAGATAGTAGTTGAGAACACAATGTTTGGCTCTAAAACAGAGTTTAAGGTACTTACAAAGCTTTGAAATGCTGTTTTAATGTATGTAAAACATAAAGAACACAGTTTAAATCTACTAGAAAACACAATGTCTTGCCCTGAAACACTGTTTAATCACTTACAATGCCTTGAAAAGCTGTTTCAATGTATGTAAAACATAAAGAACACAGTTACAATCTACTTATTGCAAACTATAGAACAGACTGTTTTCTCTTAAACTAATCTATGAAAGTTTCTTCTTAACTTGAATGAGATATTAGTTAAGAACACAATGTTTGGCTTTAAAACAGAGTTTAAGGTATATACAAAGCTTTGAAATGCTGTTTTAATGTATGTAAAACATAAAGAACACAGTTTAAATCTACTTGAAAACACAATGTCTTGCTCTGAAACACTGTTTAATCCCTTACAATGCCTTGAAATGCTGTTTCAATGTATGTAAAAGATAAAGAACACAGTTACAATCTACTTATTGCAAACTATAGAACAGACTGTTTTCTCTTAAACTAATCTTTGAAAGTTTCTTCTTAACTTGAATGAGATATTAGTTAAGAACACAATGTTTGGCTTTAAAACAGAGTTTAAGGTATATACAAAGCTTTGAAATGCTGTTTTAATGTATGTAAAACATAAAGAACACAGTTTAAATCTACTTGAAAACACAATGTCTTGTTCTGAAACACTATTTAATCACTTACAATGCCTTGAAACGCTGTTTCAATGTATGTAAAAGATAAAGAACACAGTTACAATCTACTTATTGCAAACTATAGAACAGACTGTTTTCTCTTAAACTAATCTTTGAAAGTTTCTTCTTAACTTGCATGAGATAGTAGTTGAGAACACAATGTTTGGCTCTAAAACAGAGTTTAAGGTACTTACAAAGCTTTGAAATGCTGTTTTAATGTATGTAAAACATAAAGAACACAGTTTAAATCTACTAGAAAACACAATGTCTTGCTCTGAAACACTGTTTAATCACTTACAATGCCTTGAAACGCTGTTTCAATGTATGTAAAACATAAAGAACACAGTTACAATCTACTTATTGCAAACTATAGAACAGACTGTTTTCTCTTAAACTAATCTATGAAAGTTTCTTCTTAACTTGAATGAGATATTAGTTAAGAACACAATGTTTGGCTTTAAAACAGAGTTTAAGGTATATACAAAGCTTTGAAATGCTGTTTTAATGTATGTAAAACATAAAGAACACAGTTTAAATCTACTTGAAAACACAATGTCTTGTTCTGAAACACTATTTAATCACTTACAATGCCTTGAAACGCTATTTCAATGTATAAAAAACATAAAGAACACAGTTACAATCTACGTTTGGCAAGCTATAGAACAGACTGTTTTCTCTTAAACTAATCTTTGAAAGTTTCTTCTTAACTTGCATGAGATAGTAGTTGAGAACACAATGTTTGGCTCTAAAACAGAGTTTAAGGTACTTACAAAGCTTTGAAATGCTGTTTTAATGTATGTAAAACATAAAGAACACAGTTTAAATCTACTAGAAAACACAATGTCTTGCCCTGAAACACTGTTTAATCACTTACAATGCCTTGAAAAGCTGTTTCAATGTATGTAAAACATAAAGAACACAGTTACAATCTACTTATTGCAAACTATAGAACAGACTGTTTTCTCTTAAACTAATCTATGAAAGTTTCTTCTTAACTTGAATGAGATATTAGTTAAGAACACAATGTTTGGCTTTAAAACAGAGTTTAAGGTATATACAAAGCTTTGAAATGCTGTTTTAATGTATGTAAAACATAAAGAACACAGTTTAAATCTACTTGAAAACACAATGTCTTGCTCTGAAACACTGTTTAATCCCTTACAATGCCTTGAAATGCTGTTTCAATGTATGTAAAAGATAAAGAACACAGTTACAATCTACTTATTGCAAACTATAGAACAGACTGTTTTCTCTTAAACTAATCTTTGAAAGTTTCTTCTTAACTTGAATGAGATATTAGTTAAGAACACAATGTTTGGCTTTAAAACAGAGTTTAAGGTATATACAAAGCTTTGAAATGCTGTTTTAATGTATGTAAAACATAAAGAACACAGTTTAAATCTACTTGAAAACACAATGTCTTGTTCTGAAACACTATTTAATCACTTACAATGCCTTGAAACGCTGTTTCAATGTATGTAAAAGATAAAGAACACAGTTACAATCTACTTATTGCAAACTATAGAACAGACTGTTTTCTCTTAAACTAATCTTTGAAAGTTTCTTCTTAACTTGCATGAGATAGTAGTTGAGAACACAATGTTTGGCTCTAAAACAGAGTTTAAGGTACTTACAAAGCTTTGAAATGCTGTTTTAATGTATGTAAAACATAAAGAACACAGTTTAAATCTACTAGAAAACACAATGTCTTGCTCTGAAACACTGTTTAATCACTTACAATGCCTTGAAACGCTGTTTCAATGTATGTAAAACATAAAGAACACAGTTACAATCTACTTATTGCAAACTATAGAACAGACTGTTTTCTCTTAAACTAATCTATGAAAGTTTCTTCTTAACTTGAATGAGATATTAGTTAAGAACACAATGTTTGGCTTTAAAACAGAGTTTAAGGTATATACAAAGCTTTGAAATGCTGTTTTAATGTATGTAAAACATAAAGAACACAGTTTAAATCTACTTGAAAACACAATGTCTTGTTCTGAAACACTATTTAATCACTTACAATGCCTTGAAACGCTATTTCAATGTATAAAAAACATAAAGAACACAGTTACAATCTACGTTTGGCAAGCTATAGAACAGACTGTTTTCTCTTAAACTAATCTTTGAAAGTTTCTTCTTAACTTGCATGAGATAGTAGTTGAGAACACAATGTTTGGCTCTAAAACAGAGTTTAAGGTACTTACAAAGCTTTGAAATGCTGTTTTAATGTATGTAAAACATAAAGAACACAGTTTAAATCTACTAGAAAACACAATGTCTTGCCCTGAAACACTGTTTAATCACTTACAATGCCTTGAAAAGCTGTTTCAATGTATGTAAAACATAAAGAACACAGTTACAATCTACTTATTGCAAACTATAGAACAGACTGTTTTCTCTTAAACTAATCTATGAAAGTTTCTTCTTAACTTGAATGAGATATTAGTTAAGAACACAATGTTTGGCTTTAAAACAGAGTTTAAGGTATATACAAAGCTTTGAAATGCTGTTTTAATGTATGTAAAACATAAAGAACACAGTTTAAATCTACTTGAAAACACAATGTCTTGTTCTGAAACACTATTTAATCACTTACAATGCCTTGAAACGCTATTTCAATGTATAAAAAACATAAAGAACACAGTTACAATCTACGTTTGGCAAGCTATAGAACAGACTGTTTTCTCTTAAACTAATCTTTGAAAGTTTCTTCTTAACTTGCATGAGATAGTAGTTGAGAACACAATGTTTG
The DNA here is from genome assembly GCF_041902795.1 of Electrophorus electricus. Lineage (NCBI taxonomy): Eukaryota > Metazoa > Chordata > Actinopteri > Gymnotiformes > Gymnotidae > Electrophorus > Electrophorus electricus. The sequence continues at coordinate 17,440,871 of NC_137499.1, forward strand.
GCTCTAAAACAGAGTTTAAGGTACTTACAAAGCTTTGAAATGCTGTTTTAATGTATGTAAAACATAAAGAACACAGTTTAAATCTACTAGAAAACACAATGTCTTGCCCTGAAACACTGTTTAATCACTTACAATGCCTTGAAAAGCTGTTTCAATGTATGTAAAACATAAAGAACACAGTTACAATCTACTTATTGCAAACTATAGAACAGACTGTTTTCTCTTAAACTAATCTATGAAAGTTTCTTCTTAACTTGAATGAGATATTAGTTAAGAACACAATGTTTGGCTTTAAAACAGAGTTTAAGGTATATACAAAGCTTTGAAATGCTGTTTTAATGTATGTAAAACATAAAGAACACAGTTTAAATCTACTTGAAAACACAATGTCTTGCTCTGAAACACTGTTTAATCCCTTACAATGCCTTGAAATGCTGTTTCAATGTATGTAAAAGATAAAGAACACAGTTACAATCTACTTATTGCAAACTATAGAACAGACTGTTTTCTCTTAAACTAATCTTTGAAAGTTTCTTCTTAACTTGCATGAGATAGTAGTTGAGAACACAATGTTTGGCTCTAAAACAGAGTTTAAGGTACTTACAAAGCTTTGAAATGCTGTTTTAATGTATGTAAAACATAAAGAACACAGTTTAAATCTACTAGAAAACACAATGTCTTGCCCTGAAACACTGTTTAATCACTTACAATGCCTTGAAACGCTGTTTCAATGTATGTAAAACATAAAGAACACAGTTACAATCTACTTATTGCAAACTATAGAACAGACTGTTTTCTCTTAAACTAATCTATGAAAGTTTCTTCTTAACTTGAATGAGATATTGGTTAAGAACACAATGTTTGGCTTTAAAACAGAGTTTAAGGTATATACAAAGCTTTGAAATGCTGTTTTAATGTATGTAAAACATAAAGAACACAGTTTTAATCTACTTGAAAACACAATGTCTTGCTCTGAAACACTGTTTAATCCCATACAATGCCTTGAAACGCTCTTTCAATGTATGTAAAAGATAAAGAACACAGTTACAATCTACTTATTGCAAACTATAGAACAGACTGTTTTCTCTTAAACTAATCTATGAAAGTTTCTTCTTAACTTGAATGAGATATTAGTTAAGAACACAATGTTTGGCTTTAAAACAGAGTTTAAGGTATATACAAAGCTTTGAAATGCTGTTTTAATGTATGTAAAACATAAAGAACACAGTTTAAATCTACTTGAAAACACAATGTCTTGTTCTGAAACACTATTTAATCACTTACAATGCCTTGAAACGCTGTTTCAATGTATGTAAAAGATAAAGAACACAGTTACAATCTACTTATTGCAAACTATAGAACAGACTGTTTTCTCTTAAACTAATCTTTGAAAGTTTCTTCTTAACTTGCATGAGATAGTAGTTGAGAACACAATGTTTGGCTCTAAAACAGAGTTTAAGGTACTTACAAAGCTTTGAAATGCTGTTTTAATGTATGTAAAACATAAAGAACACAGTTTAAATCTACTAGAAAACACAATGTCTTGCCCTGAAACACTGTTTAATCACTTACAATGCCTTGAAACGCTGTTTCAATGTATGTAAAACATAAAGAACACAGTTACAATCTACTTATTGCAAACTATAGAACAGACTGTTTTCTCTTAAACTAATCTATGAAAGTTTCTTCTTAACTTGAATGAGATATTAGTTAAGAACACAATGTTTGGCTTTAAAACAGAGTTTAAGGTATATACAAAGCTTTGAAATGCTGTTTTAATGTATGTAAAACATAAAGAACACAGTTTAAATCTACTTGAAAACACAATGTCTTGTTCTGAAACACTATTTAATCACTTACAATGCCTTGAAACGCTATTTCAATGTATAAAAAACATAAAGAACACAGTTACAATCTACGTTTGGCAAGCTATAGAACAGACTGTTTTCTCTTAAACTAATCTTTGAAAGTTTCTTCTTAACTTGCATGAGATAGTAGTTGAGAACACAATGTTTGGCTCTAAAACAGAGTTTAAGGTACTTACAAAGCTTTGAAATGCTGTTTTAATGTATGTAAAACATAAAGAACACAGTTTAAATCTACTAGAAAACACAATGTCTTGCCCTGAAACACTGTTTAATCACTTACAATGCCTTGAAAAGCTGTTTCAATGTATGTAAAACATAAAGAACACAGTTACAATCTACTTATTGCAAACTATAGAACAGACTGTTTTCTCTTAAACTAATCTATGAAAGTTTCTTCTTAACTTGAATGAGATATTAGTTAAGAACACAATGTTTGGCTTTAAAACAGAGTTTAAGGTATATACAAAGCTTTGAAATGCTGTTTTAATGTATGTAAAACATAAAGAACACAGTTTAAATCTACTTGAAAACACAATGTCTTGCTCTGAAACACTGTTTAATCCCTTACAATGCCTTGAAATGCTGTTTCAATGTATGTAAAAGATAAAGAACACAGTTACAATCTACTTATTGCAAACTATAGAACAGACTGTTTTCTCTTAAACTAATCTTTGAAAGTTTCTTCTTAACTTGCATGAGATAGTAGTTGAGAACACAATGTTTGGCTCTAAAACAGAGTTTAAGGTACTTACAAAGCTTTGAAATGCTGTTTTAATGTATGTAAAACATAAAGAACACAGTTTAAATCTACTAGAAAACACAATGTCTTGCCCTGAAACACTGTTTAATCACTTACAATGCCTTGAAACGCTGTTTCAATGTATGTAAAACATAAAGAACACAGTTACAATCTACTTATTGCAAACTATAGAACAGACTGTTTTCTCTTAAACTAATCTATGAAAGTTTCTTCTTAACTTGAATGAGATATTGGTTAAGAACACAATGTTTGGCTTTAAAACAGAGTTTAAGGTATATACAAAGCTTTGAAATGCTGTTTTAATGTATGTAAAACATAAAGAACACAGTTTTAATCTACTTGAAAACACAATGTCTTGCTCTGAAACACTGTTTAATCCCATACAATGCCTTGAAACGCTCTTTCAATGTATGTAAAAGATAAAGAACACAGTTACAATCTACTTATTGCAAACTATAGAACAGACTGTTTTCTCTTAAACTAATCTATGAAAGTTTCTTCTTAACTTGAATGAGATATTAGTTAAGAACACAATGTTTGGCTTTAAAACAGAGTTTAAGGTATATACAAAGCTTTGAAATGCTGTTTTAATGTATGTAAAACATAAAGAACACAGTTTAAATCTACTTGAAAACACAATGTCTTGTTCTGAAACACTATTTAATCACTTACAATGCCTTGAAACGCTGTTTCAATGTATGTAAAAGATAAAGAACACAGTTACAATCTACTTATTGCAAACTATAGAACAGACTGTTTTCTCTTAAACTAATCTTTGAAAGTTTCTTCTTAACTTGCATGAGATAGTAGTTGAGAACACAATGTTTGGCTCTAAAACAGAGTTTAAGGTACTTACAAAGCTTTGAAATGCTGTTTTAATGTATGTAAAACATAAAGAACACAGTTTAAATCTACTAGAAAACACAATGTCTTGCCCTGAAACACTGTTTAATCACTTACAATGCCTTGAAACGCTGTTTCAATGTATGTAAAACATAAAGAACACAGTTACAATCTACTTATTGCAAACTATAGAACAGACTGTTTTCTCTTAAACTAATCTATGAAAGTTTCTTCTTAACTTGAATGAGATATTAGTTAAGAACACAATGTTTGGCTTTAAAACAGAGTTTAAGGTATATACAAAGCTTTGAAATGCTGTTTTAATGTATGTAAAACATAAAGAACACAGTTTAAATCTACTTGAAAACACAATGTCTTGTTCTGAAACACTATTTAATCACTTACAATGCCTTGAAACGCTATTTCAATGTATGTAAAACATAAAGAACACAGTTACAATCTACTTATTGCAAACTATAGAACAGACTGTTTTCTCTTAAACTAATCTTTGAAAGTTTCTTCTTAACTTGCATGAGATAGTAGTTGAGAACACAATGTTTGGCTCTAAAACAGAGTTTAAGGTACTTACAAAGCTTTGAAATGCTGTTTTAATGTATGTAAAACATAAAGAACACAGTTTAAATCTACTAGAAAACACAATGTCTTGCCCTGAAACACTGTTTAATCACTTACAATGCCTTGAAAAGCTGTTTCAATGTATGTAAAACATAAAGAACACAGTTACAATCTACTTATTGCAAACTATAGAACAGACTGTTTTCTCTTAAACTAATCTATGAAAGTTTCTTCTTAACTTGAATGAGATATTAGTTAAGAACACAATGTTTGGCTTTAAAACAGAGTTTAAGGTATATACAAAGCTTTGAAATGCTGTTTCAATGTATGTAAAACATAAAGAACACAGTTACAATCTACTTATTGCAAACTATAGAACAGACTGTTTTCTCTTAAACTAATCTATGAAAGTTTCTTCTTAACTTGAATGAGATATTAGTTAAGAACACAATGTTTGGCTTTAAAACAGAGTTTAAGGTATATACAAAGCTTTGAAATGCTGTTTTAATGTATGTAAAACATAAAGAACACAGTTTAAATCTACTTGAAAACACAATGTCTTGCTCTGAAACACTGTTTAATCCCTTACAATGCCTTGAAATGCTGTTTCAATGTATGTAAAAGATAAAGAACACAGTTACAATCTACTTATTGCAAACTATAGAACAGACTGTTTTCTCTTAAACTAATCTTTGAAAGTTTCTTCTTAACTTGCATGAGATAGTAGTTGAGAACACAATGTTTGGCTCTAAAACAGAGTTTAAGGTACTTACAAAGCTTTGAAATGCTGTTTTAATGTATGTAAAACATAAAGAACACAGTTTAAATCTACTAGAAAACACAATGTCTTGCCCTGAAACACTGTTTAATTACTTACAATGCCTTGAAACGCTGTTTCAATGTATGTAAAACATAAAGAACACAGTTACAATCTACTTATTGCAAACTATAGAACAGACTGTTTTCTCTTAAACTAATCTATGAAAGTTTCTTCTTAACTTGAATGAGATATTAGTTAAGAACACAATGTTTGGCTTTAAAACAGAGTTTAAGGTATATACAAAGCTTTGAAATGCTGTTTTAATGTATGTAAAACATAAAGAACACAGTTTAAATCTACTTGAAAACACAATGTCTTGCTCTGAAACACTGTTTAATCCCTTACAATGCCTTGAAATGCTGTTTCAATGTATGTAAAAGATAAAGAACACAGTTACAATCTACTTATTGCAAACTATAGAACAGACTGTTTTCTCTTAAACTAATCTTTGAAAGTTTCTTCTTAACTTGCATGAGATAGTAGTTGAGAACACAATGTTTGGCTCTAAAACAGAGTTTAAGGTACTTACAAAGCTTTGAAATGCTGTTTTAATGTATGTAAAACATAAAGAACACAGTTTAAATCTACTAGAAAACACAATGTCTTGCCCTGAAACACTGTTTAATCACTTACAATGCCTTGAAACGCTGTTTCAATGTATGTAAAACATAAAGAACACAGTTACAATCTACTTATTGCAAACTATAGAACAGACTGTTTTCTCTTAAACTAATCTATGAAAGTTTCTTCTTAACTTGAATGAGATATTAGTTAAGAACACAATGTTTGGCTTTAAAACAGAGTTTAAGGTATATACAAAGCTTTGAAATGCTGTTTTAATGTATGTAAAACATAAAGAACACAGTTTAAATCTACTTGAAAACACAATGTCTTGCTCTGAAACACTGTTTAATCCCTTACAATGCCTTGAAATGCTGTTTCAATGTATGTAAAAGATAAAGAACACAGTTACAATCTACTTATTGCAAACTATAGAACAGACTGTTTTCTCTTAAACTAATCTTTGAAAGTTTCTTCTTAACTTGCATGAGATAGTAGTTGAGAACACAATGTTTGGCTCTAAAACAGAGTTTAAGGTACTTACAAAGCTTTGAAATGCTGTTTTAATGTATGTAAAACATAAAGAACACAGTTTAAATCTACTAGAAAACACAATGTCTTGCCCTGAAACACTGTTTAATCACTTACAATGCCTTGAAACGCTATTTCAATGTATAAAAAACATAAAGAACACAGTTACAATCTACGTTTGGCAAGCTATAGAACAGACTGTTTTCTCTTAAACTAATCTTTGAAAGTTTCTTCTTAACTTGCATGAGATAGTAGTTGAGAACACAATGTTTGGCTCTAAAACAGAGTTTAAGGTACTTACAAAGCTTTGAAATGCTGTTTTAATGTATGTAAAACATAAAGAACACAGTTTAAATCTACTAGAAAACACAATGTCTTGCCCTGAAACACTGTTTAATCACTTACAATGCCTTGAAAAGCTGTTTCAATGTATGTAAAACATAAAGAACACAGTTACAATCTACTTATTGCAAACTATAGAACAGACTGTTTTCTCTTAAACTAATCTATGAAAGTTTCTTCTTAACTTGAATGAGATATTAGTTAAGAACACAATGTTTGGCTTTAAAACAGAGTTTAAGGTATATACAAAGCTTTGAAATGCTGTTTTAATGTATGTAAAACATAAAGAACACAGTTTAAATCTACTTGAAAACACAATGTCTTGCTCTGAAACACTGTTTAATCCCTTACAATGCCTTGAAATGCTGTTTCAATGTATGTAAAAGATAAAGAACACAGTTACAATCTACTTATTGCAAACTATAGAACAGACTGTTTTCTCTTAAACTAATCTTTGAAAGTTTCTTCTTAACTTGAATGAGATATTAGTTAAGAACACAATGTTTGGCTTTAAAACAGAGTTTAAGGTATATACAAAGCTTTGAAATGCTGTATTAATGTATGTAAAACATAAAGAACACAGTTTAAATCTACTTGAAAACACAATGTCTTGTTCTGAAACACTATTTAATCACTTACAATGCCTTGAAACGCTGTTTCAATGTATGTAAAAGATAAAGAACACAGTTACAATCTACTTATTGCAAACTATAGAACAGACTGTTTTCTCTTAAACTAATCTTTGAAAGTTTCTTCTTAACTTGCATGAGATAGTAGTTGAGAACACAATGTTTGGCTCTAAAACAGAGTTTAAGGTACTTACAAAGCTTTGAAATGCTGTTTTAATGTATGTAAAACATAAAGAACACAGTTTAAATCTACTAGAAAACACAATGTCTTGCTCTGAAACACTGTTTAATCACTTACAATGCCTTGAAAAGCTGTTTCAATGTATGTAAAACATAAAGAACACAGTTACAATCTACTTATTGCAAACTATAGAACAGACTGTTTTCTCTTAAACTAATCTATGAAAGTTTCTTCTTAACTTGAATGAGATATTAGTTAAGAACACAATGTTTGGCTTTAAAACAGAGTTTAAGGTATATACAAAGCTTTGAAATGCTGTTTTAATGTATGTAAAACATAAAGAACACAGTTTAAATCTACTTGAAAACACAATGTCTTGTTCTGAAACACTATTTAATCACTTACAATGCCTTGAAACGCTATTTCAATGTATAAAAAACATAAAGAACACAGTTACAATCTACGTTTGGCAAGCTATAGAACAGACTGTTTTCTCTTAAACTAATCTTTGAAAGTTTCTTCTTAACTTGCATGAGATAGTAGTTGAGAACACAATGTTTGGCTCTAAAACAGAGTTTAAGGTACTTACAATGCTTTGAAATGCTGTTTTAATGTATGTAAAACATAAAGAACACAGTTTAAATCTACTAGAAAACACAATGTCTTGCCCTGAAACATTGTTTAATCACTTACAATGCCTTGAAACGCTGTTTCAATGTATGTAAAACATAAAGAACACAGTTACAATCTACTTATTGCAAACTATAGAACAGACTGTTTTCTCTTAAACTAATCTATGAAAGTTTCTTCTTAACTTGAATGAGATATTGGTTAAGAACACAATGTTTGGCTTTAAAACAGAGTTTAAGGTATATACAAAGCTTTGAAATGCTGTTTTAATGTATGTAAAACATAAAGAACACAGTTTTAATCTACTTGAAAACACAATGTCTTGCTCTGAAACACTGTTTAATCCCATACAATGCCTTGAAACGCTCTTTCAATGTATGTAAAACATAAAGAACACAGTTACAATCTACTTATTGCAAACTATAGAACAGACTGTTTTCTCTTAAACTAATCTATGAAAGTTTCTTCTTAACTTGAATGAGATATTAGTTAAGAACACAATGTTTGGCTTTAAAACAGAGTTTAAGGTATATACAAAGCTTTGAAATGCTGTTTTAATGTATGTAAAACATAAAGAACACAGTTTAAATCTACTTGAAAACACAATGTCTTGTTCTGAAACACTATTTAATCACTTACAATGCCTTGAAACGCTATTTCAATGTATGTAAAACATAAAGAACACAGTTACAATCTACTTATTGCAAACTATAGAACAGACTGTTTTCTCTTAAACTAATCTTTGAAAGTTTCTTCTTAACTTGCATGAGATAGTAGTTGAGAACACAATGTTTGGCTCTAAAACAGAGTTTAAGGTACTTACAAAGCTTTGAAATGCTGTTTTAATGTATGTAAAACATAAAGAACACAGTTTAAATCTACTAGAAAACACAATGTCTTGCCCTGAAACACTGTTTAATCACTTACAATGCCTTGAAAAGCTGTTTCAATGTATGTAAAACATAAAGAACACAGTTACAATCTACTTATTGCAAACTATAGAACAGACTGTTTTCTCTTAAACTAATCTATGAAAGTTTCTTCTTAACTTGAATGAGATATTAGTTAAGAACACAATGTTTGGCTTTAAAACAGAGTTTAAGGTATATACAAAGCTTTGAAATGCTGTTTTAATGTATGTAAAACATAAAGAACACAGTTTAAATCTACTTGAAAACACAATGTCTTGCTCTGAAACACTGTTTAATCCCTTACAATGCCTTGAAATGCTGTTTCAATGTATGTAAAAGATAAAGAACACAGTTACAATCTACTTATTGCAAACTATAGAACAGACTGTTTTCTCTTAAACTAATCTTTGAAAGTTTCTTCTTAACTTGCATGAGATAGTAGTTGAGAACACAATGTTTGGCTCTAAAACAGAGTTTAAGGTACTTACAAAGCTTTGAAATGCTGTTTTAATGTATGTAAAACATAAAGAACACAGTTTAAATCTACTAGAAAACACAATGTCTTGCCCTGAAACACTGTTTAATCACTTACAATGCCTTGAAACGCTGTTTCAATGTATGTAAAACATAAAGAACACAGTTACAATCTACTTATTGCAAACTATAGAACAGACTGTTTTCTCTTAAACTAATCTATGAAAGTTTCTTCTTAACTTGAATGAGATATTGGTTAAGAACACAATGTTTGGCTTTAAAACAGAGTTTAAGGTATATACAAAGCTTTGAAATGCTGTTTTAATGTATGTAAAACATAAAGAACACAGTTTTAATCTACTTGAAAACACAATGTCTTGCTCTGAAACACTGTTTAATCCCATACAATGCCTTGAAACGCTCTTTCAATGTATGTAAAACATAAAGAACACAGTTACAATCTACTTATTGCAAACTATAGAACAGACTGTTTTCTCTTAAACTAATCTATGAAAGTTTCTTCTTAACTTGAATGAGATATTAGTTAAGAACACAATGTTTGGCTTTAAAACAGAGTTTAAGGTATATACAAAGCTTTGAAATGCTGTTTTAATGTATGTAAAACATAAAGAACACAGTTTTAATCTACTTGAAAACACAATGTCTTGCTCTGAAACACTGTTTAATCCCATACAATGCCTTGAAACGCTCTTTCAATGTATGTAAAACATAAAGAACACAGTTACAATCTACTTATTGCAAACTATAGAACAGACTGTTTTCTCTTAAACTAATCTATGAAAGTTTCTTCTTAACTTGAATGAGATATTAGTTAAGAACACAATGTTTGGCTTTAAAACAGAGTTTAAGGTATATACAAAGCTTTGAAATGCTGTTTTAATGTATGTAAAACATAAAGAACACAGTTTAAATCTACTTGAAAACACAATGTCTTGTTCTGAAACACTATTTAATCACTTACAATGCCTTGAAACGCTATTTCAATGTATGTAAAACATAAAGAACACAGTTACAATCTACTTATTGCAAACTATAGAACAGACTGTTTTCTCTTAAACTAATCTTTGAAAGTTTCTTCTTAACTTGCATGAGATAGTAGTTGAGAACACAATGTTTGGCTCTAAAACAGAGTTTAAGGTACTTACAAAGCTTTGAAATGCTGTTTTAATGTATGTAAAACATAAAGAACACAGTTTAAATCTACTAGAAAACACAATGTCTTGCCCTGAAACACTGTTTAATCACTTACAATGCCTTGAAAAGCTGTTTCAATGTATGTAAAACATAAAGAACACAGTTACAATCTACTTATTGCAAACTATAGAACAGACTGTTTTCTCTTAAACTAATCTATGAAAGTTTCTTCTTAACTTGAATGAGATATTGGTTAAGAACACAATGTTTGGCTTTAAAACAGAGTTTAAGGTATATACAAAGCTTTGAAATGCTGTTTTAATGTATGTAAAACATAAAGAACACAGTTTTAATCTACTTGAAAACACAATGTCTTGCTCTGAAACACTGTTTAATCCCATACAATGCCTTGAAACGCTCTTTCAATGTATGTAAAACATAAAGAACACAGTTACAATCTACTTATTGCAAACTATAGAACAGACTGTTTTCTCTTAAACTAATCTATGAAAGTTTCTTCTTAACTTGAATGAGATATTAGTTAAGAACACAATGTTTGGCTTTAAAACAGAGTTTAAGGTATATACAAAGCTTTGAAATGCTGTTTTAATGTATGTAAAACATAAAGAACACAGTTTAAATCTACTTGAAAACACAATGTCTTGTTCTGAAACACTATTTAATCACTTACAATGCCTTGAAACGCTATTTCAATGTATGTAAAACATAAAGAACACAGTTACAATCTACTTATTGCAAACTATAGAACAGACTGTTTTCTCTTAAACTAATCTTTGAAAGTTTCTTCTTAACTTGCATGAGATAGTAGTTGAGAACACAATGTTTGGCTCTAAAACAGAGTTTAAGGTACTTACAAAGCTTTGAAATGCTGTTTTAATGTATGTAAAACATAAAGAACACAGTTTAAATCTACTAGAAAACACAATGTCTTGCCCTGAAACACTGTTTAATCACTTACAATGCCTTGAAAAGCTGTTTCAATGTATGTAAAACATAAAGAACACAGTTACAATCTACTTATTGCAAACTATAGAACAGACTGTTTTCTCTTAAACTAATCTATGAAAGTTTCTTCTTAACTTGAATGAGATATTAGTTAAGAACACAATGTTTGGCTTTAAAACAGAGTTTAAGGTATATACAAAGCTTTGAAATGCTGTTTTAATGTATGTAAAACATAAAGAACACAGTTTAAATCTACTTGAAAACACAATGTCTTGCTCTGAAACACTGTTTAATCCCTTACAATGCCTTGAAATGCTGTTTCAATGTATGTAAAAGATAAAGAACACAGTTACAATCTACGTATTGCAAACTATAGAACAGACTGTTTTCTCTTAAACTAATCTTTGAAAGTTTCTTCTTAACTTGCATGAGATAGTAGTTGAGAACACAATGTTTGGCTCTAAAACAGAGTTTAAGGTACTTACAAAGCTTTGAAATGCTGTTTTAATGTATGTAAAACATAAAGAACACAGTTTAAATCTACTAGAAAACACAATGTCTTGCCCTGAAACACTGTTTAATCACTTACAATGCCTTGAAACGCTGTTTCAATGTATGTAAAACATAAAGAACACAGTTACAATCTACTTATTGCAAACTATAGAACAGACTGTTTTCTCTTAAACTAATCTATGAAAGTTTCTTCTTAACTTGAATGAGATATTGGTTAAGAACACAATGTTTGGCTTTAAAACAGAGTTTAAGGTATATACAAAGCTTTGAAATGCTGTTTTAATGTATGTAAAACATAAAGAACACAGTTTTAATCTACTTGAAAACACAATGTCTTGCTCTGAAACACTGTTTAATCCCATACAATGCCTTGAAACGCTCTTTCAATGTATGTAAAACATAAAGAACACAGTTACAATCTACTTATTGCAAACTATAGAACAGACTGTTTTCTCTTAAACTAATCTATGAAAGTTTCTTCTTAACTTGAATGAGATATTAGTTAAGAACACAATGTTTGGCTTTAAAACAGAGTTTAAGGTATATACAAAGCTTTGAAATGCTGTTTTAATGTATGTAAAACATAAAGAACACAGTTTTAATCTACTTGAAAACACAATGTCTTGCTCTGAAACACTGTTTAATCCCATACAATGCCTTGAAACGCTCTTTCAATGTATGTAAAACATAAAGAACACAGTTACAATCTACTTATTGCAAACTATAGAACAGACTGTTTTCTCTTAAACTAATCTATGAAAGTTTCTTCTTAACTTGAATGAGATATTAGTTAAGAACACAATGTTTGGCTTTAAAACAGAGTTTAAGGTATATACAAAGCTTTGAAATGCTGTTTTAATGTATGTAAAACATAAAGAACACAGTTTAAATCTACTTGAAAACACAATGTCTTGTTCTGAAACACTATTTAATCACTTACAATGCCTTGAAACGCTATTTCAATGTATGTAAAACATAAAGAACACAGTTACAATCTACTTATTGCAAACTATAGAACAGACTGTTTTCTCTTAAACTAATCTTTGAAAGTTTCTTCTTAACTTGCATGAGATAGTAGTTGAGAACACAATGTTTGGCTCTAAAACAGAGTTTAAGGTACTTACAAAGCTTTGAAATGCTGTTTTAATGTATGTAAAACATAAAGAACACAGTTTAAATCTACTAGAAAACACAATGTCTTGCCCTGAAACACTGTTTAATCACTTACAATGCCTTGAAAAGCTGTTTCAATGTATGTAAAACATAAAGAACACAGTTACAATCTACTTATTGCAAACTATAGAACAGACTGTTTTCTCTTAAACTAATCTATGAAAGTTTCTTCTTAACTTGAATGAGATATTAGTTAAGAACACAATGTTTGGCTTTAAAACAGAGTTTAAGGTATATACAAAGCTTTGAAATGCTGTTTTAATGTATGTAAAACATAAAGAACACAGTTTAAATCTACTTGAAAACACAATGTCTTGCTCTGAAACATTGTTTAATCCCTTACAATGCCTTGAAATGCTGTTTCAATGTATGTAAAAGATAAAGAACACAGTTACAATCTACTTATTGCAAACTATAGAACAGACTGTTTTCTCTTAAACTAATCTTTGAAAGTTTCTTCTTAACTTGCATGAGATAGTAGTTGAGAACACAATGTTTGGCTCTAAAACAGAGTTTAAGGTACTTACAAAGCTTTGAAATGCTGTTTTAATGTATGTAAAACATAAAGAACACAGTTTAAATCTACTAGAAAACACAATGTCTTGCCCTGAAACACTGTTTAATCACTTACAATGCCTTGAAACGCTGTTTCAATGTATGTAAAACATAAAGAACACAGTTACAATCTACTTATTGCAAACTATAGAACAGACTGTTTTCTCTTAAACTAATCTATGAAAGTTTCTTCTTAACTTGAATGAGATATTGGTTAAGAACACAATGTTTGGCTTTAAAACAGAGTTTAAGGTATATACAAAGCTTTGAAATGCTGTTTTAATGTATGTAAAACATAAAGAACACAGTTTAAATCTACTTGAAAACACAATGTCTTGTTCTGAAACACTATTTAATCACTTACAATGCCTTGAAACGCTGTTTCAATGTATGTAAAAGATAAAGAACACAGTTACAATCTACTTATTGCAAACTATAGAACAGACTGTTTTCTCTTAAACTAATCTTTGAAAGTTTCTTCTTAACTTGCATGAGATAGTAGTTGAGAACACAATGTTTGGCTCTAAAACAGAGTTTAAGGTACTTACAAAGCTTTGAAATGCTGTTTTAATGTATGTAAAACATAAAGAACACAGTTTAAATCTACTAGAAAACACAATGTCTTGCCCTGAAACACTGTTTAATCACTTACAATGCCTTGAAACGCTGTTTCAATGTATGTAAAACATAAAGAACACAGTTACAATCTACTTATTGCAAACTATAGAACAGACTGTTTTCTCTTAAACTAATCTATGAAAGTTTCTTCTTAACTTGAATGAGATATTAGTTAAGAACACAATGTTTGGCTTTAAAACAGAGTTTAAGGTATATACAAAGCTTTGAAATGCTGTTTTAATGTATGTAAAACATAAAGAACACAGTTTAAATCTACTTGAAAACACAATGTCTTGTTCTGAAACACTATTTAATCACTTACAATGCCTTGAAACGCTATTTCAATGTATGTAAAACATAAAGAACACAGTTACAATCTACTTATTGCAAACTATAGAACAGACTGTTTTCTCTTAAACTAATCTTTGAAAGTTTCTTCTTAACTTGCATGAGATAGTAGTTGAGAACACAATGTTTGGCTCTAAAACAGAGTTTAAGGTACTTACAAAGCTTTGAAATGCTGTTTTAATGTATGTAAAACATAAAGAACACAGTTTAAATCTACTAGAAAACACAATGTCTTGCCCTGAAACACTGTTTAATCACTTACAATGCCTTGAAAAGCTGTTTCAATGTATGTAAAACATAAAGAACACAGTTACAATCTACTTATTGCAAACTATAGAACAGACTGTTTTCTCTTAAACTAATCTATGAAAGTTTCTTCTTAACTTGAATGAGATATTAGTTAAGAACACAATGTTTGGCTTTAAAACAGAGTTTAAGGTATATACAAAGCTTTGAAATGCTGTTTTAATGTATGTAAAACATAAAGAACACAGTTTAAATCTACTTGAAAACACAATGTCTTGCTCTGAAACACTGTTTAATCCCTTACAATGCCTTGAAATGCTGTTTCAATGTATGTAAAAGATAAAGAACACAGTTACAATCTACTTATTGCAAACTATAGAACAGACTGTTTTCTCTTAAACTAATCTTTGAAAGTTTCTTCTTAACTTGCATGAGATAGTAGTTGAGAACACAATGTTTGGCTCTAAAACAGAGTTTAAGGTACTTACAAAGCTTTGAAATGCTGTTTTAATGTATGTAAAACATAAAGAACACAGTTTAAATCTACTAGAAAACACAATGTCTTGCCCTGAAACACTGTTTAATCACTTACAATGCCTTGAAACGCTGTTTCAATGTATGTAAAACATAAAGAACACAGTTACAATCTACTTATTGCAAACTATAGAACAGACTGTTTTCTCTTAAACTAATCTATGAAAGTTTCTTCTTAACTTGAATGAGATATTGGTTAAGAACACAATGTTTGGCTTTAAAACAGAGTTTAAGGTATATACAAAGCTTTGAAATGCTGTTTTAATGTATGTAAAACATAAAGAACACAGTTTTAATCTACTTGAAAACACAATGTCTTGCTCTGAAACACTGTTTAATCCCATACAATGCCTTGAAACGCTCTTTCAATGTATGTAAAAGATAAAGAACACAGTTACAATCTACTTATTGCAAACTATAGAACAGACTGTTTTCTCTTAAACTAATCTATGAAAGTTTCTTCTTAACTTGAATGAGATATTAGTTAAGAACACAATGTTTGGCTTTAAAACAGAGTTTAAGGTATATACAAAGCTTTGAAATGCTGTTTTAATGTATGTAAAACATAAAGAACACAGTTTAAATCTACTTGAAAACACAATGTCTTGTTCTGAAACACTATTTAATCACTTACAATGCCTTGAAACGCTGTTTCAATGTATGTAAAAGATAAAGAACACAGTTACAATCTACTTATTGCAAACTATAGAACAGACTGTTTTCTCTTAAACTAATCTTTGAAAGTTTCTTCTTAACTTGCATGAGATAGTAGTTGAGAACACAATGTTTGGCTCTAAAACAGAGTTTAAGGTACTTACAAAGCTTTGAAATGCTGTTTTAATGTATGTAAAACATAAAGAACACAGTTTAAATCTACTAGAAAACACAATGTCTTGCTCTGAAACACTGTTTAATCACTTACAATGCCTTGAAACGCTGTTTCAATGTATGTAAAACATAAAGAACACAGTTACAATCTACTTATTGCAAACTATAGAACAGACTGTTTTCTCTTAAACTAATCTATGAAAGTTTCTTCTTAACTTGAATGAGATATTAGTTAAGAACACAATGTTTGGCTTTAAAACAGAGTTTAAGGTATATACAAAGCTTTGAAATGCTGTTTTAATGTATGTAAAACATAAAGAACACAGTTTAAATCTACTTGAAAACACAATGTCTTGTTCTGAAACACTATTTAATCACTTACAATGCCTTGAAACGCTATTTCAATGTATAAAAAACATAAAGAACACAGTTACAATCTACGTTTGGCAAGCTATAGAACAGACTGTTTTCTCTTAAACTAATCTTTGAAAGTTTCTTCTTAACTTGCATGAGATAGTAGTTGAGAACACAATGTTTGGCTCTAAAACAGAGTTTAAGGTACTTACAAAGCTTTGAAATGCTGTTTTAATGTATGTAAAACATAAAGAACACAGTTTAAATCTACTAGAAAACACAATGTCTTGCCCTGAAACACTGTTTAATCACTTACAATGCCTTGAAAAGCTGTTTCAATGTATGTAAAACATAAAGAACACAGTTACAATCTACTTATTGCAAACTATAGAACAGACTGTTTTCTCTTAAACTAATCTATGAAAGTTTCTTCTTAACTTGAATGAGATATTAGTTAAGAACACAATGTTTGGCTTTAAAACAGAGTTTAAGGTATATACCAAGCTTTGAAATGCTGTTTTAATGTATGTAAAACATAAAGAACACAGTTTACATCTACTTGAAAACACAATGTCTTGCTCTGAAACACTGTTTAATCCCTTACAATGCCTTGAAATGCTGTTTCAATGTATGTAAAAGATAAAGAACACAGTTACAATCTACTTATTGCAAACTATAGAACAGACTGTTTTCTCTTAAACTAATCTTTGAAAGTTTCTTCTTAACTTGCATGAGATAGTAGTTGAGAACACAATGTTTGGCTCTAAAACAGAGTTTAAGGTACTTACAAAGCTTTGAAATGCTGTTTTAATGTATGTAAAACATAAAGAACACAGTTTAAATCTACTAGAAAACACAATGTCTTGCCCTGAAACACTGTTTAATCACTTACAATGCCTTGAAAAGCTGTTTCAATGTATGTAAAACATAAAGAACACAGTTACAATCTACTTATTGCAAACTATAGAACAGACTGTTTTCTCTTAAACTAATCTATGAAAGTTTCTTCTTAACTTGAATGAGATATTAGTTAAGAACACAATGTTTGGCTTTAAAACAGAGTTTAAGGTATATACAAAGCTTTGAAATGCTGTTTTAATGTATGTAAAACATAAAGAACACAGTTTAAATCTACTTGAAAACACAATGTCTTGCTCTGAAACACTGTTTAATCCCTTACAATGCCTTGAAATGCTGTTTCAATGTATGTAAAAGATAAAGAACACAGTTACAATCTACTTATGCAAACTATAGAACAGACTGTTTTCTCTTAAACTAATCTTTGAAAGTTTCTTCTTAACTTGCATGAGATAGTAGTTGAGAACACAATGTTTGGCTCTAAAACAGAGTTTAAGGTACTTACAAAGCTTTGAAATGCTGTTTTAATGTATGTAAAACATAAAGAACACAGTTTAAATCTACTAGAAAACACAATGTCTTGCCCTGAAACACTGTTTAATCACTTACAATGCCTTGAAACGCTGTTTCAATGTATGTAAAACATAAAGAACACAGTTACAATCTACTTATTGCAAACTATAGAACAGACTGTTTTCTCTTAAACTAATCTATGAAAGTTTCTTCTTAACTTGAATGAGATATTAGTTAAGAACACAATGTTTGGCTTTAAAACAGAGTTTAAGGTATATACAAAGCTTTGAAATGCTGTTTTAATGTATGTAAAACATAAAGAACACAGTTTAAATCTACTTGAAAACACAATGTCTTGTTCTGAAACACTATTTAATCACTTACAATGCCTTGAAACGCTGTTTCAATGTATGTAAAAGATAAAGAACACAGTTACAATCTACTTATTGCAAACTATAGAACAGACTGTTTTCTCTTAAACTAATCTTTGAAAGTTTCTTCTTAACTTGCATGAGATAGTAGTTGAGAACACAATGTTTGGCTCTAAAACAGAGTTTAAGGTACTTACAAAGCTTTGAAATGCTGTTTTAATGTATGTAAAACATAAAGAACACAGTTTAAATCTACTAGAAAACACAATGTCTTGCTCTGAAACACTGTTTAATCACTTACAATGCCTTGAAAAGCTGTTTCAATGTATGTAAAACATAAAGAACACAGTTACAATCTACTTATTGCAAACTATAGAACAGACTGTTTTCTCTTAAACTAATCTATGAAAGTTTCTTCTTAACTTGAATGAGATATTAGTTAAGAACACAATGTTTGGCTTTAAAACAGAGTTTAAGGTATATACAAAGCTTTGAAATGCTGTTTTAATGTATGTAAAACATAAAGAACACAGTTTAAATCTACTTGAAAACACAATGTCTTGCTCTGAAACACTGTTTAATCCCTTACAATGCCTTGAAATGCTGTTTCAATGTATGTAAAAGATAAAGAACACAGTTACAATCTACTTATTGCAAACTATAGAACAGACTGTTTTCTCTTAAACTAATCTTTGAAAGTTTCTTCTTAACTTGCATGAGATAGTAGTTGAGAACACAATGTTTGGCTCTAAAACAGAGTTTAAGGTACTTACAAAGCTTTGAAATGCTGTTTTAATGTATGTAAAACATAAAGAACACAGTTTAAATCTACTAGAAAACACAATGTCTTGCCCTGAAACACTGTTTAATCACTTACAATGCCTTGAAACGCTGTTTCAATGTATGTAAAACATAAAGAACACAGTTACAATCTACTTATTGCAAACTATAGAACAGACTGTTTTCTCTTAAACTAATCTATGAAAGTTTCTTCTTAACTTGAATGAGATATTAGTTAAGAACACAATGTTTGGCTTTAAAACAGAGTTTAAGGTATATACAAAGCTTTGAAATGCTGTTTTAATGTATGTAAAACATAAAGAACACAGTTTAAATCTACTTGAAAACACAATGTCTTGTTCTGAAACACTATTTAATCACTTACAATGCCTTGAAACGCTGTTTCAATGTATGTAAAAGATAAAGAACACAGTTACAATCTACTTATTGCAAACTATAGAACAGACTGTTTTCTCTTAAACTAATCTTTGAAAGTTTCTTCTTAACTTGCATGAGATAGTAGTTGAGAACACAATGTTTGGCTCTAAAACAGAGTTTAAGGTACTTACAAAGCTTTGAAATGCTGTTTTAATGTATGTAAAACATAAAGAACACAGTTTAAATCTACTAGAAAACACAATGTCTTGCTCTGAAACACTGTTTAATCACTTACAATGCCTTGAAACGCTGTTTCAATGTATGTAAAACATAAAGAACACAGTTACAATCTACTTATTGCAAACTATAGAACAGACTGTTTTCTCTTAAACTAATCTATGAAAGTTTCTTCTTAACTTGAATGAGATATTAGTTAAGAACACAATGTTTGGCTTTAAAACAGAGTTTAAGGTATATACAAAGCTTTGAAATGCTGTTTTAATGTATGTAAAACATAAAGAACACAGTTTAAATCTACTTGAAAACACAATGTCTTGTTCTGAAACACTATTTAATCACTTACAATGCCTTGAAACGCTATTTCAATGTATAAAAAACATAAAGAACACAGTTACAATCTACGTTTGGCAAGCTATAGAACAGACTGTTTTCTCTTAAACTAATCTTTGAAAGTTTCTTCTTAACTTGCATGAGATAGTAGTTGAGAACACAATGTTTGGCTCTAAAACAGAGTTTAAGGTACTTACAAAGCTTTGAAATGCTGTTTTAATGTATGTAAAACATAAAGAACACAGTTTAAATCTACTAGAAAACACAATGTCTTGCCCTGAAACACTGTTTAATCACTTACAATGCCTTGAAAAGCTGTTTCAATGTATGTAAAACATAAAGAACACAGTTACAATCTACTTATTGCAAACTATAGAACAGACTGTTTTCTCTTAAACTAATCTATGAAAGTTTCTTCTTAACTTGAATGAGATATTAGTTAAGAACACAATGTTTGGCTTTAAAACAGAGTTTAAGGTATATACAAAGCTTTGAAATGCTGTTTTAATGTATGTAAAACATAAAGAACACAGTTTAAATCTACTTGAAAACACAATGTCTTGCTCTGAAACACTGTTTAATCCCTTACAATGCCTTGAAATGCTGTTTCAATGTATGTAAAAGATAAAGAACACAGTTACAATCTACTTATTGCAAACTATAGAACAGACTGTTTTCTCTTAAACTAATCTTTGAAAGTTTCTTCTTAACTTGCATGAGATAGTAGTTGAGAACACAATGTTTGGCTCTAAAACAGAGTTTAAGGTACTTACAAAGCTTTGAAATGCTGTTTTAATGTATGTAAAACATAAAGAACACAGTTTAAATCTACTAGAAAACACAATGTCTTGCCCTGAAACACTGTTTAATCACTTACAATGCCTTGAAAAGCTGTTTCAATGTATGTAAAACATAAAGAACACAGTTACAATCTACTTATTGCAAACTATAGAACAGACTGTTTTCTCTTAAACTAATCTATGAAAGTTTCTTCTTAACTTGAATGAGATATTAGTTAAGAACACAATGTTTGGCTTTAAAACAGAGTTTAAGGTATATACAAAGCTTTGAAATGCTGTTTTAATGTATGTAAAACATAAAGAACACAGTTTAAATCTACTTGAAAACACAATGTCTTGCTCTGAAACACTGTTTAATCCCTTACAATGCCTTGAAATGCTGTTTCAATGTATGTAAAAGATAAAGAACACAGTTACAATCTACTTATTGCAAACTATAGAACAGACTGTTTTCTCTTAAACTAATCTTTGAAAGTTTCTTCTTAACTTGCATGAGATAGTAGTTGAGAACACAATGTTTGGCTCTAAAACAGAGTTTAAGGTACTTACAAAGCTTTGAAATGCTGTTTTAATGTATGTAAAACATAAAGAACACAGTTTAAATCTACTAGAAAACACAATGTCTTGCCCTGAAACACTGTTTAATCACTTACAATGCCTTGAAACGCTGTTTCAATGTATGTAAAACATAAAGAACACAGTTACAATCTACTTATTGCAAACTATAGAACAGACTGTTTTCTCTTAAACTAATCTATGAAAGTTTCTTCTTAACTTGAATGAGATATTAGTTAAGAACACAATGTTTGGCTTTAAAACAGAGTTTAAGGTATATACAAAGCTTTGAAATGCTGTTTTAATGTATGTAAAACATAAAGAACACAGTTTAAATCTACTTGAAAACACAATGTCTTGTTCTGAAACACTATTTAATCACTTACAATGCCTTGAAACGCTGTTTCAATGTATGTAAAAGATAAAGAACACAGTTACAATCTACTTATTGCAAACTATAGAACAGACTGTTTTCTCTTAAACTAATCTTTGAAAGTTTCTTCTTAACTTGCATGAGATAGTAGTTGAGAACACAATGTTTGGCTCTAAAACAGAGTTTAAGGTACTTACAAAGCTTTGAAATGCTGTTTTAATGTATGTAAAACATAAAGAACACAGTTTAAATCTACTTGAAAACACAATGTCTTGCTCTGAAACACTGTTTAATCCCTTACAATGCCTTGAAATGCTGTTTCAATGTATGTAAAAGATAAAGAACACAGTTACAATCTACTTATTGCAAACTATAGAACAGACTGTTTTCTCTTAAACTAATCTTTGAAAGTTTCTTCTTAACTTGCATGAGATAGTAGTTGAGAACACAATGTTTGGCTCTAAAACAGAGTTTAAGGTACTTACAAAGCTTTGAAATGCTGTTTTAATGTATGTAAAACATAAAGAACACAGTTTAAATCTACTAGAAAACACAATGTCTTGCCCTGAAACACTGTTTAATCACTTACAATGCCTTGAAACGCTGTTTCAATGTATGTAAAACATAAAGAACACAGTTACAATCTACTTATTGCAAACTATAGAACAGACTGTTTTCTCTTAAACTAATCTATGAAAGTTTCTTCTTAACTTGAATGAGATATTAGTTAAGAACACAATGTTTGGCTTTAAAACAGAGTTTAAGGTATATACAAAGCTTTGAAATGCTGTTTTAATGTATGTAAAACATAAAGAACACAGTTTAAATCTACTTGAAAACACAATGTCTTGTTCTGAAACACTATTTAATCACTTACAATGCCTTGAAACGCTGTTTCAATGTATGTAAAAGATAAAGAACACAGTTACAATCTACTTATTGCAAACTATAGAACAGACTGTTTTCTCTTAAACTAATCTTTGAAAGTTTCTTCTTAACTTGCATGAGATAGTAGTTGAGAACACAATGTTTGGCTCTAAAACAGAGTTTAAGGTACTTACAAAGCTTTGAAATGCTGTTTTAATGTATGTAAAACATAAAGAACACAGTTTAAATCTACTAGAAAACACAATGTCTTGCTCTGAAACACTGTTTAATCACTTACAATGCCTTGAAACGCTGTTTCAATGTATGTAAAACATAAAGAACACAGTTACAATCTACTTATTGCAAACTATAGAACAGACTGTTTTCTCTTAAACTAATCTATGAAAGTTTCTTCTTAACTTGAATGAGATATTAGTTAAGAACACAATGTTTGGCTTTAAAACAGAGTTTAAGGTATATACAAAGCTTTGAAATGCTGTTTTAATGTATGTAAAACATAAAGAACACAGTTTAAATCTACTTGAAAACACAATGTCTTGTTCTGAAACACTATTTAATCACTTACAATGCCTTGAAACGCTATTTCAATGTATAAAAAACATAAAGAACACAGTTACAATCTACGTTTGGCAAGCTATAGAACAGACTGTTTTCTCTTAAACTAATCTTTGAAAGTTTCTTCTTAACTTGCATGAGATAGTAGTTGAGAACACAATGTTTGGCTCTAAAACAGAGTTTAAGGTACTTACAATGCTTTGAAATGCTGTTTTAATGTATGTAAAACATAAAGAACACAGTTTAAATCTACTAGAAAACACAATGTCTTGCCCTGAAACATTGTTTAATCACTTACAATGCCTTGAAACGCTGTTTCAATGTATGTAAAACATAAAGAACACAGTTACAATCTACTTATTGCAAACTATAGAACAGACTGTTTTCTCTTAAACTAATCTATGAAAGTTTCTTCTTAACTTGAATGAGATATTGGTTAAGAACACAATGTTTGGCTTTAAAACAGAGTTTAAGGTATATACAAAGCTTTGAAATGCTGTTTTAATGTATGTAAAACATAAAGAACACAGTTTTAATCTACTTGAAAACACAATGTCTTGCTCTGAAACACTGTTTAATCCCATACAATGCCTTGAAACGCTCTTTCAATGTATGTAAAAGATAAAGAACACAGTTACAATCTACTTATTGCAAACTATAGAACAGACTGTTTTCTCTTAAACTAATCTTTGAAAGTTTCTTCTTAACTTGCATGAGATAGTAGTTGAGAACACAATGTTTGGCTCTAAAACAGAGTTTAAGGTACTTACAAAGCTTTGAAATGCTGTTTTAATGTATGTAAAACATAAAGAACACAGTTTAAATCTACTAGAAAACACAATGTCTTGCCCTGAAACACTGTTTAATCACTTACAATGCCTTGAAACGCTGTTTCAATGTATGTAAAACATAAAGAACACAGTTACAATCTACTTATTGCAAACTATAGAACAGACTGTTTTCTCTTAAACTAATCTATGAAAGTTTCTTCTTAACTTGAATGAGATATTAGTTAAGAACACAATGTTTGGCTTTAAAACAGAGTTTAAGGTATATACAAAGCTTTGAAATGCTGTTTTAATGTATGTAAAACATAAAGAACACAGTTTAAATCTACTTGAAAACACAATGTCTTGTTCTGAAACACTATTTAATCACTTACAATGCCTTGAAACGCTATTTCAATGTATGTAAAACATAAAGAACACAGTTACAATCTACTTATTGCAAACTATAGAACAGACTGTTTTCTCTTAAACTAATCTTTGAAAGTTTCTTCTTAACTTGCATGAGATAGTAGTTGAGAACACAATGTTTGGCTCTAAAACAGAGTTTAAGGTACTTACAAAGCTTTGAAATGCTGTTTTAATGTATGTAAAACATAAAGAACACAGTTTAAATCTACTAGAAAACACAATGTCTTGCCCTGAAACACTGTTTAATCACTTACAATGCCTTGAAAAGCTGTTTCAATGTATGTAAAACATAAAGAACACAGTTACAATCTACTTATTGCAAACTATAGAACAGACTGTTTTCTCTTAAACTAATCTATGAAAGTTTCTTCTTAACTTGAATGAGATATTAGTTAAGAACACAATGTTTGGCTTTAAAACAGAGTTTAAGGTATATACAAAGCTTTGAAATGCTGTTTTAATGTATGTAAAACATAAAGAACACAGTTTAAATCTACTTGAAAACACAATGTCTTGCTCTGAAACACTGTTTAATCCCTTACAATGCCTTGAAATGCTGTTTCAATGTATGTAAAAGATAAAGAACACAGTTACAATCTACTTATTGCAAACTATAGAACAGACTGTTTTCTCTTAAACTAATCTTTGAAAGTTTCTTCTTAACTTGCATGAGATAGTAGTTGAGAACACAATGTTTGGCTCTAAAACAGAGTTTAAGGTACTTACAAAGCTTTGAAATGCTGTTTTAATGTATGTAAAACATAAAGAACACAGTTTAAATCTACTAGAAAACACAATGTCTTGCCCTGAAACACTGTTTAATCACTTACAATGCCTTGAAACGCTGTTTCAATGTATGTAAAACATAAAGAACACAGTTACAATCTACTTATTGCAAACTATAGAACAGACTGTTTTCTCTTAAACTAATCTATGAAAGTTTCTTCTTAACTTGAATGAGATATTAGTTAAGAACACAATGTTTGGCTTTAAAACAGAGTTTAAGGTATATACAAAGCTTTGAAATGCTGTTTTAATGTATGTAAAACATAAAGAACACAGTTTAAATCTACTTGAAAACACAATGTCTTGTTCTGAAACACTATTTAATCACTTACAATGCCTTGAAACGCTGTTTCAATGTATGTAAAAGATAAAGAACACAGTTACAATCTACTTATTGCAAATTATAGAACAGACTGTTTTCTCTTAAACTAATCTTTGAAAGTTTCTTCTTAACTTGCATGAGATAGTAGTTGAGAACACAATGTTTGGCTCTAAAACAGAGTTTAAGGTACTTACAAAGCTTTGAAATGCTGTTTTAATGTATGTAAAACATAAAGAACACAGTTTAAATCTACTAGAAAACACAATGTCTTGCTCTGAAACACTGTTTAATCACTTACAATGCCTTGAAACGCTGTTTCAATGTATGTAAAACATAAAGAACACAGTTACAATCTACTTATTGCAAACTATAGAACAGACTGTTTTCTCTTAAACTAATCTATGAAAGTTTCTTCTTAACTTGAATGAGATAGTAGTTAAGAACACAATGTTTGGCTTTAAAACAGAGTTTAAGGTATATACAAAGCTTTGAAATGCTGTTTTAATGTATGTAAAACATAAAGAACACAGTTTAAATCTACTTGAAAACACAATGTCTTGTTCTGAAACACTATTTAATCACTTACAATGCCTTGAAACGCTATTTCAATGTATAAAAAACATAAAGAACACAGTTACAATCTACGTTTGGCAAGCTATAGAACAGACTGTTTTCTCTTAAACTAATCTTTCAAAGTTTCTTCTTAACTTGCATGAGATAGTAGTTGAGAACACAATGTTTGGCTCTAAAACAGAGTTTAAGGTACTTACAAAGCTTTGAAATGCTGTTTTAATGTATGTAAAACATAAAGAACACAGTTTAAATCTACTAGAAAACACAATGTCTTGCCCTGAAACACTGTTTAATCACTTACAATGCCTTGAAAAGCTGTTTCAATGTATGTAAAACATAAAGAACACAGTTACAATCTACTTATTGCAAACTATAGAACAGACTGTTTTCTCTTAAACTAATCTATGAAAGTTTCTTCTTAACTTGAATGAGATATTAGTTAAGAACACAATGTTTGGCTTTAAAACAGAGTTTAAGGTATATACAAAGCTTTGAAATGCTGTTTTAATGTATGTAAAACATAAAGAACACAGTTTAAATCTACTTGAAAACACAATGTCTTGCTCTGAAACACTGTTTAATCCCTTACAATGCCTTGAAATGCTGTTTCAATGTATGTAAAAGATAAAGAACACAGTTACAATCTACTTATTGCAAACTATAGAACAGACTGTTTTCTCTTAAACTAATCTTTGAAAGTTTCTTCTTAACTTGCATGAGATAGTAGTTGAGAACACAATGTTTGGCTCTAAAACAGAGTTTAAGGTACTTACAAAGCTTTGAAATGCTGTTTTAATGTATGTAAAACATAAAGAACACAGTTTAAATCTACTAGAAAACACAATGTCTTGCCCTGAAACACTGTTTAATCACTTACAATGCCTTGAAACGCTGTTTCAATGTATGTAAAACATAAAGAACACAGTTACAATCTACTTATTGCAAACTATAGAACAGACTGTTTTCTCTTAAACTAATCTATGAAAGTTTCTTCTTAACTTGAATGAGATATTAGTTAAGAACACAATGTTTGGCTTTAAAACAGAGTTTAAGGTATATACAAAGCTTTGAAATGCTGTTTTAATGTATGTAAAACATAAAGAACACAGTTTAAATCTACTTGAAAACACAATGTCTTGTTCTGAAACACTATTTAATCACTTACAATGCCTTGAAACGCTGTTTCAATGTATGTAAAAGATAAAGAACACAGTTACAATCTACTTATTGCAAATTATAGAACAGACTGTTTTCTCTTAAACTAATCTTTGAAAGTTTCTTCTTAACTTGCATGAGATAGTAGTTGAGAACACAATGTTTGGCTCTAAAACAGAGTTTAAGGTACTTACAAAGCTTTGAAATGCTGTTTTAATGTATGTAAAACATAAAGAACACAGTTTAAATCTACTAGAAAACACAATGTCTTGCTCTGAAACACTGTTTAATCACTTACAATGCCTTGAAACGCTGTTTCAATGTATGTAAAACATAAAGAACACAGTTACAATCTACTTATTGCAAACTATAGAACAGACTGTTTTCTCTTAAACTAATCTATGAAAGTTTCTTCTTAACTTGAATGAGATAGTAGTTAAGAACACAATGTTTGGCTTTAAAACAGAGTTTAAGGTATATACAAAGCTTTGAAATGCTGTTTTAATGTATGTAAAACATAAAGAACACAGTTTAAATCTACTTGAAAACACAATGTCTTGTTCTGAAACACTATTTAATCACTTACAATGCCTTGAAACGCTATTTCAATGTATAAAAAACATAAAGAACACAGTTACAATCTACGTTTGGCAAGCTATAGAACAGACTGTTTTCTCTTAAACTAATCTTTCAAAGTTTCTTCTTAACTTGCATGAGATAGTAGTTGAGAACACAATGTTTGGCTCTAAAACAGAGTTTAAGGTACTTACAAAGCTTTGAAATGCTGTTTTAATGTATGTAAAACATAAAGAACACAGTTTAAATCTACTAGAAAACACAATGTCTTGCCCTGAAACACTGTTTAATCACTTACAATGCCTTGAAAAGCTGTTTCAATGTATGTAAAACATAAAGAACACAGTTACAATCTACTTATTGCAAACTATAGAACAGACTGTTTTCTCTTAAACTAATCTATGAAAGTTTCTTCTTAACTTGAATGAGATATTAGTTAAGAACACAATGTTTGGCTTTAAAACAGAGTTTAAGGTATATACAAAGCTTTGAAATGCTGTTTTAATGTATGTAAAACATAAAGAACACAGTTTAAATCTACTTGAAAACACAATGTCTTGCTCTGAAACACTGTTTAATCCCTTACAATGCCTTGAAATGCTGTTTCAATGTATGTAAAAGATAAAGAACACAGTTACAATCTACTTATTGCAAACTATAGAACAGACTGTTTTCTCTTAAACTAATCTTTGAAAGTTTCTTCTTAACTTGCATGAGATAGTAGTTGAGAACACAATGTTTGGCTCTAAAACAGAGTTTAAGGTACTTACAAAGCTTTGAAATGCTGTTTTAATGTATGTAAAACATAAAGAACACAGTTTAAATCTACTAGAAAACACAATGTCTTGCCCTGAAACACTGTTTAATCACTTACAATGCCTTGAAACGCTGTTTCAATGTATGTAAAACATAAAGAACACAGTTACAATCTACTTATTGCAAACTATAGAACAGACTGTTTTCTCTTAAACTAATCTATGAAAGTTTCTTCTTAACTTGAATGAGATATTAGTTAAGAACACAATGTTTGGCTTTAAAACAGAGTTTAAGGTATATACAAAGCTTTGAAATGCTGTTTTAATGTATGTAAAACATAAAGAACACAGTTTAAATCTACTTGAAAACACAATGTCTTGTTCTGAAACACTATTTAATCACTTACAATGCCTTGAAACGCTGTTTCAATGTATGTAAAACATAAAGAACACAGTTACAATCTACTTATTGCAAACTATAGAACAGACTGTTTTCTCTTAAACTAATCTATGAAAGTTTCTTCTTAACTTGCATGAGATAGTAGTTGAGAACACAATGTTTGGCTCTAAAACAGAGTTTAAGGTACTTACAATGCTTTGAAATGCTGTTTTAATGTATGTAAAACATAAGAACACAGTTTAAATCTACTTGAAAACACAATGTCTTGCTCTGAAACACTGTTTAATCACTTAAAATGCCTTGAAATGCTATTTCAATGTATGTAAAACATAAAGAACACAGTTACAATCTACTTATTGCAAACTATAGAACAGAATGTTTTCTCTTAAACTAATCTTTGAAAGTTTCTTCTTAACTTGCATGAGATAGTAGTTGAGAACACAATGTTTGGCTCTAAAACAGAGTTTAAGGTACTTACAAAGCTTTGAAATGCTGTTTTAATGTATGTAAAACATAAAGAACACAGTTTAAATCTACTAGAAAACACAATGTCTTGCCCTGAAACACTGTTTAATCACTTACAATGCCTTGAAACGCTGTTTCAATGTATGTAAAACATAAAGAACACAGTTACAATCTACTTATTGCAAACTATAGAACAGACTGTTTTCTCTTAAACTAATCTATGAAAGTTTCTTCTTAACTTGAATGAGATATTAGTTAAGAACACAATGTTTGGCTTTAAAACAGAGTTTAAGGTATATACAAAGCTTTGAAATGCTGTTTTAATGTATGTAAAACATAAAGAACACAGTTTAAATCTACTTGAAAACACAATGTCTTGTTCTGAAACACTATTTAATCACTTACAATGCCTTGAAACGCTGTTTCAATGTATGTAAAAGATAAAGAACACAGTTACAATCTACTTATTGCAAATTATAGAACAGACTGTTTTCTCTTAAACTAATCTTTGAAAGTTTCTTCTTAACTTGCATGAGATAGTAGTTGAGAACACAATGTTTGGCTCTAAAACAGAGTTTAAGGTACTTACAAAGCTTTGAAATGCTGTTTTAATGTATGTAAAACATAAAGAACACAGTTTAAATCTACTAGAAAACACAATGTCTTGCTCTGAAACACTGTTTAATCACTTACAATGCCTTGAAACGCTGTTTCAATGTATGTAAAACATAAAGAACACAGTTACAATCTACTTATTGCAAACTATAGAACAGACTGTTTTCTCTTAAACTAATCTATGAAAGTTTCTTCTTAACTTGAATGAGATAGTAGTTAAGAACACAATGTTTGGCTTTAAAACAGAGTTTAAGGTATATACAAAGCTTTGAAATGCTGTTTTAATGTATGTAAAACATAAAGAACACAGTTTAAATCTACTTGAAAACACAATGTCTTGTTCTGAAACACTATTTAATCACTTACAATGCCTTGAAACGCTATTTCAATGTATAAAAAACATAAAGAACACAGTTACAATCTACGTTTGGCAAGCTATAGAACAGACTGTTTTCTCTTAAACTAATCTTTCAAAGTTTCTTCTTAACTTGCATGAGATAGTAGTTGAGAACACAATGTTTGGCTCTAAAACAGAGTTTAAGGTACTTACAAAGCTTTGAAATGCTGTTTTAATGTATGTAAAACATAAAGAACACAGTTTAAATCTACTAGAAAACACAATGTCTTGCCCTGAAACACTGTTTAATCACTTACAATGCCTTGAAAAGCTGTTTCAATGTATGTAAAACATAAAGAACACAGTTACAATCTACTTATTGCAAACTATAGAACAGACTGTTTTCTCTTAAACTAATCTATGAAAGTTTCTTCTTAACTTGAATGAGATATTAGTTAAGAACACAATGTTTGGCTTTAAAACAGAGTTTAAGGTATATACAAAGCTTTGAAATGCTGTTTTAATGTATGTAAAACATAAAGAACACAGTTTAAATCTACTTGAAAACACAATGTCTTGCTCTGAAACACTGTTTAATCCCTTACAATGCCTTGAAATGCTGTTTCAATGTATGTAAAAGATAAAGAACACAGTTACAATCTACTTATTGCAAACTATAGAACAGACTGTTTTCTCTTAAACTAATCTTTGAAAGTTTCTTCTTAACTTGCATGAGATAGTAGTTGAGAACACAATGTTTGGCTCTAAAACAGAGTTTAAGGTACTTACAAAGCTTTGAAATGCTGTTTTAATGTATGTAAAACATAAAGAACACAGTTTAAATCTACTAGAAAACACAATGTCTTGCCCTGAAACACTGTTTAATCACTTACAATGCCTTGAAACGCTGTTTCAATGTATGTAAAACATAAAGAACACAGTTACAATCTACTTATTGCAAACTATAGAACAGACTGTTTTCTCTTAAACTAATCTATGAAAGTTTCTTCTTAACTTGAATGAGATATTAGTTAAGAACACAATGTTTGGCTTTAAAACAGAGTTTAAGGTATATACAAAGCTTTGAAATGCTGTTTTAATGTATGTAAAACATAAAGAACACAGTTTAAATCTACTTGAAAACACAATGTCTTGTTCTGAAACACTATTTAATCACTTACAATGCCTTGAAACGCTGTTTCAATGTATGTAAAACATAAAGAACACAGTTACAATCTACTTATTGCAAACTATAGAACAGACTGTTTTCTCTTAAACTAATCTATGAAAGTTTCTTCTTAACTTGAATGAGATATTAGTTAAGAACACAATGTTTGGCTTTAAAACAGAGTTTAAGGTATATACAAAGCTTTGAAATGCTGTTTTAATGTATGTAAAACATAAAGAACACAGTTTAAATCTACTTGAAAACACAATGTCTTGTTCTGAAACACTATTTAATCACTTACAATGCCTTGAAACGCTATTTCAATGTATAAAAAACATAAAGAACACAGTTACAATCTACGTTTGGCAAGCTATAGAACAGACTGTTTTCTCTTAAACTAATCTTTGAAAGTTTCTTCTTAACTTGCATGAGATAGTAGTTGAGAACACAATGTTTGGCTCTAAAACAGAGTTTAAGGTACTTACAATGCTTTGAAATGCTGTTTTAATGTATGTAAAACATAAAGAACACAGTTTAAATCTACTAGAAAACACAATGTCTTGCCCTGAAACATTGTTTAATCACTTACAATGCCTTGAAACGCTGTTTCAATGTATGTAAAACATAAAGAACACAGTTACAATCTACTTATTGCAAACTATAGAACAGACTGTTTTCTCTTAAACTAATCTATGAAAGTTTCTTCTTAACTTGAATGAGATATTGGTTAAGAACACAATGTTTGGCTTTAAAACAGAGTTTAAGGTATATACAAAGCTTTGAAATGCTGTTTTAATGTATGTAAA
The DNA here is from genome assembly GCF_041902795.1 of Electrophorus electricus. Classification (NCBI taxonomy): domain Eukaryota; kingdom Metazoa; phylum Chordata; class Actinopteri; order Gymnotiformes; family Gymnotidae; genus Electrophorus; species Electrophorus electricus. Next base: position 17,473,082 of record NC_137499.1, read on the forward strand.
ACATAAAGAACACAGTTTTAATATACTTGAAAACACAATGTCTTGCTCTGAAACACTGTTTAATCCCATACAATGCCTTGAAACGCTCTTTCAATGTATGTAAAAGATAAAGAACACAGTTACAATCTACTTATTGCAAACTATAGAACAGACTGTTTTCTCTTAAACTAATCTTTGAAAGTTTCTTCTTAGCTTGCATGAGATAGTAGTTGAGAACACAATGTTTGGCTCTAAAACAGAGTTTAAGGTACTTACAAAGCTTTGAAATGCTGTTTTAATGTATGTAAAACATAAAGAACACAGTTTAAATCTACTAGAAAACACAATGTCTTGCCCTGAAACACTGTTTAATCACTTACAATGCCTTGAAACGCTGTTTCAATGTATGTAAAACATAAAGAACACAGTTACAATCTACTTATTGCAAACTATAGAACAGACTGTTTTCTCTTAAACTAATCTATGAAAGTTTCTTCTTAACTTGAATGAGATATTAGTTAAGAACACAATGTTTGGCTTTAAAACAGAGTTTAAGGTATATACAAAGCTTTGAAATGCTGTTTTAATGTATGTAAAACATAAAGAACACAGTTTAAATCTACTTGAAAACACAATGTCTTGTTCTGAAACACTATTTAATCACTTACAATGCCTTGAAACGCTATTTCAATGTATGTAAAACATAAAGAACACAGTTACAATCTACTTATTGCAAACTATAGAACAGACTGTTTTCTCTTAAACTAATCTTTGAAAGTTTCTTCTTAACTTGCATGAGATAGTAGTTGAGAACACAATGTTTGGCTCTAAAACAGAGTTTAAGGTACTTACAAAGCTTTGAAATGCTGTTTTAATGTATGTAAAACATAAAGAACACAGTTTAAATCTACTAGAAAACACAATGTCTTGCCCTGAAACACTGTTTAATCACTTACAATGCCTTGAAAAGCTGTTTCAATGTATGTAAAACATAAAGAACACAGTTACAATCTACTTATTGCAAACTATAGAACAGACTGTTTTCTCTTAAACTAATCTATGAAAGTTTCTTCTTAACTTGAATGAGATATTAGTTAAGAACACAATGTTTGGCTTTAAAACAGAGTTTAAGGTATATACAAAGCTTTGAAATGCTGTTTTAATGTATGTAAAACATAAAGAACACAGTTTAAATCTACTAGAAAACACAATGTCTTGCCCTGAAACACTGTTTAATCACTTACAATGCCTTGAAACGCTGTTTCAATGTATGTAAAACATAAAGAACACAGTTACAATCTACTTATTGCAAACTATAGAACAGACTGTTTTCTCTTAAACTAATCTATGAAAGTTTCTTCTTAACTTGAATGAGATATTAGTTAAGAACACAATGTTTGGCTTTAAAACAGAGTTTAAGGTATATACAAAGCTTTGAAATGCTGTTTTAATGTATGTAAAACATAAAGAACACAGTTTAAATCTACTTGAAAACACAATGTCTTGTTCTGAAACACTATTTAATCACTTACAATGCCTTGAAACGCTGTTTCAATGTATGTAAAAGATAAAGAACACAGTTACAATCTACTTATTGCAAATTATAGAACAGACTGTTTTCTCTTAAACTAATCTTTGAAAGTTTCTTCTTAACTTGCATGAGATAGTAGTTGAGAACACAATGTTTGGCTCTAAAACAGAGTTTAAGGTACTTACAAAGCTTTGAAATGCTGTTTTAATGTATGTAAAACATAAAGAACACAGTTTAAATCTACTAGAAAACACAATGTCTTGCTCTGAAACACTGTTTAATCACTTACAATGCCTTGAAACGCTGTTTCAATGTATGTAAAACATAAAGAACACAGTTACAATCTACTTATTGCAAACTATAGAACAGACTGTTTTCTCTTAAACTAATCTATGAAAGTTTCTTCTTAACTTGAATGAGATATTAGTTAAGAACACAATGTTTGGCTTTAAAACAGAGTTTAAGGTATATACAAAGCTTTGAAATGCTGTTTTAATGTATGTAAAACATAAAGAACACAGTTTAAATCTACTTGAAAACACAATGTCTTGTTCTGAAACACTATTTAATCACTTACAATGCCTTGAAACGCTATTTCAATGTATAAAAAACATAAAGAACACAGTTACAATCTACGTTTGGCAAGCTATAGAACAGACTATTTTCTCTTAAACTAATCTTTCAAAGTTTCTTCTTAACTTGCATGAGATAGTAGTTGAGAACACAATGTTTGGCTCTAAAACAGAGTTTAAGGTACTTACAATGCTTTGAAATGCTGTTTTAATGTATGTAAAACATAAGAACACAGTTTAAATCTACTTGAAAACACAATGTCTTGCTCTGAAACACTGTTTAATCACTTAAAATGCCTTGAAATGCTATTGCAATGTATGTAAAACATAAAGAACACAGTTACAATCTACTTATTGCAAACTATAGAACAGAATGTTTTCTCTTAAACTAATCTTTGAAAGTTTCTTCTTAACTTGCATGAGATAGTAGTTGAGAACACAATGTTTGGCTCTAAAACAGAGTTAAGGTACTTACAAAGCTTTGAAATGCTGTTTTAATGTATGTAAAACATAAAGAACACAGTTTAAATCTACTAGAAAACACAATGTCTTGCCCTGAAACACTGTTTAATCACTTACAATGCCTTGAAACGCTGTTTCAATGTATGTAAAACATAAAGAACACAGTTACAATCTACTTATTGCAAACTATAGAACAGACTGTTTTCTCTTAAACTAATCTATGAAAGTTTCTTCTTAACTTGAATGAGATATTAGTTAAGAACACAATGTTTGGCTTTAAAACAGAGTTTAAGGTATATACAAAGCTTTGAAATGCTGTTTTATTGTATGTAAAACATAAAGAACACAGTTTTAATCTACTTGAAAACACAATGTCTTGCCCTGAAACACTGTTTAATCACTTACAATGCCTTGAAAAGCTGTTTCAATGTATGTAAAACATAAAGAACACAGTTACAATCTACTTATTGCAAACTATAGAACAGACTGTTTTCTCTTAAACTAATCTATGAAAGTTTCTTCTTAACTTGAATGAGATATTAGTTAAGAACACAATGTTTGGCTTTAAAACAGAGTTTAAGGTATATACAAAGCTTTGAAATGCTGTTTTAATGTATGTAAAACATAAAGAACACAGTTTAAATCTACTAGAAAACACAATGTCTTGCCCTGAAACACTGTTTAATCACTTACAATGCCTTGAAACGCTGTTTCAATGTATGTAAAACATAAAGAACACAGTTACAATCTACTTATTGCAAACTATAGAACAGACTGTTTTCTCTTAAACTAATCTATGAAAGTTTCTTCTTAACTTGAATGAGATATTAGTTAAGAACACAATGTTTGGCTTTAAAACAGAGTTTAAGGTATATACAAAGCTTTGAAATGCTGTTTTAATGTATGTAAAACATAAAGAACACAGTTTAAATCTACTTGAAAACACAATGTCTTGTTCTGAAACACTATTTAATCACTTACAATGCCTTGAAACGCTGTTTCAATGTATGTAAAAGATAAAGAACACAGTTACAATCTACTTATTGCAAATTATAGAACAGACTGTTTTCTCTTAAACTAATCTTTGAAAGTTTCTTCTTAACTTGCATGAGATAGTAGTTGAGAACACAATGTTTGGCTCTAAAACAGAGTTTAAGGTACTTACAAAGCTTTGAAATGCTGTTTTAATGTATGTAAAACATAAAGAACACAGTTTAAATCTACTAGAAAACACAATGTCTTGCTCTGAAACACTGTTTAATCACTTACAATGCCTTGAAACGCTGTTTCAATGTATGTAAAACATAAAGAACACAGTTACAATCTACTTATTGCAAACTATAGAACAGACTGTTTTCTCTTAAACTAATCTATGAAAGTTTCTTCTTAACTTGAATGAGATATTAGTTAAGAACACAATGTTTGGCTTTAAAACAGAGTTTAAGGTATATACAAAGCTTTGAAATGCTGTTTTAATGTATGTAAAACATAAAGAACACAGTTTAAATCTACTTGAAAACACAATGTCTTGTTCTGAAACACTATTTAATCACTTACAATGCCTTGAAACGCTATTTCAATGTATAAAAAACATAAAGAACACAGTTACAATCTACGTTTGGCAAGCTATAGAACAGACTGTTTTCTCTTAAACTAATCTTTCAAAGTTTCTTCTTAACTTGCATGAGATAGTAGTTGAGAACACAATGTTTGGCTCTAAAACAGAGTTTAAGGTACTTACAATGCTTTGAAATGCTGTTTTAATGTATGTAAAACATAAGAACACAGTTTAAATCTACTTGAAAACACAATGTCTTGCTCTGAAACACTGTTTAATCACTTAAAATGCCTTGAAATGCTATTGCAATGTATGTAAAACATAAAGAACACAGTTACAATCTACTTATTGCAAACTATAGAACAGAATGTTTTCTCTTAAACTAATCTTTGAAAGTTTCTTCTTAACTTGCATGAGATAGTAGTTGAGAACACAATGTTTGGCTCTAAAACAGAGTTAAGGTACTTACAAAGCTTTGAAATGCTGTTTTAATGTATGTAAAACATAAAGAACACAGTTTAAATCTACTAGAAAACACAATGTCTTGCCCTGAAACACTGTTTAATCACTTACAATGCCTTGAAACGCTGTTTCAATGTATGTAAAACATAAAGAACACAGTTACAATCTACTTATTGCAAACTATAGAACAGACTGTTTTCTCTTAAACTAATCTATGAAAGTTTCTTCTTAACTTGAATGAGATATTAGTTAAGAACACAATGTTTGGCTTTAAAACAGAGTTTAAGGTATATACAAAGCTTTGAAATGCTGTTTTATTGTATGTAAAACATAAAGAACACAGTTTTAATCTACTTGAAAACACAATGTCTTGCTCTGAAACACTGTTTAATCCCATACAATGCCTTGAAACGCTCTTTCAATGTATGTAAAAGATAAAGAACACAGTTACAATCTACTTATTGCAAACTATAGAACAGACTGTTTTCTCTTAAACTAATCTTTGAAAGTTTCTTCTTAACTTGCATGAGATAGTAGTTGAGAAAACAATGTTTGGCTCTAAAACAGAGTTTAAGGTACTTACAAAGCTTTGAAATGCTGTTTTAATGTATGTAAAACATAAAGAACACAGTTTAAATCTACTAGAAAACACAATGTCTTGCCCTGAAACACTGTTTAATCACTTACAATGCCTTGAAACGCTGTTTCAATGTATGTAAAACATAAAGAACACAGTTACAATCTACTTATTGCAAACTATAGAACAGACTGTTTTCTCTTAAACTAATCTATGAAAGTTTCTTCTTAACTTGAATGAGATATTAGTTAAGAACACAATGTTTGGCTTTAAAACAGAGTTTAAGGTATATACAAAGCTTTGAAATGCTGTTTTAATGTATGTAAAACATAAAGAACACAGTTTAAATCTACTTGAAAACACAATGTCTTGTTCTGAAACACTATTTAATCACTTACAATGCCTTGAAACGCTGTTTCAATGTATGTAAAAGATAAAGAACACAGTTACAATCTACTTATTGCAAATTATAGAACAGACTGTTTTCTCTTAAACTAATCTTTGAAAGTTTCTTCTTAACTTGCATGAGATAGTAGTTGAGAACACAATGTTTGGCTCTAAAACAGAGTTTAAGGTACTTACAAAGCTTTGAAATGCTGTTTTAATGTATGTAAAACATAAAGAACACAGTTTAAATCTACTAGAAAACACAATGTCTTGCTCTGAAACACTGTTTAATCACTTACAATGCCTTGAAACGCTGTTTCAATGTATGTAAAACATAAAGAACACAGTTACAATCTACTTATTGCAAACTATAGAACAGACTGTTTTCTCTTAAACTAATCTATGAAAGTTTCTTCTTAACTTGAATGAGATATTAGTTAAGAACACAATGTTTGGCTTTAAAACAGAGTTTAAGGTATATACAAAGCTTTGAAATGCTGTTTTAATGTATGTAAAACATAAAGAACACAGTTTAAATCTACTTGAAAACACAATGTCTTGTTCTGAAACACTATTTAATCACTTACAATGCCTTGAAACGCTATTTCAATGTATAAAAAACATAAAGAACACAGTTACAATCTACGTTTGGCAAGCTATAGAACAGACTGTTTTCTCTTAAACTAATCTTTCAAAGTTTCTTCTTAACTTGCATGAGATAGTAGTTGAGAACACAATGTTTGGCTCTAAAACAGAGTTTAAGGTACTTACAATGCTTTGAAATGCTGTTTTAATGTATGTAAAACATAAGAACACAGTTTAAATCTACTTGAAAACACAATGTCTTGCTCTGAAACACTGTTTAATCACTTAAAATGCCTTGAAATGCTATTGCAATGTATGTAAAACATAAAGAACACAGTTACAATCTACTTATTGCAAACTATAGAACAGAATGTTTTCTCTTAAACTAATCTTTGAAAGTTTCTTCTTAACTTGCATGAGATAGTAGTTGAGAACACAATGTTTGGCTCTAAAACAGAGTTAAGGTACTTACAAAGCTTTGAAATGCTGTTTTAATGTATGTAAAACATAAAGAACACAGTTTAAATCTACTAGAAAACACAATGTCTTGCCCTGAAACACTGTTTAATCACTTACAATGCCTTGAAACGCTGTTTCAATGTATGTAAAACATAAAGAACACAGTTACAATCTACTTATTGCAAACTATAGAACAGACTGTTTTCTCTTAAACTAATCTATGAAAGTTTCTTCTTAACTTGAATGAGATATTAGTTAAGAACACAATGTTTGGCTTTAAAACAGAGTTTAAGGTATATACAAAGCTTTGAAATGCTGTTTTATTGTATGTAAAACATAAAGAACACAGTTTTAATCTACTTGAAAACACAATGTCTTGCTCTGAAACACTGTTTAATCCCATACAATGCCTTGAAACGCTCTTTCAATGTATGTAAAAGATAAAGAACACAGTTACAATCTACTTATTGCAAACTATAGAACAGACTGTTTTCTCTTAAACTAATCTTTGAAAGTTTCTTCTTAACTTGCATGAGATAGTAGTTGAGAAAACAATGTTTGGCTCTAAAACAGAGTTTAAGGTACTTACAAAGCTTTGAAATGCTGTTTTAATGTATGTAAAACATAAAGAACACAGTTTAAATCTACTAGAAAACACAATGTCTTGCCCTGAAACACTGTTTAATCACTTACAATGCCTTGAAACGCTGTTTCAATGTATGTAAAACATAAAGAACACAGTTACAATCTACTTATTGCAAACTATAGAACAGACTGTTTTCTCTTAAACTAATCTATGAAAGTTTCTTCTTAACTTGAATGAGATATTAGTTAAGAACACAATGTTTGGCTTTAAAACAGAGTTTAAGGTATATACAAAGCTTTGAAATGCTGTTTTAATGTATGTAAAACATAAAGAACACAGTTACAATCTACTTATTGCAAACTATAGAACAGACTGTTTTCTCTTAAACTAATCTATGAAAGTTTCTTCTTAACTTGAATGAGATATTAGTTAAGAACACAATGTTTGGCTTTAAAACAGAGTTTAAGGTATATACAAAGCTTTGAAATGCTGTTTTAATGTATGTAAAACATAAAGAACACAGTTTAAATCTACTTGAAAACACAATGTCTTGTTCTGAAACACTATTTAATCACTTACAATGCCTTGAAACGCTATTTCAATGTATAAAAAACATAAAGAACACAGTTACAATCTACGTTTGGCAAGCTATAGAACAGACTGTTTTCTCTTAAACTAATCTTTGAAAGTTTCTTCTTAACTTGCATGAGATAGTAGTTGAGAACACAATGTTTGGCTCTAAAACAGAGTTTAAGGTACTTACAAAGCTTTGAAATGCTGTTTTAATGTATGTAAAACATAAAGAACACAGTTTAAATCTACTAGAAAACACAATGTCTTGCCCTGAAACACTGTTTAATCACTTACAATGCCTTGAAAAGCTGTTTCAATGTATGTAAAACATAAAGAACACAGTTACAATCTACTTATTGCAAACTATAGAACAGACTGTTTTCTCTTAAACTAATCTATGAAAGTTTCTTCTTAACTTGAATGAGATATTAGTTAAGAACACAATGTTTGGCTTTAAAACAGAGTTTAAGGTATATACAAAGCTTTGAAATGCTGTTTTAATGTATGTAAAACATAAAGAACACAGTTTAAATCTACTTGAAAACACAATGTCTTGCTCTGAAACACTGTTTAATCCCTTACAATGCCTTGAAATGCTGTTTCAATGTATGTAAAAGATAAAGAACACAGTTACAATCTACTTATTGCAAACTATAGAACAGACTGTTTTCTCTTAAACTAATCTTTGAAAGTTTCTTCTTAACTTGCATGAGATAGTAGTTGAGAACACAATGTTTGGCTCTAAAACAGAGTTTAAGGTACTTACAAAGCTTTGAAATGCTGTTTTAATGTATGTAAAACATAAAGAACACAGTTTAAATCTACTAGAAAACACAATGTCTTGCCCTGAAACACTGTTTAATCACTTACAATGCCTTGAAACGCTGTTTCAATGTATGTAAAACATAAAGAACACAGTTACAATCTACTTATTGCAAACTATACAACAGACTGTTTTCTCTTAAACTAATCTATGAAAGTTTCTTCTTAACTTGAATGAGATATTAGTTAAGAACACAATGTTTGGCTTTAAAACAGAGTTTAAGGTATATACAAAGCTTTGAAATGCTGTTTTAATGTATGTAAAACATAAAGAACACAGTTTAAATCTACTTGAAAACACAATGTCTTGTTCTGAAACACTATTTAATCACTTACAATGCCTTGAAACGCTGTTTCAATGTATGTAAAAGATAAAGAACACAGTTACAATCTACTTATTGCAAACTATAGAACAGACTGTTTTCTCTTAAACTAATCTTTGAAAGTTTCTTCTTAACTTGCATGAGATAGTAGTTGAGAACACAATGTTTGGCTCTAAAACAGAGTTTAAGGTACTTACAAAGCTTTGAAATGCTGTTTTAATGTATGTAAAACATAAAGAACACAGTTTAAATCTACTAGAAAACACAATGTCTTGCTCTGAAACACTGTTTAATCACTTACAATGCCTTGAAACGCTGTTTCAATGTATGTAAAACATAAAGAACACAGTTACAATCTACTTATTGCAAACTATAGAACAGACTGTTTTCTCTTAAACTAATCTATGAAAGTTTCTTCTTAACTTGAATGAGATATTAGTTAAGAACACAATGTTTGGCTTTAAAACAGAGTTTAAGGTATATACAAAGCTTTGAAATGCTGTTTTAATGTATGTAAAACATAAAGAACACAGTTTAAATCTACTTGAAAACACAATGTCTTGTTCTGAAACACTATTTAATCACTTACAATGCCTTGAAACGCTATTTCAATGTATAAAAAACATAAAGAACACAGTTACAATCTACGTTTGGCAAGCTATAGAACAGACTGTTTTCTCTTAAACTAATCTTTGAAAGTTTCTTCTTAACTTGCATGAGATAGTAGTTGAGAACACAATGTTTGGCTCTAAAACAGAGTTTAAGGTACTTACAAAGCTTTGAAATGCTGTTTTAATGTATGTAAAACATAAAGAACACAGTTTAAATCTACTAGAAAACACAATGTCTTGCCCTGAAACACTGTTTAATCACTTACAATGCCTTGAAAAGCTGTTTCAATGTATGTAAAACATAAAGAACACAGTTACAATCTACTTATTGCAAACTATAGAACAGACTGTTTTCTCTTAAACTAATCTATGAAAGTTTCTTCTTAACTTGAATGAGATATTAGTTAAGAACACAATGTTTGGCTTTAAAACAGAGTTTAAGGTATATACAAAGCTTTGAAATGCTGTTTTAATGTATGTAAAACATAAAGAACACAGTTTAAATCTACTTGAAAACACAATGTCTTGCTCTGAAACACTGTTTAATCCCTTACAATGCCTTGAAATGCTGTTTCAATGTATGTAAAAGATAAAGAACAGTTACAATCTACTTATTGCAAACTATAGAACAGACTGTTTTCTCTTAAACTAATCTTTGAAAGTTTCTTCTTAACTTGCATGAGATAGTAGTTGAGAACACAATGTTTGGCTCTAAAACAGAGTTTAAGGTACTTACAAAGCTTTGAAATGCTGTTTTAATGTATGTAAAACATAAAGAACACAGTTTAAATCTACTAGAAAACACAATGTCTTGCCCTGAAACACTGTTTAATCACTTACAATGCCTTGAAACGCAGTTTCAATGTATGTAAAACATAAAGAACACAGTTACAATCTACTTATTGCAAACTATAGAACAGACTGTTTTCTCTTAAACTAATCTATGAAAGTTTCTTCTTAACTTGAATGAGATATTGGTTAAGAACACAATGTTTGGCTTTAAAACAGAGTTTAAGGTATATACAAAGCTTTGAAATGCTGTTTTAATGTATGTAAAACATAAAGAACACAGTTTTAATCTACTTGAAAACACAATGTCTTGCTCTGAAACACTGTTTAATCCCATACAATGCCTTGAAACGCTCTTTCAATGTATGTAAAAGATAAAGAACACAGTTACAATCTACTTATTGCAAACTATAGAACAGACTGTTTTCTCTTAAACTAATCTTTGAAAGTTTCTTCTTAACTTGCATGAGATAGTAGTTGAGAACACAATGTTTGGCTCTAAAACAGAGTTTAAGGTACTTACAAAGCTTTGAAATGCTGTTTTAATGTATGTAAAACATAAAGAACACAGTTTAAATCTACTAGAAAACACAATGTCTTGCCCTGAAACACTGTTTAATCACTTACAATGCCTTGAAACGCTGTTTCAATGTATGTAAAACATAAAGAACACAGTTACAATCTACTTATTGCAAACTATAGAACAGACTGTTTTCTCTTAAACTAATCTATGAAAGTTTCTTCTTAACTTGAATGAGATATTAGTTAAGAACACAATGTTTGGCTTTAAAACAGAGTTTAAGGTATATACAAAGCTTTGAAATGCTGTTTTAATGTATGTAAAACATAAAGAACACAGTTTAAATCTACTTGAAAACACAATGTCTTGTTCTGAAACACTATTTAATCACTTACAATGCCTTGAAACGCTATTTCAATGTATGTAAAACATAAAGAACACAGTTACAATCTACTTATTGCAAACTATAGAACAGACTGTTTTCTCTTAAACTAATCTTTGAAAGTTTCTTCTTAACTTGCATGAGATAGTAGTTGAGAACACAATGTTTGGCTCTAAAACAGAGTTTAAGGTACTTACAAAGCTTTGAAATGCTGTTTTAATGTATGTAAAACATAAAGAACACAGTTTAAATCTACTAGAAAACACAATGTCTTGCCCTGAAACACTGTTTAATCACTTACAATGCCTTGAAAAGCTGTTTCAATGTATGTAAAACATAAAGAACACAGTTACAATCTACTTATTGCAAACTATAGAACAGACTGTTTTCTCTTAAACTAATCTATGAAAGTTTCTTCTTAACTTGAATGAGATATTAGTTAAGAACACAATGTTTGGCTTTAAAACAGAGTTTAAGGTATATACAAAGCTTTGAAATGCTGTTTTAATGTATGTAAAACATAAAGAACACAGTTTAAATCTACTTGAAAACACAATGTCTTGCTCTGAAACACTGTTTAATCCCTTACAATGCCTTGAAATGCTGTTTCAATGTATGTAAAAGATAAAGAACAGTTACAATCTACTTATTGCAAACTATAGAACAGACTGTTTTCTCTTAAACTAATCTTTGAAAGTTTCTTCTTAACTTGCATGAGATAGTAGTTGAGAACACAATGTTTGGCTCTAAAACAGAGTTTAAGGTACTTACAAAGCTTTGAAATGCTGTTTTAATGTATGTAAAACATAAAGAACACAGTTTAAATCTACTAGAAAACACAATGTCTTGCCCTGAAACACTGTTTAATCACTTACAATGCCTTGAAACGCAGTTTCAATGTATGTAAAACATAAAGAACACAGTTACAATCTACTTATTGCAAACTATAGAACAGACTGTTTTCTCTTAAACTAATCTATGAAAGTTTCTTCTTAACTTGAATGAGATATTAGTTAAGAACACAATGTTTGGCTTTAAAACAGAGTTTAAGGTATATACAAAGCTTTGAAATGCTGTTTTAATGTATGTAAAACATAAAGAACACAGTTTAAATCTACTTGAAAACACAATGTCTTGTTCTGAAACACTATTTAATCACTTACAATGCCTTGAAACGCTGTTTCAATGTATGTAAAAGATAAAGAACACAGTTACAATCTACTTATTGCAAACTATAGAACAGACTGTTTTCTCTTAAACTAATCTTTGAAAGTTTCTTCTTAACTTGCATGAGATAGTAGTTGAGAACACAATGTTTGGCTCTAAAACAGAGTTTAAGGTACTTACAAAGCTTTGAAATGCTGTTTTAATGTATGTAAAACATAAAGAACACAGTTTAAATCTACTAGAAAACACAATGTCTTGCTCTGAAACACTGTTTAATCACTTACAATGCCTTGAAACGCTGTTTCAATGTATGTAAAACATAAAGAACACAGTTACAATCTACTTATTGCAAACTATAGAACAGACTGTTTTCTCTTAAACTAATCTATGAAAGTTTCTTCTTAACTTGAATGAGATATTAGTTAAGAACACAATGTTTGGCTTTAAAACAGAGTTTAAGGTATATACAAAGCTTTGAAATGCTGTTTTAATGTATGTAAAACATAAAGAACACAGTTTAAATCTACTTGAAAACACAATGTCTTGTTCTGAAACACTATTTAATCACTTACAATGCCTTGAAACGCTATTTCAATGTATAAAAAACATAAAGAACACAGTTACAATCTACGTTTGGCAAGCTATAGAACAGACTGTTTTCTCTTAAACTAATCTTTCAAAGTTTCTTCTTAACTTGCATGAGATAGTAGTTGAGAACACAATGTTTGGCTCTAAAACAGAGTTTAAGGTACTTACAATGCTTTGAAATGCTGTTTTAATGTATGTAAAACATAAGAACACAGTTTAAATCTACTTGAAAACACAATGTCTTGCTCTGAAACACTGTTTAATCACTTAAAATGCCTTGAAATGCTATTGCAATGTATGTAAAACATAAAGAACACAGTTACAATCTACTTATTGCAAACTATAGAACAGAATGTTTTCTCTTAAACTAATCTTTGAAAGTTTCTTCTTAACTTGCATGAGATAGTAGTTGAGAACACAATGTTTGGCTCTAAAACAGAGTTTAAGGTACTTACAAAGCTTTGAAATGCTGTTTTAATGTATGTAAAACATAAAGAACACAGTTTAAATCTACTAGAAAACACAATGTCTTGCCCTGAAACACTGTTTAATCACTTACAATGCCTTGAAACGCTGTTTCAATGTATGTAAAACATAAAGAACACAGTTACAATCTACTTATTGCAAACTATAGAACAGACTGTTTTCTCTTAAACTAATCTATGAAAGTTTCTTCTTAACTTGAATGAGATATTAGTTAAGAACACAATGTTTGGCTTTAAAACAGAGTTTAAGGTATATACAAAGCTTTGAAATGCTGTTTTAATGTATGTAAAACATAAAGAACACAGTTTAAATCTACTTGAAAACACAATGTCTTGTTCTGAAACACTATTTAATCACTTACAATGCCTTGAAACGCTATTTCAATGTATGTAAAACATAAAGAACACAGTTACAATCTACTTATTGCAAACTATAGAACAGACTGTTTTCTCTTAAACTAATCTTTGAAAGTTTCTTCTTAACTTGCATGAGATAGTAGTTGAGAACACAATGTTTGGCTCTAAAACAGAGTTTAAGGTACTTACAAAGCTTTGAAATGCTGTTTTAATGTATGTAAAACATAAAGAACACAGTTTAAATCTACTAGAAAACACAATGTCTTGCCCTGAAACACTGTTTAATCACTTACAATGCCTTGAAAAGCTGTTTCAATGTATGTAAAACATAAAGAACACAGTTACAATCTACTTATTGCAAACTATAGAACAGACTGTTTTCTCTTAAACTAATCTATGAAAGTTTCTTCTTAACTTGAATGAGATATTAGTTAAGAACACAATGTTTGGCTTTAAAACAGAGTTTAAGGTATATACAAAGCTTTGAAATGCTGTTTTAATGTATGTAAAACATAAAGAACACAGTTTAAATCTACTTGAAAACACAATGTCTTGCTCTGAAACACTGTTTAATCCCTTACAATGCCTTGAAATGCTGTTTCAATGTATGTAAAAGATAAAGAACACAGTTACAATCTACTTATTGCAAACTATAGAACAGACTGTTTTCTCTTAAACTAATCTTTGAAAGTTTCTTCTTAACTTGCATGAGATAGTAGTTGAGAACACAATGTTTGGCTCTAAAACAGAGTTTAAGGTACTTACAAAGCTTTGAAATGCTGTTTTAATGTATGTAAAACATAAAGAACACAGTTTAAATCTACTAGAAAACACAATGTCTTGCCCTGAAACACTGTTTAATCACTTACAATGCCTTGAAACGCTGTTTCAATGTATGTAAAACATAAAGAACACAGTTACAATCTACTTATTGCAAACTATAGAACAGACTGTTTTCTCTTAAACTAATCTATGAAAGTTTCTTCTTAACTTGAATGAGATATTAGTTAAGAACACAATGTTTGGCTTTAAAACAGAGTTTAAGGTATATACAAAGCTTTGAAATGCTGTTTTAATGTATGTAAAACATAAAGAACACAGTTTAAATCTACTTGAAAACACAATGTCTTGTTCTGAAACACTATTTAATCACTTACAATGCCTTGAAACGCTATTTCAATGTATAAAAAACATAAAGAACACAGTTACAATCTACGATTGGCAAGCTATAGAACAGACTGTTTTCTCTTAAACTAATCTTTGAAAGTTTCTTCTTAACTTGCATGAGATAGTAGTTGAGAACACAATGTTTGGCTCTAAAACAGAGTTTAAGGTACTTACAATGCTTTGAAATGCTGTTTTAATGTATGTAAAACATAAGAACACAGTTTAAATCTACTTGAAAACACAATGTCTTGCTCTGAAACACTGTTTAATCACTTAAAATGCCTTGAAATGCTATTGCAATGTATGTAAAACATAAAGAACACAGTTACAATCTACTTATTGCAAACTATAGAACAGACTGTTTTCTCTTAAACTAATCTATGAAAGTTTCTTCTTAACTTGAATGAGATATTAGTTAAGAACACAATGTTTGGCTTTAAAACAGAGTTTAAGGTATATACAAAGCTTTGAAATGCTGTTTTAATGTATGTAAAACATAAAGAACACAGTTTAAATCTACTAGAAAACACAATGTCTTGCCCTGAAACACTGTTTAATCACTTACAATGCCTTGAAACGCTGTTTCAATGTATGTAAAACATAAAGAACACAGTTACAATCTACTTATTGCAAACTATAGAACAGACTGTTTTCTCTTAAACTAATCTATGAAAGTTTCTTCTTAACTTGAATGAGATATTAGTTAAGAACACAATGTTTGGCTTTAAAACAGAGTTTAAGGTATATACAAAGCTTTGAAATGCTGTTTTAATGTATGTAAAACATAAAGAACACAGTTTAAATCTACTTGAAAACACAATGTCTTGTTCTGAAACACTATTTAATCACTTACAATGCCTTGAAACGCTATTTCAATGTATGTAAAACATAAAGAACACAGTTACAATCTACTTATTGCAAACTATAGAACAGACTGTTTTCTCTTAAACTAATCTTTGAAAGTTTCTTCTTAACTTGCATGAGATAGTAGTTGAGAACACAATGTTTGGCTCTAAAACAGAGTTTAAGGTACTTACAAAGCTTTGAAATGCTGTTTTAATGTATGTAAAACATAAAGAACACAGTTTAAATCTACTAGAAAACACAATGTCTTGCCCTGAAACACTGTTTAACCACTTACAATGCCTTGAAAAGCTGTTTCAATGTATGTAAAACATAAAGAACACAGTTACAATCTACTTATTGCAAACTATAGAACAGACTGTTTTCTCTTAAACTAATCTATGAAAGTTTCTTCTTAACTTGAATGAGATATTAGTTAAGAACACAATGTTTGGCTTTAAAACAGAGTTTAAGGTATATACAAAGCTTTGAAATGCTGTTTTAATGTATGTAAAACATAAAGAACACAGTTTAAATCTACTTGAAAACACAATGTCTTGCTCTGAAACACTGTTTAATCCCTTACAATGCCTTGAAATGCTGTTTCAATGTATGTAAAAGATAAAGAACACAGTTACAATCTACTTATTGCAAACTATAGAACAGACTGTTTTCTCTTAAACTAATCTTTGAAAGTTTCTTCTTAACTTGCATGAGATAGTAGTTGAGAACACAATGTTTGGCTCTAAAACAGAGTTTAAGGTACTTACAAAGCTTTGAAATGCTGTTTTAATGTATGTAAAACATAAAGAACACAGTTTAAATCTACTAGAAAACACAATGTCTTGCCCTGAAACACTGTTTAATCACTTACAATGCCTTGAAACGCTGTTTCAATGTATGTAAAACATAAAGAACACAGTTACAATCTACTTATTGCAAACTATAGAACAGACTGTTTTCTCTTAAACTAATCTATGAAAGTTTCTTCTTAACTTGAATGAGATATTAGTTAAGAACACAATGTTTGGCTTTAAAACAGAGTTTAAGGTATATACAAAGCTTTGAAATGCTGTTTTAATGTATGTAAAACATAAAGAACACAGTTTAAATCTACTTGAAAACACAATGTCTTGTTCTGAAACACTATTTAATCACTTACAATGCCTTGAAACGCTATTTCAATGTATAAAAAACATAAAGAACACAGTTACAATCTACGTTTGGCAAGCTATAGAACAGACTGTTTTCTCTTAAACTAATCTTTGAAAGTTTCTTCTTAACTTGCATGAGATAGTAGTTGAGAACACAATGTTTGGCTCTAAAACAGAGTTTAAGGTACTTACAATGCTTTGAAATGCTGTTTTAATGTATGTAAAACATAAGAACACAGTTTAAATCTACTTGAAAACACAATGTCTTGCTCTGAAACACTGTTTAATCACTTAAAATGCCTTGAAATGCTATTGCAATGTATGTAAAACATAAAGAACACAGTTACAATCTACTTATTGCAAACTATAGAACAGAATGTTTTCTCTTAAACTAATCTTTGAAAGTTTCTTCTTAACTTGCATGAGATAGTAGTTGAGAACACAATGTTTGGCTCTAAAACAGAGTTAAGGTACTTACAAAGCTTTGAAATGCTGTTTTAATGTATGTAAAACATAAAGAACGCAGTTTAAATCTACTAGAAAACACAATGTCTTGCCCTGAAACACTGTTTAATCACTTACAATGCCTTGAAACGCTGTTTCAATGTATGTAAAACATAAAGAACACAGTTACAATCTACTTATTGCAAACTATAGAACAGACTGTTTTCTCTTAAACTAATCTATGAAAGTTTCTTCTTAACTTGAATGAGATATTAGTTAAGAACACAATGTTTGGCTTTAAAACAGAGTTTAAGGTATATACAAAGCTTTGAAATGCTGTTTTAATGTATGTAAAACATAAAGAACACAGTTTAAATCTACTTGAAAACACAATGTCTTGTTCTGAAACACTATTTAATCACTTACAATGCCTTGAAACGCTATTTCAATGTATAAAAAACAAAGAACACAGTTACAATCTACGTTTGGCAAGCTATAGAACAGACTGTTTTCTCTTAAACTAATCTTTGAAAGTTTCTTCTTAACTTGCATGAGATAGTAGGTGAGAACACAATGTTTGGCTCTAAAACAGAGTTTAAGGTACTTACAATGCTTTGAAATGCTGTTTTAATGTATGTAAAACATAAGAACACAGTTTAAATCTACTTGAAAACACAATGTCTTGCTCTGAAACACTGTTTAATCACTTAAAATGCCTTGAAATGCTATTTCAATGTATGTAAAACATAAAGAACACAGTTACAATCTACTTATTGCAAACTATAGAACAGAATGTTTTCTCTTAAACTAATCTTTGAAAGTTTCTTCTTAACTTGCATGAGATAGTAGTTGAGAACACAATGTTTGGCTCTAAAACAGAGTTTAAGGTACTTACAAAGCTTTGAAATGCTGTTTTAATGTATGTAAAACATAAAGAACACAGTTTAAATCTACTAGAAAACACAATGTCTTGCCCTGAAACACTGTTTAATCACTTACAATGCCTTGAAACGCTGTTTCAATGTATGTAAAACATAAAGAACACAGTTACAATCTACTTATTGCAAACTATAGAACAGACTCTTTTCTCTTAAACTAATCTATGAAAGTTTCTTCTTAACTTGAATGAGATATTAGTTAAGAACACAATGTTTGGCTTTAAAACAGAGTTTAAGGTATATACAAAGCTTTGAAATGCTGTTTTAATGTATGTAAAACATAAAGAACACAGTTTAAATCTACTTGAAAACACAATGTCTTGTTCTGAAACACTATTTAATCACTTACAATGACTTGAAACGCTATTTCAATGTATAAAAAACATAAAGAACACAGTTACAATCTACGTTTGGCAAGCTATAGAACAGACTGTTTTCTCTTAAACTAATCTTTGAAAGTTTCTTCTTAACTTCCATGAGATAGTAGTTGAGAACACAATGTTTGGCTCTAAAACAGAGTTTAAGGTACTTACAATGCTTTGAAATGCTGTTTTAATGTATGTAAAACATAAGAACACAGTTTAAATCTACTTGAAAACACAATGTCTTGCTCTGAAACACTGTTTAATCACTTAAAATGCCTTGAAATGCTATTGCAATGTATGTAAAACATAAAGAACACAGTTACAATCTACTTATTGCAAACTATAGAACAGAATGTTTTCTCTTAAACTAATCTTTGAAAGTTTCTTCTTAACTTGCATGAGATAGTAGTTGAGAACACAATGTTTGGCTCTAAAACAGAGTTAAGGTACTTACAATTCTTTGAAATGCTGTTTTAATGTATGTAAAACATAAAGAACACAGTTTAAATCTACTAGAAAACACAATGTCTTGCCCTGAAACACTGTTTAATCACTTACAATGCCTTGAAACGCTGTTTCAATGTATGTAAAACATAAAGAACACAGTTACAATCTACTTATTGCAAACTATAGAACAGACTGTTTTCTCTTAAACTAATCTATGAAAGTTTCTTCTTAACTTGAATGAGATATTAGTTAAGAACACAATGTTTGGCTTTAAAGCAGAGTTTAAGGTATATACAAAGCTTTGAAATGCTGTTTTAATGTATGTAAAACATAAAGAACACAGTTTTAATCTACTTGAAAACACAATGTCTTGCTCTGAAACACTGTTTAATCCCATACAATGCCTTGAAACGCTCTTTCAATGTATGTAAAAGATAAAGAACACAGTTACAATCTACTTATTGCAAACTATAGAACAGACTGTTTTCTCTTAAACTAATCTATGAAAGTTTCTTCTTAACTTGAATGAGATATTAGTTAAGAACACAATGTTTGGCTTTAAAACAGAGTTTAAGGTATATACAAAGCTTTGAATTGCTGTTTTAATGTATGTAAAACATAAAGAACACAGTTTAAATCTACTTGAAAACACAATGTCTTGTTCTGAAACACTATTTAATCACTTACAATGCCTTGAAACGCTATTTCAATGTATGTAAAACATAAAGAACACAGTTACAATCTACTTATTGCAAACTATAGAACAGACTGTTTTCTCTTAAACTAATCTTTGAAAGTTTCTTCTTAACTTGCATGAGATAGTAGTTGAGAACACAATGTTTGGCTCTAAAACAGAGTTTAAGGTACTTACAAAGCTTTGAAATGCTGTTTTAATGTATGTAAAACATAAAGAACACAGTTTAAATCTACTAGAAAACACAATGTCTTGCCCTGAAACACTGTTTAATCACTTACAATGCCTTGAAAAGCTGTTTCAATGTATGTAAAACATAAAGAACACAGTTACAATCTACTTATTGCAAACTATAGAACAGACTGTTTTCTCTTAAACTAATCTATGAAAGTTTCTTCTTAACTTGAATGAGATATTAGTTAAGAACACAATGTTTGGCTTTAAAACAGAGTTTAAGGTATATACAAAGCTTTGAAATGCTGTTTTAATGTATGTAAAACATAAAGAACACAGTTTAAATCTACTTGAAAACACAATGTCTTGCTCTGAAACACTGTTTAATCCCTTACAATGCCTTGAAATGCTGTTTCAATGTATGTAAAAGATAAAGAACACAGTTACAATCTACTTATTGCAAACTATAGAACAGACTGTTTTCTCTTAAACTAATCTATGAAAGTTTCTTCTTAACTTGAATGAGATATTAGTTAAGAACACAATGTTTGGCTTTAAAACAGAGTTTAAGGTATATACAAAGCTTTGAAATGCTGTTTTAATGTATGTAAAACATAAAGAACAGTTTAAATCTACTTGAAAACACAATGTCTTGTTCTGAAACACTATTTAATCACTTACAATGCCTTGAAACGCTATTTCAATGTATAAAAAACATAAAGAACACAGTTACAATCTACGTTTGGCAAGCTATAGAACAGACTGTTTTCTCTTAAACTAATCTTTGAAAGTTTCTTCTTAACTTGCATGAGATAGTAGTTGAGAACACAATGTTTGGCTCTAAAACAGAGTTTAAGGTACTTACAATGCTTTGAAATGCTGTTTTAATGTATGTAAAACATAAGAACACAGTTTAAATCTACTTGAAAACACAATGTCTTGCTCTGAAACACTGTTTAATCACTTAAAATGCCTTGAAATGCTATTGCAATGTATGTAAAACATAAAGAACACAGTTACAATCTACTTATTGCAAACTATAGAACAGAATGTTTTCTCTTAAACTAATCTTTGAAAGTTTCTTCTTAACTTGCATGAGATAGTAGTTGAGAACACAATGTTTGGCTCTAAAACAGAGTTAAGGTACTTACAAAGCTTTGAAATGCTGTTTTAATGTATGTAAAACATAAAGAACGCAGTTTAAATCTACTAGAAAACACAATGTCTTGCCCTGAAACACTTTTTAATCACTTACAATGCCTTGAAACGCTGTTTCAATGTATGTAAAACATAAAGAACACAGTTACAATCTACTTATTGCAAACTATAGAACAGACTGTTTTCTCTTAAACTAATCTATGAAAGTTTCTTCTTAACTTGAATGAGATATTAGTTAAGAACACAATGTTTGGCTTTAAAACAGAGTTTAAGGTATATACAAAGCTTTGAAATGCTGTTTTAATGTATGTAAAACATAAAGAACACAGTTTAAATCTACTTGAAAACACAATGTCTTGCTCTGAAACACTGTTTAATCCCATACAATGCCTTGAAACGCTCTTTCAATGTATGTAAAAGATAAAGAACACAGTTACAATCTACTTATTGCAAACTATAGAACAGACTGTTTTCTCTTAAACTAATCTTTGAAAGTTTCTTCTTAACTTGCATGAGATAGTAGTTGAGAACACAATGTTTGGCTCTAAAACAGAGTTTAAGGTACTTACAAAGCTTTGAAATGCTGTTTTAATGTATGTAAAACATAAAGAACACAGTTTAAATCTACTTGAAAACACAATGTCTTGCTCTGAAACACTATTTAATCACTTACAATGCCTTGAAACGCTATTTCAATGTATAAAAAACATAAAGAACACAGTTACAATCTACGTTTGGCAAGCTATAGAACAGACTGTTTTCTCTTAAACTAATCTTTGAAAGTTTCTTCTTAACTTGCATGAGATAGTAGTTGAGATCACAATGTTTGGCTCTAAAACAGAGATTAAGGTACATACAAAGCTTTGAAATGCTGTTTTAATATATGTAAAACATAAAGAACGCAGTTTAAATCTACTTGAAAACACAATGTCTTGCCCAGAAACACTGTTTAATCACTTAAAATGCCTTGAAATGCTATTTCAATGTATGTAAAACATAAAGAACACAGTTACAATCTACTTATTGCAAACTATAGAACAGAATGTTTTCTCTTAAACTAATCTTTGAAAGTTTCTTCTTCACTTGCATGAGATAGTAGTTGAGAACACAATGTTTGGCTCTAAAACAGAGTTTAAGGTACTTACAAAGCTTTGAAATGCTGTTTTAATGTATGTAAAACATAAAGAACACAGTTTAAATCTACTTGAAAACACAATGTCTTGCTCTGAAACACTGTTTAATCCCTTACAATGCCTTGAAACGCTGTTTCAATGTATGTAAAACATAAAGAACACAGTTACAATCTACTTATTGCAAACTATAGAACAGACTGTTTTCCCTTAAACTAATCTTTGAAGGTTTCTTCTTAACTTGCATGAGATAGTAGTTGAGAACACAATGTTTGGCTCTAAAACAGAGTTTAAGGTACTTACAAAGCTTTGAAATGCTGTTTTAATGTATGTAAAACATAAAGAACACAGTTTAAATCTACTTGAAAACACAATGTCTTGCCCTGAAACACTGTTTAATCACTTACAATGCCTTGAAACGCTGTTTCAATGTATGTAAAACATAAAGAACACAGTTACAATCTACTTATTGCAAACTATAGAACAGACTGTTTTCTCTTAAACTAATCTATGAAAGTTTCTTCTTAACTTGAATGAGATATTAGTTAAGAACACAATGTTTGGCTTTAAAACAGAGTTTAAGGTATATACAAAGCTTTGAAATGCTGTTTTAATGTATGTAAAACATAAAGAACACAGTTTAAATCTACTTGAAAACACAATGTCTTGTTCTGAAACACTATTTAATCACTTACAATGCCTTGAAACGCTATTTCAATGTATGTAAAACATAAAGAACACAGTTACAATCTACTTATTGCAAACTATAGAACAGACTGTTTTCTCTTAAACTAATCTTTGAAAGTTTCTTCTTAACTTGCATGAGATAGTAGTTGAGAACACAATGTTTGGCTCTAAAACAGAGTTTAAGGTACTTACAAAGCTTTGAAATGCTGTTTTAATGTATGTAAAACATAAAGAACACAGTTTAAATCTACTAGAAAACACAATGTCTTGCCCTGAAACACTGTTTAATCACTTACAATGCCTTGAAAAGCTGTTTCAATGTATGTAAAACATAAAGAACACAGTTACAATCTACTTATTGCAAACTATAGAACAGACTGTTTTCTCTTAAACTAATCTATGAAAGTTTCTTCTTAACTTGCATGAGATAGTAGTTGAGAACACAATGTTTGGCTCTAAAACAGAGTTAAGGTACTTACAAAGCTTTGAAATGCTGTTTTAATGTATGTAAAACATAAAGAACGCAGTTTAAATCTACTAGAAAACACAATGTCTTGCCCTGAAACACTTTTTAATCACTTACAATGCCTTGAAACGCTGTTTCAATGTATGTAAAACATAAAGAACACAGTTACAATCTACTTATTGCAAACTATAGAACAGACTGTTTTCTCTTAAACTAATCTATGAAAGTTTCTTCTTAACTTGAATGAGATATTAGTTAAGAACACAATGTTTGGCTTTAAAACAGAGTTTAAGGTATATACAAAGCTTTGAAATGCTGTTTTAATGTATGTAAAACATAAAGAACACAGTTTAAATCTACTTGAAAACACAATGTCTTGCTCTGAAACACTGTTTAATCCCATACAATGCCTTGAAACGCTCTTTCAATGTATGTAAAAGATAAAGAACACAGTTACAATCTACTTATTGCAAACTATAGAACAGACTGTTTTCTCTTAAACTAATCTTTGAAAGTTTCTTCTTAACTTGCATGAGATAGTAGTTGAGAACACAATGTTTGGCTCTAAAACAGAGTTTAAGGTACTTACAAAGCTTTGAAATGCTGTTTTAATGTATGTAAAACATAAAGAACACAGTTTAAATCTACTTGAAAACACAATGTCTTGCTCTGAAACACTATTTAATCACTTACAATGCCTTGAAACGCTATTTCAATGTATAAAAAACATAAAGAACACAGTTACAATCTACGTTTGGCAAGCTATAGAACAGACTGTTTTCTCTTAAACTAATCTTTGAAAGTTTCTTCTTAACTTGCATGAGATAGTAGTTGAGATCACAATGTTTGGCTCTAAAACAGAGATTAAGGTACATACAAAGCTTTGAAATGCTGTTTTAATATATGTAAAACATAAAGAACGCAGTTTAAATCTACTTGAAAACACAATGTCTTGCCCAGAAACACTGTTTAATCACTTAAAATGCCTTGAAATGCTATTTCAATGTATGTAAAACATAAAGAACACAGTTACAATCTACTTATTGCAAACTATAGAACAGAATGTTTTCTCTTAAACTAATCTTTGAAAGTTTCTTCTTCACTTGCATGAGATAGTAGTTGAGAACACAATGTTTGGCTCTAAAACAGAGTTTAAGGTACTTACAAAGCTTTGAAATGCTGTTTTAATGTATGTAAAACATAAAGAACACAGTTTAAATCTACTTGAAAACACAATGTCTTGCTCTGAAACACTGTTTAATCCCTTACAATGCCTTGAAACGCTGTTTCAATGTATGTAAAACATAAAGAACACAGTTACAATCTACTTATTGCAAACTATAGAACAGACTGTTTTCCCTTAAACTAATCTTTGAAGGTTTCTTCTTAACTTGCATGAGATAGTAGTTGAGAACACAATGTTTGGCTCTAAAACAGAGTTTAAGGTACTTACAAAGCTTTGAAATGCTGTTTTAATGTATGTAAAACATAAAGAACACAGTTTAAATCTACTTGAAAACACAATGTCTTGCCCTGAAACACTGTTTAATCACTTACAATGCCTTGAAACGCTGTTTCAATGTATGTAAAACATAAAGAACACAGTTACAATCTACTTATTGCAAACTATAGAACAGACTGTTTTCTCTTAAACTAATCTATGAAAGTTTCTTCTTAACTTGAATGAGATATTAGTTAAGAACACAATGTTTGGCTTTAAAACAGAGTTTAAGGTATATACAAAGCTTTGAAATGCTGTTTTAATGTATGTAAAACATAAAGAACACAGTTTAAATCTACTTGAAAACACAATGTCTTGTTCTGAAACACTATTTAATCACTTACAATGCCTTGAAACGCTATTTCAATGTATGTAAAACATAAAGAACACAGTTACAATCTACTTATTGCAAACTATAGAACAGACTGTTTTCTCTTAAACTAATCTTTGAAAGTTTCTTCTTAACTTGCATGAGATAGTAGTTGAGAACACAATGTTTGGCTCTAAAACAGAGTTTAAGGTACTTACAAAGCTTTGAAATGCTGTTTTAATGTATGTAAAACATAAAGAACACAGTTTAAATCTACTAGAAAACACAATGTCTTGCCCTGAAACACTGTTTAATCACTTACAATGCCTTGAAAAGCTGTTTCAATGTATGTAAAACATAAAGAACACAGTTACAATCTACTTATTGCAAACTATAGAACAGACTGTTTTCTCTTAAACTAATCTATGAAAGTTTCTTCTTAACTTGAATGAGATATTAGTTAAGAACACAATGTTTGGCTTTAAAACAGAGTTTAAGGTATATACAAAGCTTTGAAATGCTGTTTTAATGTATGTAAAACATAAAGAACACAGTTTAAATCTACTTGAAAACACAATGTCTTGCTCTGAAACACTGTTTAATCCCTTACAATGCCTTGAAATGCTGTTTCAATGTATGTAAAAGATAAAGAACACAGTTACAATCTACTTATTGCAAACTATAGAACAGAATGTTTTCTCTTAAACTAATCTTTGAAAGTTTCTTCTTAACTTGCATGAGATAGTAGTTGAGAACACAATGTTTGGCTCTAAAACAGAGTTTAAGGTACTTACAAAGCTTTGAAATGCTGTTTTAATGTATGTAAAACATAAAGAACACAGTTTAAATCTACTTGAAAACACAATGTCTTGCTCTGAAACACTGTTTAATCCCTTACAATGCCTTGAAATGCTGTTTCAATGTATGTAAAAGATAAAGAACACAGTTACAATCTACTTATTGCAAACTATAGAACAGACTGTTTTCTCTTAAACTAATCTTTGAAAGTTTCTTCTTAACTTGCATGAGATAGTAGTTGAGAACACAATGTTTGGCTCTAAAACAGAGTTTAAGGTACTTACAAAGCTTTGAAATGCTGTTTTAATGTATGTAAAACATAAAGAACACAGTTTAAATCTACTAGAAAACACAATGTCTTGCCCTGAAACACTGTTTAATCACTTACAATGCCTTGAAACGCTGTTTCAATGTATGTAAAACATAAAGAACACAGTTACAATCTACTTATTGCAAACTATAGAACAGACTGTTTTCTCTTAAACTAATCTATGAAAGTTTCTTCTTAACTTGAATGAGATATTAGTTAAGAACACAATGTTTGGCTTTAAAACAGAGTTTAAGGTATATACAAAGCTTTGAAATGCTGTTTTAATGTATGTAAAACATAAAGAACAGTTTAAATCTACTTGAAAACACAATGTCTTGTTCTGAAACACTATTTAATCACTTACAATGCCTTGAAACGCTATTTCAATGTATAAAAAACATAAAGAACACAGTTACAATCTACGTTTGGCAAGCTATAGAACAGACTGTTTTCTCTTAAACTAATCTTTGAAAGTTTCTTCTTAACTTGCATGAGATAGTAGTTGAGAACACAATGTTTGGCTCTAAAACAGAGTTTAAGGTACTTACAATGCTTTGAAATGCTGTTTTAATGTATGTAAAACATAAGAACACAGTTTAAATCTACTTGAAAACACAATGTCTTGCTCTGAAACACTGTTTAATCACTTAAAATGCCTTGAAATGCTATTGCAATGTATGTAAAACATAAAGAACACAGTTACAATCTACTTATTGCAAACTATAGAACAGAATGTTTTCTCTTAAACTAATCTTTGAAAGTTTCTTCTTAACTTGCATGAGATAGTAGTTGAGAACACAATGTTTGGCTCTAAAACAGAGTTAAGGTACTTACAAAGCTTTGAAATGCTGTTTTAATGTATGTAAAACATAAAGAACGCAGTTTAAATCTACTAGAAAACACAATGTCTTGCCCTGAAACACTTTTTAATCACTTACAATGCCTTGAAACGCTGTTTCAATGTATGTAAAACATAAAGAACACAGTTACAATCTACTTATTGCAAACTATAGAACAGACTGTTTTCTCTTAAACTAATCTATGAAAGTTTCTTCTTAACTTGAATGAGATATTAGTTAAGAACACAATGTTTGGCTTTAAAACAGAGTTTAAGGTATATACAAAGCTTTGAAATGCTGTTTTAATGTATGTAAAACATAAAGAACACAGTTTAAATCTACTTGAAAACACAATGTCTTGCTCTGAAACACTGTTTAATCCCATACAATGCCTTGAAACGCTCTTTCAATGTATGTAAAAGATAAAGAACACAGTTACAATCTACTTATTGCAAACTATAGAACAGACTGTTTTCTCTTAAACTAATCTTTGAAAGTTTCTTCTTAACTTGCATGAGATAGTAGTTGAGAACACAATGTTTGGCTCTAAAACAGAGTTTAAGGTACTTACAAAGCTTTGAAATGCTGTTTTAATGTATGTAAAACATAAAGAACACAGTTTAAATCTACTTGAAAACACAATGTCTTGCTCTGAAACACTATTTAATCACTTACAATGCCTTGAAACGCTATTTCAATGTATAAAAAACATAAAGAACACAGTTACAATCTATGTTTGGCAAGCTATAGAACAGACTGTTTTCTCTTAAACTAATCTATGAAAGTTTCTTCTTAACTTGAATGAGATATTAGTTAAGAACACAATGTTTGGCTTTAAAACAGAGTTTAAGGTATATACAAAGCTTTGAAATGCTGTTTTAATGTATGTAAAACATAAAGAACACAGTTTAAATCTACTTGAAAACACAATGTCTTGCTCTGAAACACTGTTTAATCCCATACAATGCCTTGAAACGCTCTTTCAATGTATGTAAAAGATAAAGAACACAGTTACAATCTACTTATTGCAAACTATAGAACAGACTGTTTTCTCTTAAACTAATCTTTGAAAGTTTCTTCTTAACTTGCATGAGATAGTAGTTGAGAACACAATGTTTGGCTCTAAAACAGAGTTTAAGGTACTTACAAAGCTTTGAAATGCTGTTTTAATGTATGTAAAACATAAAGAACACAGTTTAAATCTACTAGAAAACACAATGTCTTGCCCTGAAACATTGTTTAATCACTTACAATGCCTTGAAAAGCTGTTTCAATGTATGTAAAACATAAAGAACACAGTTACAATCTACTTATTGCAAACTATAGAACAGACTGTTTTCTCTTAAACTAATCTATGAAAGTTTCTTCTTAACTTGAATGAGATATTAGTTAAGAACACAATGTTTGGCTTTAAAACAGAGTTTAAGGTATATACAAAGCTTTGAAATGCTGTTTTAATGTATGTAAAACATAAAGAACACAGTTTAAATCTACTTGAAAACACAATGTCTTGCTCTGAAACACTGTTTAATCCCTTACAATGCCTTGAAATGCTGTTTCAATGTATGTAAAGATAAAGAACACAGTTACAATCTACTTATTGCAAACTATAGAACAGATTGTTTTCTCTTAAACTAATCTTTGAAAGTTTCTTCTTCACTTGCATGAGATAGTAGTTGAGAACACAATGTTTGGCTCTAAAACAGAGTTTAAGGTACTTACAAAGCTTTGAAATGCTGTTTTAATGTATGTAAAACATAAAGAACACAGTTTAAATCTACTTGAAAACACAATGTCTTGCTCTGAAACACTGTTTAATCCCTTACAATGCCTTGAAACGCTGTTTCAATGTATGTAAAACATAAAGAACACAGTTACAATCTACTTATTGCAAACTATAGAACAGACTGTTTTCCCTTAAACTAATCTTTGAAGGTTTCTTCTTAACTTGCATGAGATAGTAGTTGAGAACACAATGTTTGGCTCTAAAACAGAGTTTAAGGTACTTACAAAGCTTTGAAATGCTGTTTTAATGTATGTAAAACATAAAGAACACAGTTTAAATCTACTAGAAAACACAATGTCTTGCCCTGAAACACTGTTTAATCACTTACAATGCCTTGAAACGCTGTTTCAATGTATGTAAAACATAAAGAACACAGTTACAATCTACTTATTGCAAACTATAGAACAGACTGTTTTCTCTTAAACTAATCTATGAAAGTTTCTTCTTAACTTGAATGAGATATTAGTTAAGAACACAATGTTTGGCTTTAAAACAGAGTTTAAGGTATATACAAAGCTTTGAAATGCTGTTTTAATGTATGTAAAACATAAAGAACACAGTTTAAATCTACTTGAAAACACAATGTCTTGTTCTGAAACACTATTTAATCACTTACAATGCCTTGAAACGCTATTTCAATGTATGTAAAACATAAAGAACACAGTTACAATCTACTTATTGCAAACTATAGAACAGACTGTTTTCTCTTAAACTAATCTTTGAAAGTTTCTTCTTAACTTGCATGAGATAGTAGTTGAGAACACAATGTTTGGCTCTAAAACAGAGTTTAAGGTACTTACAAAGCTTTGAAATGCTGTTTTAATTCATGTAAAACATAAAGAACACAGTTTAAATCTACTAGAAAACACAATGTCTTGCCCTGAAACACTGTTTAATCACTTACAATGCCTTGAAAAGCTGTTTCAATGTATGTAAAACATAAAGAACACAGTTACAATCTACTTATTGCAAACTATAGAACAGACTGTTTTCTCTTAAACTAATCTATGAAAGTTTCTTCTTAACTTGAATGAGATATTAGTTAAGAACACAATGTTTGGCTTTAAAACAGAGTTTAAGGTATATACAAAGCTTTGAAATGCTGTTTTAATGTATGTAAAACATAAAGAACACAGTTTAAATCTACTTGAAAACACAATGTCTTGCTCTGAAACACTGTTTAATCCCATACAATGCCTTGAAACGCTCTTTCCATGTATGTAAAAGATAAAGAACACAGTTACAATCTACTTATTGCAAACTATAGAACAGACTGTTTTCTCTTAAACTAATCTTTGAAAGTTTCTTCTTAACTTGCATGAGATAGTAGTTGAGAACACAATGTTTGGCTCTAAAACAGAGTTTAAGGTACTTACAAAGCTTTGAAATGCTGTTTTAATGTATGTAAAACATAAAGAACACAGTTTAAATCTACTAGAAAACACAATGTCTTTCCCTGAAACACTGTTTAATCACTTACAATGCCTTGAAAAGCTGTTTCAATGTATGTAAAACATAAAGAACACAGTTACAATCTACTTATTGCAAACTATAGAACAGACTGTTTTCTCTTAAACTAATCTATGAAAGTTTCTTCTTAACTTGAATGAGATATTAGTTAAGAACACAATGTTTGGCTTTAAAACAGAGTTTAAGGTATATACAAAGCTTTGAAATGCTGTTTTAATGTATGTAAAACATAAAGAACACAGTTTAAATCTACTTGAAAACACAATGTCTTGCTCTGAAACACTGTTTAATCCCTTACAATGCCTTGAAATGCTGTTTCAATGTATGTAAAAGATAAAGAACACAGTTACAATCTACTTATTGCAAACTATAGAACAGAATGTTTTCTCTTAAACTAATCTTTGAAAGTTTCTTCTTAACTTGCATGAGATAGTAGTTGAGAACACAATGTTTGGCTCTAAAACAGAGTTTAAGGTACTTACAAAGCTTTGAAATGCTGTTTTAATGTATGTAAAACATAAAGAACACAGTTTAAATCTACTAGAAAACACAATGTCTTGCCCTGAAACACTGTTTAATCACTTACAATGCCTTGAAACGCTGTTTCAATGTATGTAAAACATAAAGAACACAGTTACAATCTACTTATTGCAAACTATAGAACAGACTGTTTTCTCTTAAACTAATCTATGAAAGTTTCTTCTTAACTTGAATGAGATATTAGTTAAGAACACAATGTTTGGCTTTAAAACAGAGTTTAAGGTATATACAAAGCTTTGAAATGCTGTTTTAATGTATGTAAAACATAAAGAACACAGTTTAAATCTACTTGAAAACACAATGTCTTGCTCTGAAACACTGTTTAATCCCATACAATGCCTTGAAACGCTCTTTCAATGTATGTAAAAGATAAAGAACACAGTTACAATCTACTTATTGCAAACTATAGAACAGACTGTTTTCTCTTAAACTAATCTTTGAAAGTTTCTTCTTAACTTGCATGAGATAGTAGTTGAGAACACAATGTTTGGCTCTAAAACAGAGTTTAAGGTACTTACAAAGCTTTGAAATGCTGTTTTAATGTATGTAAAACATAAAGAACACAGTTTAAATCTACTAGAAAACACAATGTCTTGCCCTGAAACATTGTTTAATCACTTACAATGCCTTGAAAAGCTGTTTCAATGTATGTAAAACATAAAGAACACAGTTACAATCTACTTATTGCAAACTATAGAACAGACTGTTTTCTCTTAAACTAATCTATGAAAGTTTCTTCTTAACTTGAATGAGATATTAGTTAAGAACACAATGTTTGGCTTTAAAACAGAGTTTAAGGTATATACAAAGCTTTGAAATGCTGTTTTAATGTATGTAAAACATAAAGAACACAGTTTAAATCTACTTGAAAACACAATGTCTTGCTCTGAAACACTGTTTAATCCCTTACAATGCCTTGAAATGCTGTTTCAATGTATGTAAAGATAAAGAACACAGTTACAATCTACTTATTGCAAACTATAGAACAGATTGTTTTCTCTTAAACTAATCTTTGAAAGTTTCTTCTTAACTTGCATGAGATAGTAGTTGAGAACACAATGTTTTGCTCTAAAACAGAGTTTAAGGTACTTACAAAGCTTTGAAATGCTGTTTTAATGTATGTAAAACATAAAGAACACAGTTTAAATCTACTAGAAAACACAATGTCTTGCCCTGAAACACTGTTTAATCACTTACAATGCCTTGAAACGCTGTTTCAATGTATGTAAAACATAAAGAACACAGTTACAATCTACTTATTGCAAACTATAGAACAGACTGTTTTCTCTTAAACTAATCTATGAAAGTTTCTTCTTAACTTGAATGAGATATTAGTTAAGAACACAATGTTTGGCTTTAAAACAGAGTTTAAAGTATATACAAAGCTTTGAAATGCTGTTTTAATGTATGTAAAACATAAAGAACACAGTTTAAATCTACTTGAAAACACAATGTCTTGCTCTGAAACACTGTTTAATCCCATACAATGCCTTGAAACGCTCTTTCAATGTATGTAAAAGATAAAGAACACAGTTACAATCTACTTATTGCAAACTATAGAACAGACTGTTTTCTCTTAAACTAATCTTTGAAAGTTTCTTCTTAACTTGCATGAGATAGTAGTTGAGAACACAATGTTTGGCTCTAAAACAGAGTTTAAGGTACTTACAAAGCTTTGAAATGCTGTTTTAATGTATGTAAAACATAAAGAACACAGTTTAAATCTACTAGAAAACACAATGTCTTGCCCTGAAACATTGTTTAATCACTTACAATGCCTTGAAAAGCTGTTTCAATGTATGTAAAACATAAAGAACACAGTTACAATCTACTTATTGCAAACTATAGAACAGACTGTTTTCTCTTAAACTAATCTATGAAAGTTTCTTCTTAACTTGAATGAGATATTAGTTAAGAACACAATGTTTGGCTTTAAAACAGAGTTTAAGGTATATACAAAGCTTTGAAATGCTGTTTTAATGTATGTAAAACATAAAGAACACAGTTTAAATCTACTTGAAAACACAATGTCTTGCTCTGAAACACTGTTTAATCCCTTACAATGCCTTGAAATGCTATTTCAATGTATGTAAAACATAAAGAACACAGTTACAATCTACTTATTGCAAACTATAGAACAGACTGTTTTCCCTTAAACTAATCTTTGAAGGTTTCTTCTTAACTTGCATGAGATAGTAGTTGAGAACACAATGTTTGGCTCTAAAACAGAGTTTAAGGTACTTACAAAGCTTTGAAATGCTGTTTTAATGTATGTAAAACATAAAGAACACAGTTTAAATCTACTAGGAAACACAATGTCTTGCCCTGAAACACTGTTTAATCACTTACAATGCCTTGAAACGCTGTTTCAATGTATGTAAAACATAAAGAAGACAGTTACAATCTACTTATTGCAAACTATAGAACAGACTGTTTTCTCTTAAACTAATCTATGAAAGTTTCTTCTTAACTTGAATGAGATATTAGTTAAGAACACAATGTTTGGCTTTAAAACAGAGTTTAAGGTATATACAAAGCTTTGAAATGCTGTTTTAATGTATGTAAAACATAAAGAACACAGTTTAAATCTACTTGAAAACACAATGTCTTGTTCTGAAACACTATTTAATCACTTACAATGCCTTGAAACGCTATTTCAATGTATGTAAAACATAAAGAACACAGTTACAATCTACTTATTGCAAACTATAGAACAGACTGTTTTCTCTTAAACTAATCTTTGAAAGTTTCTTCTTAACTTGCATGAGATAGTAGTTGAGAACACAATGTTTGGCTCTAAAACAGAGTTTAAGGTACTTACAAAGCTTTGAAATGCTGTTTTAATTCATGTAAAACATAAAGAACACAGTTTAAATCTACTAGAAAACACAATGTCTTGCCCTGAAACACTGTTTAATCACTTACAATGCCTTGAAAAGCTGTTTCAATGTATGTAAAACATAAAGAACACAGTTACAATCTACTTATTGCAAACTATAGAACAGACTGTTTTCTCTTAAACTAATCTATGAAAGTTTCTTCTTAACTTGAATGAGATATTAGTTAAGAACACAATGTTTGGCTTTAAAACAGAGTTTAAGGTATATACAAAGCTTTGAAATGCTGTTTTAATGTATGTAAAACATAAAGAACACAGTTTAAATCTACTTGAAAACACAATGTCTTGCTCTGAAACACTGTTTAATCCCTTACAATGCCTTGAAATGCTGTTTCAATGTATGTAAAAGATAAAGAACACAGTTACAATCTACTTATTGCAAACTATAGAACAGAATGTTTTCTCTTAAACTAATCTTTGAAAGTTTCTTCTTAACTTGCATGAGATAGTAGTTGAGAACACAATGTTTGGCTCTAAAACAGAGTTTAAGGTACTTACAAAGCTTTGAAATGCTGTTTTAATGTATGTAAAACATAAAGAACACAGTTTAAATCTACTAGAAAACACAATGTCTTTCCCTGAAACACTGTTTAATCACTTACAATGCCTTGAAAAGCTGTTTCAATGTATGTAAAACATAAAGAACACAGTTACAATCTACTTATTGCAAACTATAGAACAGACTGTTTTCTCTTAAACTAATCTATGAAAGTTTCTTCTTAACTTGAATGAGATATTAGTTAAGAACACAATGTTTGGCTTTAAAACAGAGTTTAAGGTATATACAAAGCTTTGAAATGCTGTTTTAATGTATGTAAAACATAAAGAACACAGTTTAAATCTACTTGAAAACACAATGTCTTGCTCTGAAACACTGTTTAATCCCTTACAATGCCTTGAAATGCTGTTTCAATGTATGTAAAAGATAAAGAACACAGTTACAATCTACTTATTGCAAACTATAGAACAGAATGTTTTCTCTTAAACTAATCTTTGAAAGTTTCTTCTTAACTTGCATGAGATAGTAGTTGAGAACACAATGTTTGGCTCTAAAACAGAGTTTAAGGTACTTACAAAGCTTTGAAATGCTGTTTTAATGTATGTAAAACATAAAGAACACAGTTTAAATCTACTAGAAAACACAATGTCTTGCCCTGAAACACTGTTTAATCACTTACAATGCCTTGAAACGCTGTTTCAATGTATGTAAAACATAAAGAACACAGTTACAATCTACTTATTGCAAACTATAGAACAGACTGTTTTCTCTTAAACTAATCTATGAAAGTTTCTTCTTAACTTGAATGAGATATTAGTTAAGAACACAATGTTTGGCTTTAAAACAGAGTTTAAGGTATATACAAAGCTTTGAAATGCTGTTTTAATGTATGTAAAACATAAAGAACACAGTTTAAATCTACTTGAAAACACAATGTCTTGCTCTGAAACACTGTTTAATCCCATACAATGCCTTGAAACGCTCTTTCAATGTATGTAAAAGATAAAGAACACAGTTACAATCTACTTATTGCAAACTATAGAACAGACTGTTTTCTCTTAAACTAATCTTTGAAAGTTTCTTCTTAACTTGCATGAGATAGTAGTTGAGAACACAATGTTTGGCTCTAAAACAGAGTTTAAGGTACTTACAAAGCTTTGAAATGCTGTTTTAATGTATGTAAAACATAAAGAACACAGTTTAAATCTACTAGAAAACACAATGTCTTGCCCTGAAACATTGTTTAATCACTTACAATGCCTTGAAAAGCTGTTTCAATGTATGTAAAACATAAAGAACACAGTTACAATCTACTTATTGCAAACTATAGAACAGACTGTTTTCTCTTAAACTAATCTATGAAAGTTTCTTCTTAACTTGAATGAGATATTAGTTAAGAACACAATGTTTTGCTCTAAAACAGAGTTTAAGGTACTTACAAAGCTTTGAAATGCTGTTTTAATGTATGTAAAACATAAAGAACACAGTTTAAATCTACTAGAAAACACAATGTCTTGCCCTGAAACACTGTTTAATCACTTACAATGCCTTGAAACGCTGTTTCAATGTATGTAAAACATAAAGAACACAGTTACAATCTACTTATTGCAAACTATAGAACAGACTGTTTTCTCTTAAACTAATCTATGAAAGTTTCTTCTTAACTTGAATGAGATATTAGTTAAGAACACAATGTTTGGCTTTAAAACAGAGTTTAAAGTATATACAAAGCTTTGAAATGCTGTTTTAATGTATGTAAAACATAAAGAACACAGTTTAAATCTACTTGAAAACACAATGTCTTGCTCTGAAACACTGTTTAATCCCATACAATGCCTTGAAACGCTCTTTCAATGTATGTAAAAGATAAAGAACACAGTTACAATCTACTTATTGCAAACTATAGAACAGACTGTTTTCTCTTAAACTAATCTTTGAAAGTTTCTTCTTAACTTGCATGAGATAGTAGTTGAGAACACAATGTTTGGCTCTAAAACAGAGTTTAAGGTACTTACAAAGCTTTGAAATGCTGTTTTAATGTATGTAAAACATAAAGAACACAGTTTAAATCTACTTGAAAACACAATGTCTTGCTCTGAAACACTATTTAATCACTTACAATGCCTTGAAACGCTATTTCAATGTATAAAAAACATAAAGAACACAGTTACAATCTACGTTTGGCAAGCTATAGAACAGACTGTTTTCTCTTAAACTAATCTTTGAAAGTTTCTTCTTAACTTGCATGAGATAGTAGTTGAGAACACAATGTTTGGCTCTAAAACAGAGTTTAAGGTACTTACAATGCTTTGAAAGGCTGTTTTAATGTATGTAAAACATAAGAACACAGTTTAAATCTACTTGAAGACACAATGTCTTGCTCTGAAACACTGTTTAATCACTTAAAATGCCTTGAAATGCTATTTCAATGTATGTAAAACATAAAGAACACAGTTACAATCTACTTATTGCAAACTATAGAACAGAATGTTTTCTCTTAAACTAATCTTTGAAAGTTTCTTCTTAACTTGCATGAGATAGTAGTTGAGAACACAATGTTTGGCTCTAAAACAGAGTTTAAGGTACTTACAAAGCTTTGAAATGCTGTTTTAATGTATGTAAAACATAAAGAACACAGTTTAAATCTACTAGAAAACACAATGTCTTGCCCTGAAACACTGTTTAATCACTTACAATGCCTTGAAACGCTGTTTCAATGTATGTAAAACATAAAGAACACAGCTACAATCTACTTATTGCAAACTATAGAACAGACTCTTTTCTCTTAAACTAATCTATGAAAGTTTCTTCTTAACTTGAATGAGATATTAGTTAAGAACACAATGTTTGGCTTTAAAACAGAGTTTAAGGTATATACAAAGCTTTGAAATGCTGTTTTAATGTATGTAAAACATAAAGAACACAGTTTAAATCTACTTGAAAACACAATGTCTTGTTCTGAAACACTATTTAATCACTTACAATGCCTTGAAACGCTATTTCAATGTATAAAAAACATAAAGAACACAGTTACAATCTACGTTTGGCAAGCTATAGAACAGACTGTTTTCTCTTAAACTAATCTTTGAAAGTTTCTTCTTAACTTCCATGAGATAGTAGTTGAGAACACAATGTTTGGCTCTAAAACAGAGTTTAAGGTACTTACAATGCTTTGAAATGCTGTTTTAATGTATGTAAAACATAAGAACACAGTTTAAATCTACTTGAAAACACAATGTCTTGCTCTGAAACACTGTTTAATCACTTAAAATGCCTTGAAATGCTATTGCAATGTATGTAAAACATAAAGAACACAGTTACAATCTACTTATTGCAAACTATAGAACAGAATGTTTTCTCTTAAACTAATCTTTGAAAGTTTCTTCTTAACTTGCATGAGATAGTAGTTGAGAACACAATGTTTGGCTTTAAAACAGAGTTTAAGGTATATACAAAGCTTTGAAATGCTGTTTTAATGTATGTAAAACATAAAGAATACAGTTTTAATCTACTTGAAAACACAATGTCTTGCTCTGAAACACTGTTTAATCCCATACAATGCCTTGAAACGCTCTTTCAATGTATGTAAAAGATAAAGAACACAGTTACAATCTACTTATTGCAAACTATAGAACAGACTGTTTTCTCTTAAACTAATCTTTGAAAGTTTCTTCTTAACTTGCATGAGATAGTAGTTGAGAACACAATGTTTGGCTCTAAAACAGAGTTTAAGGTACTTACAAAGCTTTGAAATGCTGTTTTAATGTATATAAAACATAAAGAACACAGTTTAAATCTACTAGAAAACACAATGTCTTGCCCTGAAACACTGTTTAATCACTTACAATGCCTTGAAACGCTGTTTCAATGTATGTAAAACATAAAGAACACAGTTACAATCTACTTATTGCAAACTATAGAACAGACTGTTTTCTCTTAAACTAATCTATGAAAGTTTCTTCTTAACTTGAATGAGATATTAGTTAAGAACACAATGTTTGGCTTTAAAACAGAGTTTAAGGTATATACAAAGCTTTGAAATGCTGTTTTAATGTATGTAAAACATAAAGAACACAGTTTAAATCTACTTGAAAACACAATGTCTTGTTCTGAAACACTATTTAATCACTTACAATGCCTTGAAACGCTATTTCAATGTATGTAAAACATAAAGAACACAGTTACAATCTACTTATTGCAAACTATAGAACAGACTGTTTTCTCTTAAACTAATCTTTGAAAGTTTCTTCTTAACTTGCATGAGATAGTAGTTGAGAACACAATGTTTGGCTCTAAAACAGAGTTTAAGGTACTTACAAAGCTTTGAAATGCTGTTTTAATGTATGTAAAACATAAAGAACACAGTTTAAATCTACTAGAAAACACAATGTCTTGCCCTGAAACACTGTTTAATCACTTACAATGCCTTGAAAAGCTGTTTCAATGTATGTAAAACATAAAGAACACAGTTACAATCTACTTATTGCAAACTATAGAACAGAATGTTTTCTCTTAAACTAATCTTTGAAAGTTTCTTCTTCACTTGCATGAGATAGTAGTTGAGAACACAATGTTTGGCTCTAAAACAGAGTTTAAGGTACTTACAAAGCTTTGAAATGCTGTTTTAATGTATGTAAAACATAAAGAACACAGTTTAAATCTACTTGAAAACACAATGTCTTGCTCTGAAACACTGTTTAATCCCTTACAATGCCTTGAAACGCTGTTTCAATGTATGTAAAACATAAAGAACACAGTTACAATCTACTTATTGCAAACTATAGAACAGACTGTTTTCCCTTAAACTAATCTTTGAAGGTTTCTTCTTAACTTGCATGAGATAGTAGTTGAGAACACAATGTTTGGCTTTAAAACAGAGTTTAAGGTATATACAAAGCTTTGAAATGCTGTTTTAATGTATGTAAAACATAAAGAACACAGTTTAAATCTACTTGAAAACACAATGTCTTGTTCTGAAACACTATTTAATCACTTACAATGCCTTGAAACGCTATTTCAATGTATGTAAAACATAAAGAACACAGTTACAATCTACTTATTGCAAACTATAGAACAGACTGTTTTCTCTTAAACTAATCTTTGAAAGTTTCTTCTTAACTTGCATGAGATAGTAGTTGAGAACACAATGTTTGGCTCTAAAACAGAGTTTAAGGTACTTACAAAGCTTTGAAATGCTGTTTTAATGTATGTAAAACATAAAGAACACAGTTTAAATCTACTAGAAAACACAATGTCTTGCCCTGAAACACTGTTTAATCACTTACAATGCCTTGAAAAGCTGTTTCAATGTATGTAAAACATAAAGAACACAGTTACAATCTACTTATTGCAAACTATAGAACAGAATGTTTTCTCTTAAACTAATCTTTGAAAGTTTCTTCTTCACTTGCATGAGATAGTAGTTGAGAACACAATGTTTGGCTCTAAAACAGAGTTTAAGGTACTTACAAAGCTTTGAAATGCTGTTTTAATGTATGTAAAACATAAAGAACACAGTTTAAATCTACTTGAAAACACAATGTCTTGCTCTGAAACACTGTTTAATCCCTTACAATGCCTTGAAACGCTGTTTCAATGTATGTAAAACATAAAGAACACAGTTACAATCTACTTATTGCAAACTATAGAACAGACTGTTTTCCCTTAAACTAATCTTTGAAGGTTTCTTCTTAACTTGCATGAGATAGTAGTTGAGAACACAATGTTTGGCTCTAAAACAGAGTTTAAGGTACTTACAAAGCTTTGAAATGCTGTTTTAATGTATGTAAAACATAAAGAACACAGTTTAAATCTACTAGAAAACACAATGTCTTGCCCTGAAACACTGTTTAATCACTTACAATGCCTTGAAAAGCTGTTTCAATGTATGTAAAACATAAAGAACACAGTTACAATCTACTTATTGCAAACTATAGAACAGAATGTTTTCTCTTAAACTAATCTTTGAAAGTTTCTTCTTCACTTGCATGAGATAGTAGTTGAGAACACAATGTTTGGCTCTAAAACAGAGTTTAAGGTACTTACAAAGCTTTGAAATGCTGTTTTAATGTATGTAAAACATAAAGAACACAGTTTAAATCTACTTGAAAACACAATGTCTTGCTCTGAAACACTGTTTAATCCCTTACAATGCCTTGAAACGCTGTTTCAATGTATGTAAAACATAAAGAACACAGTTACAATCTACTTATTGCAAACTATAGAACAGACTGTTTTCCCTTAAACTAATCTTTGAAGGTTTCTTCTTAACTTGCATGAGATAGTAGTTGAGAACACAATGTTTGGCTCTAAAACAGAGTTTAAGGTACTTACAATGCTTTGAAATGCTGTTTTAATGTATGTAAAACATAAGAACACAGTTTAAATCTACTTGAAAACACAATGTCTTGCTCTGAAACACTGTTTAATCACTTAAAATGCCTTGAAATGCTATTTCAATGTATGTAAAACATAAAGAACACAGTTACAATCTACTTATTGCAAACTATAGAACAGAATGTTTTCTCTTAAACTAATCTTT
This sequence comes from Electrophorus electricus, assembly GCF_041902795.1. NCBI lineage: Eukaryota > Metazoa > Chordata > Actinopteri > Gymnotiformes > Gymnotidae > Electrophorus > Electrophorus electricus. Next base: position 17,514,017 of record NC_137499.1, read on the forward strand.
GAAAGTTTCTTCTTAACTTGCATGAGATAGTAGTTGAGAACACAATGTTTGGCTCTAAAACAGAGTTTAAGGTACTTACAAAGCTTTGAAATGCTGTTTTAATGTATGTAAAACATAAAGAACACAGTTTAAATCTACTAGAAAACACAATGTCTTGCCCTGAAACACTGTTTAATCACTTACAATGCCTTGAAACGCTGTTTCAATGTATGTAAAACATAAAGAACACAGTTACAATCTACTTATTGCAAACTATAGAACAGACTGTTTTCTCTTAAACTAATCTATGAAAGTTTCTTCTTAACTTGAATGAGATATTAGTTAAGAACACAATGTTTGGCTTTAAAACAGAGTTTAAGGTATATACAAAGCTTTGAAATGCTGTTTTAATGTATGTAAAACATAAAGAACACAGTTTAAATCTACTTGAAAACACAATGTCTTGTTCTGAAACACTATTTAATCACTTACAATGCCTTGAAACGCTATTTCAATGTATGTAAAACATAAAGAACACAGTTACAATCTACTTATTGCAAACTATAGAACAGACTGTTTTCTCTTAAACTAATCTTTGAAAGTTTCTTATTAACTTGCATGAGATAGTAGTTGAGAACACAATGTTTGGCTCTAAAACAGAGTTTAAGGTACTTACAAAGCTTTGAAATGCTGTTTTAATGTATGTAAAACATAAAGAACACAGTTTAAATCTACTAGAAAACACAATGTCTTGCCCTGAAACACTGTTTAATCACTTACAATGCCTTGAAAAGCTGTTTCAATGTATGTAAAACATAAAGAACACAGTTACAATGTACTTATTGCAAACTATAGAACAGACTGTTTTCTCTTAAACTAATCTATGAAAGTTTCTTCTTAACTTGAATGAGATATTAGTTAAGAACACAATGTTTGGCTTTAAAACAGAGTTTAAGGTATATACAAAGCTTTGAAATGCTGTTTTAATGTATGTAAAACATAAAGAACACAGTTTAAATCTACTTGAAAACACAATGTCTTGCTCTGAAACACTGTTTAATCCCTTACAATGCCTTGAAATGCTGTTTCAATGTATGTAAAAGATAAAGAACACAGTTACAATCTACTTATTGCAAACTATAGAACAGAATGTTTTCTCTTAAACTAATCTTTGAAAGTTTCTTCTTAACTTGCATGAGATAGTAGTTGAGAACACAATGTTTGGCTCTAAAACAGAGTTTAAGGTACTTACAAAGCTTTGAAATGCTGTTTTAATGTATGTAAAACATAAAGAACACAGTTTAAATCTACTAGAAAACACAATGTCTTGCCCTGAAACACTGTTTAATCACTTACAATGCCTTGAAACGCTGTTTCAATGTATGTAAAACATAAAGAACACAGTTACAATCTACTTATTGCAAACTATAGAACAGACTGTTTTCTCTTAAACTAATCTATGAAAGTTTCTTCTTAACTTGAATGAGATATTAGTTAAGAACACAATGTTTGGCTTTAAAACAGAGTTTAAGGTATATACAAAGCTTTGAAATGCTGTTTTAATGTATGTAAAACATAAAGAACACAGTTTAAATCTACTTGAAAACACAATGTCTTGCTCTGAAACACTGTTTAATCCCATACAATGCCTTGAAACGCTCTTTCAATGTATGTAAAAGATAAAGAACACAGTTACAATCTACTTATTGCAAACTATAGAACAGACTGTTTTCTCTTAAACTAATCTTTGAAAGTTTCTTCTTAACTTGCATGAGATAGTAGTTGAGAACACAATGTTTGGCTCTAAAACAGAGTTTAAGGTACTTACAAAGCTTTGAAATGCTGTTTTAATGTATATAAAACATAAAGAACACAGTTTAAATCTACTAGAAAACACAATGTCTTGCCCTGAAACACTGTTTAATCACTTACAATGCCTTGAAACGCTGTTTCAATGTATGTAAAACATAAAGAACACAGTTACAATCTACTTATTGCAAACTATAGAACAGACTGTTTTCTCTTAAACTAATCTATGAAAGTTTCTTCTTAACTTGAATGAGATATTAGTTAAGAACACAATGTTTGGCTTTAAAACAGAGTTTAAGGTATATACAAAGCTTTGAAATGCTGTTTTAATGTATGTAAAACATAAAGAACACAGTTTAAATCTACTTGAAAACACAATGTCTTGTTCTGAAACACTATTTAATCACTTACAATGCCTTGAAACGCTATTTCAATGTATGTAAAACATAAAGAACACAGTTACAATCTACTTATTGCAAACTATAGAACAGACTGTTTTCTCTTAAACTAATCTTTGAAAGTTTCTTCTTAACTTGCATGAGATAGTAGTTGAGAACACAATGTTTGGCTCTAAAACAGAGTTTAAGGTACTTACAAAGCTTTGAAATGCTGTTTTAATGTATGTAAAACATAAAGAACACAGTTTAAATCTACTAGAAAACACAATGTCTTGCCCTGAAACACTGTTTAATCACTTACAATGCCTTGAAAAGCTGTTTCAATGTATGTAAAACATAAAGAACACAGTTACAATCTACTTATTGCAAACTATAGAACAGAATGTTTTCTCTTAAACTAATCTTTGAAAGTTTCTTCTTCACTTGCATGAGATAGTAGTTGAGAACACAATGTTTGGCTCTAAAACAGAGTTTAAGGTACTTACAAAGCTTTGAAATGCTGTTTTAATGTATGTAAAACATAAAGAACACAGTTTAAATCTACTTGAAAACACAATGTCTTGCTCTGAAACACTGTTTAATCCCTTACAATGCCTTGAAACGCTGTTTCAATGTATGTAAAACATAAAGAACACAGTTACAATCTACTTATTGCAAACTATAGAACAGACTGTTTTCCCTTAAACTAATCTTTGAAGGTTTCTTCTTAACTTGCATGAGATAGTAGTTGAGAACACAATGTTTGGCTTTAAAACAGAGTTTAAGGTATATACAAAGCTTTGAAATGCTGTTTTAATGTATGTAAAACATAAAGAACACAGTTTAAATCTACTTGAAAACACAATGTCTTGTTCTGAAACACTATTTAATCACTTACAATGCCTTGAAACGCTATTTCAATGTATGTAAAACATAAAGAACACAGTTACAATCTACTTATTGCAAACTATAGAACAGACTGTTTTCTCTTAAACTAATCTTTGAAAGTTTCTTCTTAACTTGCATGAGATAGTAGTTGAGAACACAATGTTTGGCTCTAAAACAGAGTTTAAGGTACTTACAAAGCTTTGAAATGCTGTTTTAATGTATGTAAAACATAAAGAACACAGTTTAAATCTACTAGAAAACACAATGTCTTGCCCTGAAACACTGTTTAATCACTTACAATGCCTTGAAAAGCTGTTTCAATGTATGTAAAACATAAAGAACACAGTTACAATCTACTTATTGCAAACTATAGAACAGAATGTTTTCTCTTAAACTAATCTTTGAAAGTTTCTTCTTCACTTGCATGAGATAGTAGTTGAGAACACAATGTTTGGCTCTAAAACAGAGTTTAAGGTACTTACAAAGCTTTGAAATGCTGTTTTAATGTATGTAAAACATAAAGAACACAGTTTAAATCTACTTGAAAACACAATGTCTTGCTCTGAAACACTGTTTAATCCCTTACAATGCCTTGAAACGCTGTTTCAATGTATGTAAAACATAAAGAACACAGTTACAATCTACTTATTGCAAACTATAGAACAGACTGTTTTCCCTTAAACTAATCTTTGAAGGTTTCTTCTTAACTTGCATGAGATAGTAGTTGAGAACACAATGTTTGGCTCTAAAACAGAGTTTAAGGTACTTACAAAGCTTTGAAATGCTGTTTTAATGTATGTAAAACATAAAGAACACAGTTTAAATCTACTAGAAAACACAATGTCTTGCCCTGAAACACTGTTTAATCACTTACAATGCCTTGAAAAGCTGTTTCAATGTATGTAAAACATAAAGAACACAGTTACAATCTACTTATTGCAAACTATAGAACAGAATGTTTTCTCTTAAACTAATCTTTGAAAGTTTCTTCTTCACTTGCATGAGATAGTAGTTGAGAACACAATGTTTGGCTCTAAAACAGAGTTTAAGGTACTTACAAAGCTTTGAAATGCTGTTTTAATGTATGTAAAACATAAAGAACACAGTTTAAATCTACTTGAAAACACAATGTCTTGCTCTGAAACACTGTTTAATCCCTTACAATGCCTTGAAACGCTGTTTCAATGTATGTAAAACATAAAGAACACAGTTACAATCTACTTATTGCAAACTATAGAACAGACTGTTTTCCCTTAAACTAATCTTTGAAGGTTTCTTCTTAACTTGCATGAGATAGTAGTTGAGAACACAATGTTTGGCTCTAAAACAGAGTTTAAGGTACTTACAATGCTTTGAAATGCTGTTTTAATGTATGTAAAACATAAGAACACAGTTTAAATCTACTTGAAAACACAATGTCTTGCTCTGAAACACTGTTTAATCACTTAAAATGCCTTGAAATGCTATTTCAATGTATGTAAAACATAAAGAACACAGTTACAATCTACTTATTGCAAACTATAGAACAGAATGTTTTCTCTTAAACTAATCTTTGAAAGTTTCTTCTTAACTTGCATGAGATAGTAGTTGAGAACACAATGTTTGGCTCTAAAACAGAGTTTAAGGTACTTACAAAGCTTTGAAATGCTGTTTTAATGTATGTAAAACATAAAGAACACAGTTTAAATCTACTAGAAAACACAATGTCTTGCCCTGAAACACTGTTTAATCACTTACAATGCCTTGAAACGCTGTTTCAATGTATGTAAAACATAAAGAACACAGTTACAATCTACTTATTGCAAACTATAGAACAGACTGTTTTCTCTTAAACTAATCTATGAAAGTTTCTTCTTAACTTGAATGAGATATTAGTTAAGAACACAATGTTTGGCTTTAAAACAGAGTTTAAGGTATATACAAAGCTTTGAAATGCTGTTTTAATGTATGTAAAACATAAAGAACACAGTTTAAATCTACTTGAAAACACAATGTCTTGTTCTGAAACACTATTTAATCACTTACAATGCCTTGAAACGCTATTTCAATGTATGTAAAACATAAAGAACACAGTTACAATCTACTTATTGCAAACTATAGAACAGACTGTTTTCTCTTAAACTAATCTTTGAAAGTTTCTTATTAACTTGCATGAGATAGTAGTTGAGAACACAATGTTTGGCTCTAAAACAGAGTTTAAGGTACTTACAAAGCTTTGAAATGCTGTTTTAATGTATGTAAAACATAAAGAACACAGTTTAAATCTACTAGAAAACACAATGTCTTGCCCTGAAACACTGTTTAATCACTTACAATGCCTTGAAAAGCTGTTTCAATGTATGTAAAACATAAAGAACACAGTTACAATGTACTTATTGCAAACTATAGAACAGACTGTTTTCTCTTAAACTAATCTATGAAAGTTTCTTCTTAACTTGAATGAGATATTAGTTAAGAACACAATGTTTGGCTTTAAAACAGAGTTTAAGGTATATACAAAGCTTTGAAATGCTGTTTTAATGTATGTAAAACATAAAGAACACAGTTTAAATCTACTTGAAAACACAATGTCTTGCTCTGAAACACTGTTTAATCCCTTACAATGCCTTGAAATGCTGTTTCAATGTATGTAAAAGATAAAGAACACAGTTACAATCTACTTATTGCAAACTATAGAACAGAATGTTTTCTCTTAAACTAATCTTTGAAAGTTTCTTCTTAACTTGCATGAGATAGTAGTTGAGAACACAATGTTTGGCTCTAAAACAGAGTTTAAGGTACTTACAAAGCTTTGAAATGCTGTTTTAATGTATGTAAAACATAAAGAACACAGTTTAAATCTACTAGAAAACACAATGTCTTGCCCTGAAACACTGTTTAATCACTTACAATGCCTTGAAATGCTGTTTCAATGTATGTAAAACATAAAGAACACAGTTACAATCTACTTATTGCAAACTATAGAACAGACTGTTTTCTCTTAAACTAATCTATGAAAGTTTCTTCTTAACTTGAATGAGATATTAGTTAAGAACACAATGTTTGGCTTTAAAACAGAGTTTAAGGTATATACAAAGCTTTGAAATGCTGTTTTAATGTATGTAAAACATAAAGAACACAGTTTAAATCTACTTGAAAACACAATGTCTTGCTCTGAAACACTGTTTAATCCCATACAATGCCTTGAAACGCTCTTTCAATGTATGTAAAAGATAAAGAACACAGTTACAATCTACTTATTGCAAACTATAGAACAGACTGTTTTCTCTTAAACTAATCTTTGAAAGTTTCTTCTTAACTTGCATGAGATAGTAGTTGAGAACACAATGTTTGGCTCTAAAACAGAGTTTAAGGTATATACAAAGCTTTGAAATGCTGTTTTAATGTATGTAAAACATAAAGAACACAGTTTAAATCTACTTGAAAACACAATGTCTTGCTCTGAAACACTGTTTAATCCCTTACAATGCCTTGAAATGCTGTTTCAATGTATGTAAAAGATAAAGAACACAGTTACAATCTACTTATTGCAAACTATAGAACAGACTGTTTTCTCTTAAACTAATCTTTGAAAGTTTCTTCTTAACTTGCATGAGATAGTAGTTGAGAACACAATGTTTGGCTCTAAAACAGAGTTTAAGGTACTTACAAAGCTTTGAAATGCTGTTTTAATGTATGTAAAACATAAAGAACACAGTTTAAATCTAATAGAAAACACAATGTCTTGCCCTGAAACACTGTTTAATCACTTACAATGCCTTGAAACGCTGTTTCAATGTATGTAAAACATAAAGAACACAGTTACAATCTACTTATTGCAAACTATAGAACAGACTGTTTTCTCTTAAACTAATCTATGAAAGTTTCTTCTTAACTTGAATGAGATATTAGTTAAGAACACAATGTTTGGCTTTAAAACAGAGTTTAAAGTATATACAAAGCTTTGAAATGCTGTTTTAATGTATGTAAAACATAAAGAACACAGTTTAAATCTACTTGAAAACACAATGTCTTGCTCTGAAACACTGTTTAATCCCATACAATGCCTTGAAACGCTCTTTCAATGTATGTAAAAGATAAAGAACACAGTTACAATCTACTTATTGCAAACTATAGAACAGACTGTTTTCTCTTAAACTAATCTTTGAAAGTTTCTTCTTAACTTGCATGAGATAGTAGTTGAGAACACAATGTTTGGCTCTAAAACAGAGTTTAAGGTACTTACAAAGCTTTGAAATGCTGTTTTAATGTATGTAAAACATAAAGAACACAGTTTAAATCTACTTGAAAACACAATGTCTTGCTCTGAAACACTATTTAATCACTTACAATGCCTTGAAACGCTATTTCAATGTATAAAAAACATAAAGAACACAGTTACAATCTACGTTTGGCAAGCTATAGAACAGACTGTTTTCTCTTAAACTAATCTTTGAAAGTTTCTTCTTAACTTGCATGAGATAGTAGTTGAGAACACAATGTTTGGCTCTAAAACAGAGTTTAAGGTACTTACAATGCTTTGAAATGCTGTTTTAATGTATGTAAAACATAAGAACACAGTTTAAATCTACTTGAAGACACAATGTCTTGCTCTGAAACACTGTTTAATCACTTAAAATGCCTTGAAATGCTATTTCAATGTATGTAAAACATAAAGAACACAGTTACAATCTACTTATTGCAAACTATAGAACAGAATGTTTTCTCTTAAACTAATCTTTGAAAGTTTCTTCTTAACTTGCATGAGATAGTAGTTGAGAACACAATGTTTGGCTCTAAAACAGAGTTTAAGGTACTTACAAAGCTTTGAAATGCTGTTTTAATGTATGTAAAACATAAAGAACACAGTTTAAATCTACTAGAAAACACAATGTCTTGCCCTGAAACACTGTTTAATCACTTACAATGCCTTGAAACGCTGTTTCAATGTATGTAAAACATAAAGAACACAGCTACAATCTACTTATTGCAAACTATAGAACAGACTGTTTTCTCTTAAACTAATCTATGAAAGTTTCTTCTTAACTTGAATGAGATATTAGTTAAGAACACAATGTTTGGCTTTAAAACAGAGTTTAAGGTATATACAAAGCTTTGAAATGCTGTTTTAATGTATGTAAAACATAAAGAAACACAGTTTAAATCTACTTGAAAACACAATGTCTTGCTCTGAAACACTGTTTAATCCCTTACAATGCCTTGAAACGCTGTTTCAATGTATGTAAAAGATAAAGAACACAGTTACAATCTACTTATTGCAAACTATAGAACAGACTGTTTTCTCTTAAACTAATCTTTGAAAGTTTCTTCTTAACTTGCATGAGATATTAGTTAAGAACACAATGTTTGGCTTTAAAACAGAGTTTAAGTTATATACAAAGCTTTGAAATGCTGTTTTAATGTATGTAAAACATAAAGAACACAGTTACAATCTACTTATTGCAAACTATAGAACAGACTGTTTTCTCTTAAACTAATCTATGAAAGTTTCTTCTTAACTTGAATGAGATATTAGTTAAGAACACAATGTTTGGCTTTAAAACAGAGTTTAAGGTATATACAAAGCTTTGAAATGCTGTTTTAATGTATGTAAAACATAAAGAACACAGTTTAAATCTACTTGAAAACACAATGTCTTGCTCTGAAACACTGTTTAATCCCATACAATGCCTTGAAACGCTCTTTCAATGTATGTAAAAGATAAAGAACACAGTTACAATCTACTTATTGCAAACTATAGAACAGACTGTTTTCTCTTAAACTAATCTTTGAAAGTTTCTTCTTAACTTGCATGAGATAGTAGTTGAGAACACAATGTTTGGCTCTAAAACAGAGTTTAAGGTACTTACAAAGCTTTGAAATGCTGTTTTAATGTATGTAAAACATAAAGAACACAGTTTAAATCTACTAGAAAACACAATGTCTTGCCCTGAAACACTGTTTAATCACTTACAATGCCTTGAAAAGCTGTTTCAATGTATGTAAAACATAAAGAACACAGTTACAATCTACTTATTGCAAACTATAGAACAGACTGTTTTCTCTTAAACTAATCTATGAAAGTTTCTTCTTAACTTGAATGAGATATTAGTTAAGAACACAATGTTTGGCTTTAAAACAGAGTTTAAGGTATATACAAAGCTTTGAAATGCTGTTTTAATGTATGTAAAACATAAAGAACACAGTTTAAATCTACTTGAAAACACAATGTCTTGCTCTGAAACACTGTTTAATCCCTTACAATGCCTTGAAATGCTGTTTCAATGTATGTAAAAGATAAAGAACACAGTTACAATCTACTTATTGCAAACTATAGAACAGACTGTTTTCTCTTAAACTAATCTTTGAAAGTTTCTTCTTAACTTGCATGAGATAGTAGTTGAGAACACAATGTTTGGCTCTAAAACATAGTTTAAGGTACTTACAAAGCTTTGAAATGCTGTTTTAATGTATGTAAAACATAAAGAACACAGTTTAAATCTAATAGAAAACACAATGTCTTGCCCTGAAACACTGTTTAATCACTTACAATGCCTTGAAACGCTGTTTCAATGTATGTAAAACATAAAGAACACAGTTACAATCTACTTATTGCAAACTATAGAACAGACTGTTTTCTCTTAAACTAATCTATGAAAGTTTCTTCTTAACTTGAATGAGATATTAGTTAAGAACACAATGTTTGGCTTTAAAACAGAGTTTAAAGTATATACAAAGCTTTGAAATGCTGTTTTAATGTATGTAAAACATAAAGAACACAGTTTAAATCTACTTGAAAACACAATGTCTTGCTCTGAAACACTGTTTAATCCCATACAATGCCTTGAAACGCTCTTTCAATGTATGTAAAAGATAAAGAACACAGTTACAATCTACTTATTGCAAACTATAGAACAGACTGTTTTCTCTTAAACTAATCTTTGAAAGTTTCTTCTTAACTTGCATGAGATAGTAGTTGAGAACACAATGTTTGGCTCTAAAACAGAGTTTAAGGTACTTACAAAGCTTTGAAATGCTGTTTTAATGTATGTAAAACATAAAGAACACAGTTTAAATCTACTTGAAAACACAATGTCTTGCTCTGAAACACTATTTAATCACTTACAATGCCTTGAAACGCTATTTCAATGTATAAAAAACATAAAGAACACAGTTACAATCTACGTTTGGCAAGCTATAGAACAGACTGTTTTCTCTTAAACTAATCTTTGAAAGTTTCTTCTTAACTTGCATGAGATAGTAGTTGAGAACACAATGTTTGGCTCTAAAACAGAGTTTAAGGTACTTACAATGCTTTGAAATGCTGTTTTAATGTATGTAAAACATAAGAACACAGTTTAAATCTACTTGAAGACACAATGTCTTGCTCTGAAACACTGTTTAATCACTTAAAATGCCTTGAAATGCTATTTCAATGTATGTAAAACATAAAGAACACAGTTACAATCTACTTATTGCAAACTATAGAACAGAATGTTTTCTCTTAAACTAATCTTTGAAAGTTTCTTCTTAACTTGCATGAGATAGTAGTTGAGAACACAATGTTTGGCTCTAAAACAGAGTTTAAGGTACTTACAAAGCTTTGAAATGCTGTTTTAATGTATGTAAAACATAAAGAACACAGTTTAAATCTACTTGAAAACACAATGTCTTGTTCTGAAACACTATTTAATCACTTACAATGCCTTGAAACGCTATTTCAATGTATAAAAAACATAAAGAACACAGTTACAATCTACGTTTGGCAAGCTATAGAACAGACTGTTTTCTCGTAAACTAATCTTTGAAAGTTTCTTCTTAACTTGCATGAGATAGTAGTTGAGAACACAATGTTTGGCTCTAAAACAGAGTTTAAGGTACTTACAATGCTTTGAAATGCTGTTTTAATGTATGTAAAACATAAGAACACAGTTTAAATCTATTTGAAAACACAATGTCTTGCTCTGAAACACTGTTTAATCACTTAAAATGCCTTGAAATGCTATTGCAATGTATGTAAAACATAAAGAACACAGTTACAATCTACTTATTGCAAACTATAGAACAGAATGTTTTCTCTTAAACTAATCTTTGAAAGTTTCTTCTTAACTTGCATGAGATAGTAGTTGAGAACACAATGTTTGGCTCTAAAACAGAGTTTAAGGTACTTACAAAGCTTTGAAATGCTGTTTTAATGTATGTAAAACATAAAGAACACAGTTTAAATCTACTAGAAAACACAATGTCTAGCCCTGAAACACTGTTTAATCACTTACAATGCCTTGAAACGCTGTTTCAATGTATGTAAAACATAAAGAACACAGTTACAATCCACTTATTGCAAACTATAGAACAGACTGTTTTCTCTTAAACTAATCTATGAAAGTTTCTTCTTAACTTGAATGAGATATTAGTTAAGAACACAATGTTTGGCTTTAAAACAGAGTTTAAGGTATATACAAAGCTTTGAAATGCTGTTTTAATGTATGTAAAACATAAAGAACACAGTTTAAATCTACTTGAAAACACAATGTCTTGCTCTGAAACACTGTTTAATCCCATACAATGCCTTGAAACGCTCTTTCAATGTATGTAAAAGATAAAGAACACAGTTACAATCTACTTATTGCAAACTATAGAACAGACTGTTTTCTCTTAAACTAATCTTTGAAAGTTTCTTCTTAACTTGCATGAGATTGTAGTTGAGATCACAATGTTTGGCTCTAAAACAGAGTTTAAGGTACTTACAATGCTTTGAAATGCTGTTTTAATGTATGTAAAACATAAAGAACAGTTTAAATCTACTTGAATACACAATGTCTTGCTCTGAAACACTATTTAATCACTTACAATGCCTTGAAACACTATTTCAATGTATGTAAAACATAAAGAACACAGTTACAATCTACTTATTGCAAACTATAGAACAGACTGTTTTCTCTTAAACTAATCTTTGAAAGTTTCTTCTTAACTTGCATGAGATAGTAGTTGAGAACACAATGTTTGGCTCTAAAACAGAGTTTAAGGTACTTACAATGCTTTGAAATGCTGTTTTAATGTATGTAAAACATAAAGAACACAGTTTAAATCTGCTTGAAAACACAATGTCTTGCCCTGAAACACTGTTTAATCACTTACAATGCCTTGAAACGCTGTTTCAATGTATGTAAAACATAAAGGACAAAGTTACAATCTACTTATGGCAAGCTATAGAACAGACTGTTTTCTCTTAAACTAATCTTTGAAAGTTTCTTCTTAAATTGCATGAGCTAGTAGTTGAGAACACAATGTTTGGCTTTAAAACAGAGTTTAAGGTACATACAAAGCTTTGAAATGCTGTTTTAATGTATGTAAAAGATAAAGAACACAGTATAAATCTACTTGAAAACACAATGTCTTGCCCTGAAACACTGTTTAATCACTTACAATGCCTTGAAACGCTGTTTCAATGTATGTAAAACATAAAGAACCCAGTTACAATCTACTTATGGCAAGCTATAGAACAGACTGTTTTCTCTTAAATTAATCTTTGAAAGTTTCTTCTTAACTTGCATGAGATTGTAGTTGAGATCACAATGTTTGGCTCTAAAACAGAGTTTAAGGTACTTACAATGCTTTGAAATGCTGTTTTAATGTATGTAAAACATAAAGAACAGTTTAAATCTACTTGAATACACAATGTCTTGCTCTGAAACACTATTTAATCACTTACAATGCCTTGAAACGCTATTTCAATGTATGTAAAACATAAAGAACACAGTTACAATCTACTTATTGCAAACTATAGAACAGACTGTTTTCTCTTAAACTAATCTATGAAAGTTTCTTCTTAACTTGAAAGAGATATTAGTTAAGAACACAATGTTTGGCTTTAAAACAGAGTTTAAGGTATATACAAAGCTTTGAAATGCTGTTTTAATGTATGTAAAACATAAAGAACACAGTTTAAATCTAGTTGAAAACACAATGTCTTGCTCTGAAACACTGTTTAATCCCTTACAATGCCTTGAAACGCTGTTTCAATGTATGTAAAAGATAAAGAACACAGTTACAGTCTACTTATTGCAAACTATAGAACAGAATGTTTTCTCTTAAACTAATCTTTGAAAGTTTCTTCTTAACTTGCATGAGATAGTAGTTGAGAACACAATGTTTGGCTCTAAAACAGAGTTTAAGGTACTTACAAAGCTTTGAAATGCTGTTTTAATGTATGTAAAACATAAAGAACACAGTTTAAATCTACTAGAAAACACAATGTCTAGCCCTGAAACACTGTTTAATCACTTACAATGCCTTGAAACGCTGTTTCAATGTATGTAAAACATAAAGAACACAGTTACAATCCACTTATTGCAAACTATAGAACAGACTGTTTTCTCTTAAACTAATCTATGAAAGTTTCTTCTTAACTTGAATGAGATATTAGTTAAGAACACAATGTTTGGCTTTAAAACAGAGTTTAAGGTATATACAAAGCTTTGAAATGCTGTTTTAATGTATGTAAAACATAAAGAACACAGTTTAAATCTACTTGAAAACACAATGTCTTGCTCTGAAACACTGTTTAATCCCATACAATGCCTTGAAACGCTCTTTCAATGTATGTAAAAGATAAAGAACACAGTTACAATCTACTTATTGCAAACTATAGAACAGACTGTTTTCTCTTAAACTAATCTTTGAAAGTTTCTTCTTAACTTGCATGAGATTGTAGTTGAGATCACAATGTTTGGCTCTAAAACAGAGTTTAAGGTACTTACAATGCTTTGAAATGCTGTTTTAATGTATGTAAAACATAAAGAACAGTTTAAATCTACTTGAATACACAATGTCTTGCTCTGAAACACTATTTAATCACTTACAATGCCTTGAAACACTATTTCAATGTATGTAAAACATAAAGAACACAGTTACAATCTACTTATTGCAAACTATAGAACAGACTGTTTTCTCTTAAACTAATCTTTGAAAGTTTCTTCTTAACTTGCATGAGATAGTAGTTGAGAACACAATGTTTGGCTCTAAAACAGAGTTTAAGGTACTTACAATGCTTTGAAATGCTGTTTTAATGTATGTAAAACATAAAGAACACAGTTTAAATCTGCTTGAAAACACAATGTCTTGCCCTGAAACACTGTTTAATCACTTACAATGCCTTGAAACGCTGTTTCAATGTATGTAAAACATAAAGGACAAAAATAACAATCTACTTATGGCAAGCTATAGAACAGACTGTTTTCTCTTAAACTAATCTTTGAAAGTTTCTTCTTAAATTGCATGAGCTAGTAGTTGAGAACACAATGTTTGGCTTTAAAACAGAGTTTAAGGTACATACAAAGCTTTGAAATGCTGTTTTAATGTATGTAAAAGATAAAGAACACAGTATAAATCTACTTGAAAACACAATGTCTTGCCCTGAAACACTGTTTAATCACTTACAATGCCTTGAAACGCTGTTTCAATGTATGTAAAACATAAAGAACCCAGTTACAATCTACTTATGGCAAGCTATAGAACAGACTGTTTTCTCTTAAATTAATCTTTGAAAGTTTCTTCTTAACTTGCATGAGATTGTAGTTGAGATCACAATGTTTGGCTCTAAAACAGAGTTTAAGGTACTTACAATGCTTTGAAATGCTGTTTTAATGTATGTAAAACATAAAGAACAGTTTAAATCTACTTGAATACACAATGTCTTGCTCTGAAACACTATTTAATCACTTACAATGCCTTGAAACGCTATTTCAATGTATGTAAAACATAAAGAACACAGTTACAATCTACTTATTGCAAACTATAGAACAGACTGTTTTCTCTTAAACTAATCTTTGAAAGTTTCTTCTTAACTTGCATGAGATATTAGTTAAGAACACAATGTTTGGCTTTAAAACAGAGCTTAAGGTACATACAAAGCTTTGAAATGCTGTTTTAATGTATGTAAAAGATAAAGAACACAGTATAAATCTACTTGAAAACACAATGTCTTGCCCTGAAACACTGTTTAATCACTTACAATGCCTTGAAACGCTGTTTCAATGTATGTAAAACATAAAGAACCCAGTTACAATCTACTTATGGCAAGCTATAGAACAGACTGTTTTCTCTTAAATTAATCTTTGAAAGTTTCTTCTTAACTTGCATGAGATTGTAGTTGAGATCACAATGTTTGGCTCTAAAACAGAGTTTAAGGTACTTACAATGCTTTGAAATGCTGTTTTAATGTATGTAAAACATAAAGAACAGTTTAAATCTACTTGAATACACAATGTCTTTCTCTGAAACACTATTTAATCACTTACAATGCCTTGAAACGCTATTTCAATGTATGTAAAACATAAAGAACACAGTTACAATCTACTTATTGCAAACTATAGAACAGACTGTTTTCTCTTAAACTAATCTATGAAAGTTTCTTCTTAACTTGAATGAGATATTAGTTAAGAACACAATGTTTGGCTTTAAAACAGAGTTTAAGGTATATACAAAGCTTTGAAATGCTGTTTTAATGTATGTAAAACATAAAGAACGCAGTTTAAATCTACTTGAAAACACAATGTCTTGCCCAGAAACACTGTTTAATCACTTAAAATGCCTTGAAATGCTATTTCAATGTATGTAAAACATAAAGAACACAGTTACAATCTACTTATTGCAAACTATAGAACAGACTGTTTTCTCTTAAACTAATCTTTGAAAGTTTCTTCTTAACTTGCATGAGATATTAGTTAAGAACACAATGTTTGGCTTTAAAACAGAGTTTAAGGTACATACAAAGCTTTGAAATGCTGTTTTAATGTATGTAAAAGATAAAGAACACAGTATAAATCTACTTGAAAACACAATGTCTTGCCCTGAAACACTGTTTAATCACTTACAATGCCTTGAAACGCTGTTTCAATGTATGTAAAACATAAAGAACCCAGTTACAATCTACTTATGGCAAGCTATAGAACAGACTGTTTTCTCTTAAATTAATCTTTGAAAGTTTCTTCTTAACTTGCATGAGATTGTAGTTGAGATCACAATGTTTGGCTCTAAAACAGAGTTTAAGGTACTTACAATGCTTTGAAATGCTGTTTTAATGTATGTAAAACATAAAGAACAGTTTAAATCTACTTGAATACACAATGTCTTGCTCTGAAACACTATTTAATCACTTACAATGCCTTGAAACGCTATTTCAATGTATGTAAAACATAAAGAACACAGTTACAATCTACTTATTGCAAACTATAGAACAGACTGTTTTCTCTTAAACTAATCTATGAAAGTTTCTTCTTAACTTGAATGAGATATTAGTTAAGAACACAATGTTTGGCTTTAAAACAGAGTTTAAGGTATATACAAAGCTTTGAAATGCTGTTTTAATGTATGTAAAACATAAAGAACACAGTTTAAATCTGCTTGAAAACACAATGTCTTGCCCTGAAACACTGTTTAATCACTTACAATGCCTTGAAACGCTGTTTCAATGTATGTAAAACATAAAGGACAAAGTTACAATCTACTTATGGCAAGCTATAGAACAGACTGTTTTCTCTTAAACTAATCTTTGAAAGTTTCTTCTTAAATTGCATGAGCTAGTAGTTGAGAACACAATGTTTGGCTTTAAAACAGAGTTTAAGGTACATACAAAGCTTTGAAATGCTGTTTTAATATATGTAAAACATAAAGAACGCAGTTTAAATCTACTTGAAAACACAATGTCTTGCCCAGAAACACTGTTTAATCACTTAAAATGCCTTGAAATGCTATTTCAATGTATGTAAAACATAAAGAAGACAGTTACAATCTACTTATTGCAAACTATAGAACAGACTGTTTTCTCTTAAACTAATCTTTGAAAGTTTCTTCTTAACTTGCATGAGATATTAGTTAAGAACACAATGTTTGGCTTTAAAACAGAGTTTAAGGTACATACAAAGCTTTGAAATGCTGTTTTAATGTATGTAAAAGATAAAGAACACAGTATAAATCTACTTGAAAACACAATGTCTTGCCCTGAAACACTGTTTAATCACTTACAATGCCTTGAAACGCTGTTTCAATGTATGTAAAACATAAAGAACCCAGTTACAATCTACTTATGGCAAGCTATAGAACAGACTGTTTTCTCTTAAATTAATCTTTGAAAGTTTCTTCTTAACTTGCATGAGATTGTAGTTGAGATCACAATGTTTGGCTCTAAAACAGAGTTTAAGGTACTTACAATGCTTTGAAATGCTGTTTTAATGTATGTAAAACATAAAGAACAGTTTAAATCTACTTGAATACACAATGTCTTGCTCTGAAACACTATTTAATCACTTACAATGCCTTGAAACGCTATTTCAATGTATGTAAAACATAAAGAACACATTTACAATATACTTATTGCAAACTATAGAACAGACTGTTTTCTCTTAAACTAATCTATGAAAGTTTCTTCTTAACTTGAATGAGATATTAGTTAAGAACACAATGTTTGGCTTTAAAACAGAGTTTAAGGTATATACAAAGCTTTGAAATGCTGTTTTAATGTATGTAAAACATAAAGAACACAGTTTAAATCTAGTTGAAAACACAATGTCTTGCTCTGAAACACTGTTTAATCCCTTACAATGCCTTGAAACGCTGTTTCAATGTATGTAAAAGATAAAGAACACAGTTACAGTCTACTTATTGCAAACTATAGAACAGACTGTTTTCTCTTAAATTAATCTTTGAAAGTTTCTTCTTAACTTGCATGAGATTGTAGTTGAGATCACAATGTTTGGCTCTAAAACAGAGTTTAAGGTACTTACAATGCTTTGAAATGCTGTTTTAATGTATGTAAAACATAAAGAACACAGTTTAAATCTGCTTGAAAACACAATGTCTTGCCCTGAAACACTGTTTAATCACTTACAATGCCTTGAAACGCTGTTTCAATGTATGTAAAACATAAAGAACACAGTTACAATCTACTTATTGCAAACCATAGAACAGACTGTTTTCTCTTAAACTAATCTATGAAAGTTTCTTCTTAACTTGAATGAGATATTAGTTAAGAACACAATGTTTGGCTTTAAAACAGAGTTTAAGGTATATACAAAGCTTTGAAATGCTGTTTTAATGTATGTAAAACATAAAGAACACAGTTTAAATCTACTTGAAAACACAATGTCTTGCTCTGAAACACTGTTTAATCCCTTACAATGCCTTGAAACGCTGTTTCAATGTATGTAAAAGATAAAGAACACAGTTACAATCTACTTATTGCAAACTATAGAACAGACTGTTTTCTCTTAAACTAATCTTTGAAAGTTTCTTCTTAACTTGCATGAGATATTAGTTAAGAACACAATGTTTGGCTTTAAAACAGAGTTTAAGGTATATACAAAGCTTTGAAATGCTGTTTTAATGTATGTAAAACATAAAGAACACAGTTTAAATCTACTTGAAAACACAATGTCTTGCTCTGAAACACTGTTTAATCCCTTACAATGCCTTGAAACACTGTTTCAATGTATGTAAAACATAAAGAACACAGTTACAATCTACGTTTGGCAAGCTATAGAACAGACTGTTTTCTCTTAAACTAATCTTTGAAAGTTTCTTCTTAACTTGCATGAGATAGTAGTTGAGAACACAATGTTTGGCTCTAAAACAGAGTTTAAGGTACTTACAATGCTTTGAAATGCTGTTTTAATGTATGTAAAACATAAGAACACAGTTTAAATCTACTTGAAAACACAATGTCTTGCTCTGAAACACTGTTTAATCCCTTACAATGCCTTGAAACGCTGTTTCAATGTATGTAAAAGATAAAGAACACAGTTACAATCTACTTATTGCAAACTATAGAACAGACTGTTTTCTCTTAAACTAATCTTTGAAAGTTTCTTCTTAACTTGCATGAGATATTAGTTAAGAACACAATGTTTGGCTTTAAAACAGAGTTTAAGGTATATACAAAGCTTTGAAATGCTGTTTTAATGTATGTAAAACATAAGAACACAGTTTAAATCTACTTGAAAACACAATGTCTTACTCTGAAACACTGTTTAATCCCTTACAATGCCTTGAAACACTGTTTCAATGTATGTAAAACATAAAGAACACAGTTACAATCTACTTATTGCAAACTATAGAACAGACTGTTTTCCCTTAAACTAATCTTTGAAGGTTTCTTCTTAACTTGCATGAGATAGTAGTTGAGAACACAATGTTTGGCTCTAAAACAGAGTTTAAGGTACTTACAATGCTTTGAAATGCTGTTTTAATGTATGTAAAACATAAAGAACACAGTTTAAATCTGCTTGAAAACACAATGTCTTGCCCTGAAACACTGTTTAATCACTTACAATGCCTTGAAACGCTGTTTCAATGTATGTAAAACATAAAGGACAAAGTTACAATCTACTTATGGCAAGCTATAGAACAGACTGTTTTCTCTTAAACTAATCTTTGAAAGTTTCTTCTTAAATTGCATGAGCTAGTAGTTGAGAACACAATGTTTGGCTTTAAAACAGAGTTTAAGGTACATACAAAGCTTTGAAATGCTGTTTTAATATATGTAAAACATAAAGAACGCAGTTTAAATCTACTTGAAAACACAATGTCTTGCCCAGAAACACTGTTTAATCACTTAAAATGCCTTGAAATGCTATTTCAATGTATGTAAAACATAAAGAAGACAGTTACAATCTACTTATTGCAAACTATAGAACAGACTGTTTTCTCTTAAACTAATCTTTGAAAGTTTCTTCTTAACTTGCATGAGATATTAGTTAAGAACACAATGTTTGGCTTTAAAACAGAGTTTAAGGTACATACAAAGCTTTGAAATGCTGTTTTAATGTATGTAAAAGATAAAGAACACAGTATAAATCTACTTGAAAACACAATGTCTTGCCCTGAAACACTGTTTAATCACTTACAATGCCTTGAAACGCTGTTTCAATGTATGTAAAACATAAAGAACCCAGTTACAATCTACTTATGGCAAGCTATAGAACAGACTGTTTTCTCTTAAATTAATTTTTGAAAGTTTCTTCTTAACTTGCATGAGATTGTAGTTGAGATCACAATGTTTGGCTCTAAAACAGAGTTTAAGGTACTTACAATGCTTTGAAATGCTGTTTTAATGTATGTAAAACATAAAGAACAGTTTAAATCTACTTGAATACACAATGTCTTGCTCTGAAACACTATTTAATCACTTACAATGCCTTGAAACGCTATTTCAATGTATGTAAAACATAAAGAACACAGTTACAATCTACTTATTGCAAACTATAGAACAGACTGTTTTCTCTTAAACTAATCTATGAAAGTTTCTTCTTAACTTGAATGAGATATTAGTTAAGAACACAATGTTTGGCTTTAAAACAGAGTTTAAGGTATATACAAAGCTTTGAAATGCTGTTTTAATGTATGTAGAACATAAAGAACACAGTTTAAATCTAGTTGAAAACACAATGTCTTGCTCTGAAACACTGTTTAATCCCTTACAATGCCTTGAAACGCTGTTTCAATGTATGTAAAAGATAAAGAACACAGTTACAGTCTACTTATTGCAAACTATAGAACAGACTGTTTTCTCTTAAATTAATCTTTGAAAGTTTCTTCTTAACTTGCATGAGATTGTAGTTGAGATCACAATGTTTGGCTCTAAAACAGAGTTTAAGGTACTTACAATGCTTTGAAATGCTGTTTTAATGTATGTAAAACATAAAGAAGACAGTTTAAATCTGCTTGAAAACACAATGTCTTGCCCTGAAACACTGTTTAATCACTTACAATGCCTTGAAACGCTGTTTCAATGTATGTAAAACATAAAGGACAAAGTTACAATCTACTTATGGCAAGCTATAGAACAGACTGTTTTCTCTTAAACTAATCTTTGAAAGTTTCTTCTTAAATTGCATGAGATAGTAGTTGAGAACACAATGTTTGGCTTTAAAACAGAGTTTAAGGTACATACAAAGCTTTGAAATGCTGTTTTAATATATGTAAAACATAAAGAACGCAGTTTAAATCTACTTGAAAACACAATGTCTTGCCCAGAAACACTGTTTAATCACTTAAAATGCCTTGAAATGCTATTTCAATGTATGTAAAACATAAAGAAGACAGTTACAATCTACTTATTGCAAACTATAGAACAGACTGTTTTCTCTTAAACTAATCTTTGAAAGTTTCTTCTTAACTTGCATGAGATATTAGTTAAGAACACAATGTTTGGCTTTAAAACAGAGTTTAAGGTACATACAAAGCTTTGAAATGCTGTTTTAATGTATGTAAAAGATAAAGAACACAGTATAAATCTACTTGAAAACACAATGTCTTGCCCTGAAACACTGTTTAATCACTTACAATGCCTTGAAACGCTGTTTCAATGTATGTAAAACATAAAGAACCCAGTTACAATCTACTTATGGCAAGCTATAGAACAGACTGTTTTCTCTTAAATTAATTTTTGAAAGTTTCTTCTTAACTTGCATGAGATTGTAGTTGAGATCACAATGTTTGGCTCTAAAACAGAGTTTAAGGTACTTACAATGCTTTGAAATGCTGTTTTAATGTATGTAAAACATAAAGAACAGTTTAAATCTACTTGAATACACAATGTCTTGCTCTGAAACACTATTTAATCACTTACAATGCCTTGAAACGCTATTTCAATGTATGTAAAACATAAAGAACACAGTTACAATCTACTTATTGCAAACTATAGAACAGACTGTTTTCTCTTAAACTAATCTATGAAAGTTTCTTCTTAACTTGAATGAGATATTAGTTAAGAACACAATGTTTGGCTTTAAAACAGAGTTTAAGGTATATACAAAGCTTTGAAATGCTGTTTTAATGTATGTAGAACATAAAGAACACAGTTTAAATCTAGTTGAAAACACAATGTCTTGCTCTGAAACACTGTTTAATCCCTTACAATGCCTTGAAACGCTGTTTCAATGTATGTAAAAGATAAAGAACACAGTTACAGTCTACTTATTGCAAACTATAGAACAGACTGTTTTCTCTTAAATTAATCTTTGAAAGTTTCTTCTTAACTTGCATGAGATTGTAGTTGAGATCACAATGTTTGGCTCTAAAACAGAGTTTAAGGTACTTACAATGCTTTGAAATGCTGTTTTAATGTATGTAAAACATAAAGAAGACAGTTTAAATCTGCTTGAAAACACAATGTCTTGCCCTGAAACACTGTTTAATCACTTACAATGCCTTGAAACGCTGTTTCAATGTATGTAAAACATAAAGGACAAAGTTACAATCTACTTATGGCAAGCTATAGAACAGACTGTTTTCTCTTAAACTAATCTTTGAAAGTTTCTTCTTAAATTGCATGAGATAGTAGTTGAGAACACAATGTTTGGCTTTAAAACAGAGTTTAAGGTACATACAAAGCTTTGAAATGCTGTTTTAATATATGTAAAACATAAAGAACGCAGTTTAAATCTACTTGAAAACACAATGTCTTGCCCAGAAACACTGTTTAATCACTTAAAATGCCTTGAAATGCTATTTCAATGTATGTAAAACATAAAGAACACAGTTACAATCTACTTATTGCAAAGTATAGAACAGACTGTTTTCTCTTAAACTAATCTTTGAAAGTTTCTTCTTAAATTGCATGAGCTAGTAGTTGAGAACACAATGTTTGGCTTTAAAACAGAGTTTAAGGTACATACAAAGCTTTGAAATGCTGTTTTAATATATGTAAAACATAAAGAACGCAGTTTAAATCTACTTGAAAACACAATGTCTTGCCCAGAAACACTGTTTAATCACTTAAAATGCCTTGAAATGCTATTTCAATGTATGTAAAACATAAAGAAGACAGTTACAATCTACTTATTGCAAACTATAGAACAGACTGTTTTCTCTTAAACTAATCTTTGAAAGTTTCTTCTTAACTTGCATGAGATATTAGTTAAGAACACAATGTTTGGCTTTAAAACAGAGTTTAAGGTACATACAAAGCTTTGAAATGCTGTTTTAATGTATGTAAAAGATAAAGAACACAGTATAAATCTACTTGAAAACACAATGTCTTGCCCTGAAACACTGTTTAATCACTTACAATGCCTTGAAACGCTGTTTCAATGTATGTAAAACATAAAGAACCCAGTTACAATCTACTTATGGCAAGCTATAGAACAGACTGTTTTCTCTTAAATTAATTTTTGAAAGTTTCTTCTTAACTTGCATGAGATTGTAGTTGAGATCACAATGTTTGGCTCTAAAACAGAGTTTAAGGTACTTACAATGCTTTGAAATGCTGTTTTAATGTATGTAAAACATAAAGAACAGTTTAAATCTACTTGAATACACAATGTCTTGCTCTGAAACACTATTTAATCACTTACAATGCCTTGAAACGCTATTTCAATGTATGTAAAACATAAAGAACACAGTTACAATCTACTTATTGCAAACTATAGAACAGACTGTTTTCTTTTAAACTAATCTATGAAAGTTTCTTCTTAACTTGAATGAGATATTAGTTAAGAACACAATGTTTGGCTTTAAAACAGAGTTTAAGGTATATACAAAGCTTTGAAATGCTGTTTTAATGTATGTAGAACATAAAGAACACAGTTTAAATCTAGTTGAAAACACAATGTCTTGCTCTGAAACACTGTTTAATCCCTTACAATGCCTTGAAACGCTGTTTCAATGTATGTAAAAGATAAAGAACACAGTTACAGTCTACTTATTGCAAACTATAGAACAGACTGTTTTCTCTTAAATTAATCTTTGAAAGTTTCTTCTTAACTTGCATGAGATTGTAGTTGAGATCACAATGTTTGGCTCTAAAACAGAGTTTAAGGTACTTACAATGCTTTGAAATGCTGTTTTAATGTATGTAAAACATAAAGAAGACAGTTTAAATCTGCTTGAAAACACAATGTCTTGCCCTGAAACACTGTTTAATCACTTACAATGCCTTGAAACGCTGTTTCAATGTATGTAAAACATAAAGGACAAAGTTACAATCTACTTATGGCAAGCTATAGAACAGACTGTTTTCTCTTAAACTAATCTTTGAAAGTTTCTTCTTAAATTGCATGAGATAGTAGTTGAGAACACAATGTTTGGCTTTAAAACAGAGTTTAAGGTACATACAAAGCTTTGAAATGCTGTTTTAATATATGTAAAACATAAAGAACGCAGTTTAAATCTACTTGAAAACACAATGTCTTGCCCAGAAACACTGTTTAATCACTTAAAATGCCTTGAAATGCTATTTCAATGTATGTAAAACATAAAGAACACAGTTACAATCTACTTATTGCAAACTATAGAACAGACTGTTTTCTCTTAAACTAATCTTTGAAAGTTTCTTCTTAACTTGCATGAGATATTAGTTAAGAACACAATGTTTGGCTTTAAAACAGAGTTTAAGGTACATACAAAGCTTTGAAATGCTGTTTTAATGTATGTAAAAGATAAAGAACACAGTATAAATCTACTTGAAAACACAATGTCTTGCCCTGAAACACTGTTTAATCACTTACAATGCCTTGAAACGCTGTTTCAATGTATGTAAAACATAAAGAACCCAGTTACAATCTACTTATGGCAAGCTATAGAACAGACTGTTTTCTCTTAAATTAATTTTTGAAAGTTTCTTCTTAACTTGCATGAGATTGTAGTTGAGATCACAATGTTTGGCTCTAAAACAGAGTTTAAGGTACTTACAATGCTTTGAAATGCTGTTTTAATGTATGTAAAACATAAAGAACAGTTTAAATCTACTTGAATACACAATGTCTTGCTCTGAAACACTATTTAATCACTTACAATGCCTTGAAACGCTATTTCAATGTATGTAAAACATAAAGAACACAGTTACAATCTACTTATTGCAAACTATAGAACAGACTGTTTTCTCTTAAACTAATCTATGAAAGTTTCTTCTTAACTTGAATGAGATATTAGTTAAGAACACAATGTTTGGCTTTAAAACAGAGTTTAAGGTATATACAAAGCTTTGAAATGCTGTTTTAATGTATGTAGAACATAAAGAACACAGTTTAAATCTAGTTGAAAACACAATGTCTTGCTCTGAAACACTGTTTAATCCCTTACAATGCCTTGAAACGCTGTTTCAATGTATGTAAAAGATAAAGAACACAGTTACAGTCTACTTATTGCAAACTATAGAACAGACTGTTTTCTCTTAAATTAATCTTTGAAAGTTTCTTCTTAACTTGCATGAGATTGTAGTTGAGATCACAATGTTTGGCTCTAAAACAGAGTTTAAGGTACTTACAATGCTTTGAAATGCTGTTTTAATGTATGTAAAACATAAAGAAGACAGTTTAAATCTGCTTGAAAACACAATGTCTTGCCCTGAAACACTGTTTAATCACTTACAATGCCTTGAAACGCTGTTTCAATGTATGTAAAACATAAAGGACAAAGTTACAATCTACTTATGGCAAGCTATAGAACAGACTGTTTTCTCTTAAACTAATCTTTGAAAGTTTCTTCTTAAATTGCATGAGATAGTAGTTGAGAACACAATGTTTGGCTTTAAAACAGAGTTTAAGGTACATACAAAGCTTTGAAATGCTGTTTTAATGTATGTAAAACATAAAGAACACAGTTTAAATCTACTTGAAAACACAATGTCTTGCCCTGAAACACTGTTTAATCACTTACAATGCCTTGAAACGCTGTTTCAATGTATGTAAAACATAAAGAACCCAGTTACAATCTACTTATGGCAAGCTATAGAACAGACTGTTTTCTCTTAAATTAATTTTTGAAAGTTTCTTCTTAACTTGCATGAGATTGTAGTTGAGATCACAATGTTTGGCTCTAAAACAGAGTTTAAGGTACTTACAATGCTTTGAAATGCTGTTTTAATGTATGTAAAACATAAAGAACAGTTTAAATCTACTTGAATACACAATGTCTTGCTCTGAAACACTATTTAATCACTTACAATGCCTTGAAACGCTATTTCAATGTATGTAAAACATAAAGAACACAGTTACAATCTACTTATTGCAAACTATAGAACAGACTGTTTTCTCTTAAACTAATCTATGAAAGTTTCTTCTTAACTTGAATGAGATATTAGTTAAGAACACAATGTTTGGCTTTAAAACAGAGTTTAAGGTATATACAAAGCTTTGAAATGCTGTTTTAATGTATGTAGAACATAAAGAACACAGTTTAAATCTAGTTGAAAACACAATGTCTTGCTCTGAAACACTGTTTAATCCCTTACAATGCCTTGAAACGCTGTTTCAATGTATGTAAAAGATAAAGAACACAGTTACAGTCTACTTATTGCAAACTATAGAACAGACTGTTTTCTCTTAAATTAATCTTTGAAAGTTTCTTCTTAACTTGCATGAGATTGTAGTTGAGATCACAATGTTTGGCTCTAAAACAGAGTTTAAGGTACTTACAATGCTTTGAAATGCTGTTTTAATGTATGTAAAACATAAAGAAGACAGTTTAAATCTGCTTGAAAACACAATGTCTTGCCCTGAAACACTGTTTAATCACTTACAATGCCTTGAAACGCTGTTTCAATGTATGTAAAACATAAAGGACAAAGTTACAATCTACTTATGGCAAGCTATAGAACAGACTGTTTTCTCTTAAACTAATCTTTGAAAGTTTCTTCTTAAATTGCATGAGATAGTAGTTGAGAACACAATGTTTGGCTTTAAAACAGAGTTTAAGGTACATACAAAGCTTTGAAATGCTGTTTTAATATATGTAAAACATAAAGAACGCAGTTTAAATCTACTTGAAAACACAATGTCTTGCCCAGAAACACTGTTTAATCACTTAAAATGCCTTGAAATGCTATTTCAATGTATGTAAAACATAAAGAACACAGTTACAATCTACTTATTGCAAAGTATAGAACAGACTGTTTTCTCTTAAACTAATCTTTGAAAGTTTCTTCTTAAATTGCATGAGCTAGTAGTTGAGAACACAATGTTTGGCTTTAAAACAGAGTTTAAGGTACATACAAAGCTTTGAAATGCTGTTTTAATATATGTAAAACATAAAGAACGCAGTTTAAATCTACTTGAAAACACAATGTCTTGCCCAGAAACACTGTTTAATCACTTAAAATGCCTTGAAATGCTATTTCAATGTATGTAAAACATAAAGAAGACAGTTACAATCTACTTATTGCAAACTATAGAACAGACTGTTTTCTCTTAAACTAATCTTTGAAAGTTTCTTCTTAACTTGCATGAGATATTAGTTAAGAACACAATGTTTGGCTTTAAAACAGAGTTTAAGGTACATACAAAGCTTTGAAATGCTGTTTTAATGTATGTAAAAGATAAAGAACACAGTATAAATCTACTTGAAAACACAATGTCTTGCCCTGAAACACTGTTTAATCACTTACAATGCCTTGAAACGCTGTTTCAATGTATGTAAAACATAAAGAACACAGTTACAATCTACTTATTGCAAACTATAGAACAGACTGTTTTCCCTTAAACTAATCTTTGAAGGTTTCTTCTTAACTTGCATGAGATAGTAGTTGAGAACACAATGTTTGGCTCTAAAACAGAGTTTAAGGTACTTACAATGCTTTGAAATGCTGTTTTAATGTATGTAAAACATAAAGAACACAGTTTAAATCTGCTTGAAAACACAATGTCTTGCCCTGAAACACTGTTTAATCACTTACAATGCCTTGAAACGCTGTTTCAATGTATGTAAAACATAAAGGACAAAGTTACAATCTACTTATGGCAAGCTATAGAACAGACTGTTTTCTCTTAAACTAATCTTTGAAAGTTTCTTCTTAAATTGCATGAGCTAGTAGTTGAGAACACAATGTTTGGCTTTAAAACAGAGTTTAAGGTACATACAAAGCTTTGAAATGCTGTTTTAATATATGTAAAACATAAAGAACGCAGTTTAAATCTACTTGAAAACACAATGTCTTGCCCAGAAACACTGTTTAATCACTTAAAATGCCTTGAAATGCTATTTCAATGTATGTAAAACATAAAGAAGACAGTTACAATCTACTTATTGCAAACTATAGAACAGACTGTTTTCTCTTAAACTAATCTTTGAAAGTTTCTTCTTAACTTGCATGAGATATTAGTTAAGAACACAATGTTTGGCTTTAAAACAGAGTTTAAGGTACATACAAAGCTTTGAAATGCTGTTTTAATGTATGTAAAAGATAAAGAACACAGTATAAATCTACTTGAAAACACAATGTCTTGCCCTGAAACACTGTTTAATCACTTACAATGCCTTGAAACGCTGTTTCAATGTATGTAAAACATAAAGAACCCAGTTACAATCTACTTATGGCAAGCTATAGAACAGACTGTTTTCTCTTAAATTAATTTTTGAAAGTTTCTTCTTAACTTGCATGAGATTGTAGTTGAGATCACAATGTTTGGCTCTAAAACAGAGTTTAAGGTACTTACAATGCTTTGAAATGCTGTTTTAATGTATGTAAAACATAAAGAACAGTTTAAATCTACTTGAATACACAATGTCTTGCTCTGAAACACTATTTAATCACTTACAATGCCTTGAAACGCTATTTCAATGTATGTAAAACATAAAGAACACAGTTACAATCTACTTATTGCAAACTATAGAACAGACTGTTTTCTCTTAAACTAATCTATGAAAGTTTCTTCTTAACTTGAATGAGATATTAGTTAAGAACACAATGTTTGGCTTTAAAACAGAGTTTAAGGTATATACAAAGCTTTGAAATGCTGTTTTAATGTATGTAGAACATAAAGAACACAGTTTAAATCTAGTTGAAAACACAATGTCTTGCTCTGAAACACTGTTTAATCCCTTACAATGCCTTGAAACGCTGTTTCAATGTATGTAAAAGATAAAGAACACAGTTACAGTCTACTTATTGCAAACTATAGAACAGACTGTTTTCTCTTAAATTAATCTTTGAAAGTTTCTTCTTAACTTGCATGAGATTGTAGTTGAGATCACAATGTTTGGCTCTAAAACAGAGTTTAAGGTACTTACAATGCTTTGAAATGCTGTTTTAATGTATGTAAAACATAAAGAAGACAGTTTAAATCTGCTTGAAAACACAATGTCTTGCCCTGAAACACTGTTTAATCACTTACAATGCCTTGAAACGCTGTTTCAATGTATGTAAAACATAAAGGACAAAGTTACAATCTACTTATGGCAAGCTATAGAACAGACTGTTTTCTCTTAAACTAATCTTTGAAAGTTTCTTCTTAAATTGCATGAGATAGTAGTTGAGAACACAATGTTTGGCTTTAAAACAGAGTTTAAGGTACATACAAAGCTTTGAAATGCTGTTTTAATATATGTAAAACATAAAGAACGCAGTTTAAATCTACTTGAAAACACAATGTCTTGCCCAGAAACACTGTTTAATCACTTAAAATGCCTTGAAATGCTATTTCAATGTATGTAAAACATAAAGAACACAGTTACAATCTACTTATTGCAAACTATAGAACAGACTGTTTTCTCTTAAACTAATCTTTGAAAGTTTCTTCTTAACTTGCATGAGATATTAGTTAAGAACACAATGTTTGGCTTTAAAACAGAGTTTAAGGTACATACAAAGCTTTGAAATGCTGTTTTAATGTATGTAAAAGATAAAGAACACAGTATAAATCTACTTGAAAACACAATGTCTTGCCCTGAAACACTGTTTAATCACTTACAATGCCTTGAAACACTGTTTCAATGTATGTAAAACATAAAGAACCCAGTTACAATCTACTTATGGCAAGCTATAGAACAGACTGTTTTCTCTTAAATTAATCTTTGAAAGTTTCTTCTTAACTTGCATGAGATTGTAGTTGAGATCACAATGTTTGGCTCTAAAACAGAGTTTAAGGTACTTACAATGCTTTGAAATGCTGTTTTAATGTATGTAAAACAAAGAACAGTTTAAATCTACTTGAATACACAATGTCTTGCTCTGAAACACTATTTAATCACTTACAATGCCTTGAAACGCTATTTCAATGTATGTAAAACATAAAGAACACAGTTACAATCTACTTATTGCAAACTATAGAACAGACTGTTTTCTCTTAAACTAATCTATGAAAGTTTCTTCTTAACTTGAATGAGATACTAGTTAAGAACACAATGTTTGGCTTTAAAACAGAGTTTAAGGTATATACAAAGCTTTGAAATGCTGTTTTAATGTATGTAGAACATAAAGAACACAGTTTAAATCTAGTTGAAAACACAATGTCTTGCTCTGAAACACTGTTTAATCCCTTACAATGCCTTGAAACGCTGTTTCAATGTATGTAAAAGATAAAGAACACAGTTACAGTCTACTTATTGCAAACTATAGAACAGACTGTTTTCTCTTAAATTAATCTTTGAAAGTTTCTTCTTAACTTGCATGAGATTGTAGTTGAGATCACAATGTTTGGCTCTAAAACAGAGTTTAAGGTACTTACAATGCTTTGAAATGCTGTTTTAATGTATGTAAAACATAAAGAAGACAGTTTAAATCTGCTTGAAAACACAATGTCTTGCCCTGAAACACTGTTTAATCACTTACAATGCCTTGAAACGCTGTTTCAATGTATGTAAAACATAAAGGACAAAGTTACAATCTACTTATGGCAAGCTATAGAACAGACTGTTTTCTCTTAAACTAATCTTTGAAAGTTTCTTCTTAAATTGCATGAGATAGTAGTTGAGAACACAATGTTTGGCTTTAAAACAGAGTTTAAGGTACATACAAAGCTTTGAAATGCTGTTTTAATATATGTAAAACATAAAGAACGCAGTTTAAATCTACTTGAAAACACAATGTCTTGCCCAGAAACACTGTTTAATCACTTAAAATGCCTTGAAATGCTATTTCAATGTATGTAAAACATAAAGAACACAGTTACAATCTACTTATTGCAAACTATAGAACAGACTGTTTTCTCTTAAACTAATCTTTGAAAGTTTCTTCTTAACTTGCATGAGATATTAGTTAAGAACACAATGTTTGGCTTTAAAACAGAGTTTAAGGTACATACAAAGCTTTGAAATGCTGTTTTAATGTATGTAAAAGATAAAGAACACAGTATAAATCTACTTGAAAACACAATGTCTTGCCCTGAAACACTGTTTAATCACTTACAATGCCTTGAAACACTGTTTCAATGTATGTAAAACATAAAGAACCCAGTTACAATCTACTTATGGCAAGCTATAGAACAGACTGTTTTCTCTTAAATTAATCTTTGAAAGTTTCTTCTTAACTTGCATGAGATTGTAGTTGAGATCACAATGTTTGGCTCTAAAACAGAGTTTAAGGTACTTACAATGCTTTGAAATGCTGTTTTAATGTATGTAAAACAAAGAACAGTTTAAATCTACTTGAATACACAATGTCTTGCTCTGAAACACTATTTAATCACTTACAATGCCTTGAAACGCTATTTCAATGTATGTAAAACATAAAGAACACAGTTACAATCTACTTATTGCAAACTATAGAACAGACTGTTTTCTCTTAAACTAATCTATGAAAGTTTCTTCTTAACTTGAATGAGATACTAGTTAAGAACACAATGTTTGGCTTTAAAACAGAGTTTAAGGTATATACAAAGCTTTGAAATGCTGTTTTAATGTATGTAAAACATAAAGAACACAGTTTGAATCTACTTGAAAACACAATGTCTTGCTCTGAAACACTGTTTAATCCCATACAATGCCTTGAAACGCTCTTTCAATGTATGTAAAAGATAAAGAACACAGTTACAATCTACTTATTGCAAACTATAGAACAGACTGTTTTCTCTTAAACTAATCTTTGAAAGTTTCTTCTTAACTTGCATGAGATAGTAGTTGAGAACACAATGTTTGGCTCTAAAACAGAGTTTAAGGTACTTACAAAGCTTTGAAATGCTGTTTTAATGTATGTAAAACATAAAGAACAGTTTAAATCTACTTGAATACACAATGTCTTGCTCTGAAACACTATTTAATCACTTACAATGCCTTGAAACACTATTTCAATGTATGTAAAACATAAAGAACACAGTTACAATCTACTTATTGCAAACTATAGAACAGACTGTTTTCTCTTAAACTAATCTTTGAAAGTTTCTTCTTAACTTGCATGAGATAGTAGTTGAGAACACAATGTTTGGCTCTAAAACAGAGTTTAAGGTACTTACAATGCTTTGAAATGCTGTTTTAATGTATGTAAAACATAAAGAACACAGTTTAAATCTGCTTGAAAACACAATGTCTTGCCCTGAAACACTGTTTAATCACTTACAATGCCTTGAAACGCTGTTTCAATGTATGTAAAACATAAAGGACAAAGTTACAATCTACTTATGGCAAGCTATAGAACAGACTGTTTTCTCTTAAACTAATCTTTGAAAGTTTCTTCTTAAATTGCATGAGCTAGTAGTTGAGAACACAATGTTTGGCTTTAAAACAGAGTTTAAGGTACATACAAAGCTTTGAAATGCTGTTTTAATATATGTAAAACATAAAGAACGCAGTTTAAATCTACTTGAAAACACAATGTCTTGCCCAGAAACACTGTTTAATCACTTAAAATGCCTTGAAATGCTATTTCAATGTATGTAAAACATAAAGAAGACAGTTACAATCTACTTATTGCAAACTATAGAACAGACTGTTTTCTCTTAAACTAATCTTTGAAAGTTTCTTCTTAACTTGCATGAGATATTAGTTAAGAACACAATGTTTGGCTTTAAAACAGAGTTTAAGGTACATACAAAGCTTTGAAATGCTGTTTTAATGTATGTAAAAGATAAAGAACACAGTATAAATCTACTTGAAAACACAATGTCTTGCCCTGAAACACTGTTTAATCACTTACAATGCCTTGAAACGCTGTTTCAATGTATGTAAAACATAAAGAACCCAGTTACAATCTACTTATGGCAAGCTATAGAACAGACTGTTTTCTCTTAAATTAATCTTTGAAAGTTTCTTCTTAACTTGCATGAGATTGTAGTTGAGATCACAATGTTTGGCTCTAAAACAGAGTTTAAGGTACTTACAATGCTTTGAAATGCTGTTTTAATGTATGTAAAACATAAAGAACAGTTTAAATCTACTTGAATACACAATGTCTTGCTCTGAAACACTATTTAATCACTTACAATGCCTTGAAACGCTATTTCAATGTATGTAAAACATAAAGAACACAGTTACAATCTACTTATTGCAAACTATAGAACAGACTGTTTTCTCTTAAACTAATCTATGAAAGTTTCTTCTTAACTTGAATGAGATATTAGTTAAGAACACAATGTTTGGCTTTAAAACAGAGTTTAAGGTATATACAAAGCTTTGAAATGCTGTTTTAATGTATGTAAAACATAAAGAACACAGTTTAAATCTAGTTGAAAACACAATGTCTTGCTCTGAAACACTGTTTAATCCCTTACAATGCCTTGAAACGCTGTTTCAATGTATGTAAAAGATAAAGAACACAGTTACAGTCTACTTATTGCAAACTATAGAACAGACTGTTTTCTCTTAAATTAATCTTTGAAAGTTTCTTCTTAACTTGCATGAGATTGTAGTTGAGATCACAATGTTTGGCTCTAAAACAGAGTTTAAGGTACTTACAATGCTTTGAAATGCTGTTTTAATGTATGTAAAACATAAAGAACACAGTTTAAATCTGCTTGAAAACACAATGTCTTGCCCTGAAACACTGTTTAATCACTTACAATGCCTTGAAACGCTGTTTCAATGTATGTAAAACATAAAGGACAAAGTTACAATCTACTTATGGCAAGCTATAGAACAGACTGTTTTCTCTTAAACTAATCTTTGAAAGTTTCTTCTTAAATTGCATGAGATAGTAGTTGAGAACACAATGTTTGGCTTTAAAACAGAGTTTAAGGTACATACAAAGCTTTGAAATGCTGTTTTAATATATGTAAAACATAAAGAACGCAGTTTAAATCTACTTGAAAACACAATGTCTTGCCCAGAAACACTGTTTAATCACTTAAAATGCCTTGAAATGCTATTTCAATGTATGTAAAACATAAAGAACACAGTTACAATCTACTTATTGCAAACTATAGAACAGACTGTTTTCTCTTAAACTAATCTTTGAAAGTTTCTTCTTAACTTGCATGAGATATTAGTTAAGAACACAATGTTTGGCTTTAAAACAGAGTTTAAGGTACATACAAAGCTTTGAAATGCTGTTTTAATGTATGTAAAAGATAAAGGACACAGTATAAATCTACTTGAAAACACAATGTCTTGCCCTGAAACACTGTTTAATCACTTACAATGCCTTGAAACGCTGTTTCATTGTATGTAAAACATAAAGAACCCAGTTACAATCTACTTATGGCAAGCTATAGAACAGACTGTTTTCTCTTAAATTAATCTTTGAAAGTTTCTTCTTAACTTGCATGAGATTGTAGTTGAGATCACAATGTTTGGCTCTAAAACAGAGTTTAAGGTACTTACAATGCTTTGAAATGCTGTTTTAATGTATGTAAAACATAAAGAACAGTTTAAATCTACTTGAATACACAATGTCTTGCTCTGAAACACTATTTAATCACTTACAATGCCTTGAAACGCTATTTCAATGTATGTAAAACATAAAGAACACAGTTACAATCTACTTATTGCAAACTATAGAACAGACTGTTTTCTCTTAAACTAATCTATGAAAGTTTCTTCTTAACTTGAATGAGATATTAGAGATATGAGATATTAGATATTGTAAGTGTTTAATCACTTACAATGCCTTGAAACGCTGTTTCAATGTATGTAAAACATAAAGGACAAAGTTACAATCTACTTATGGCAAGCTATAGAACAGACTGTTTTCTCTTAAACTAATCTTTGAAAGTTTCTTCTTAAATTGCATGAGCTAGTAGTTGAGAACACAATGTTTGGCTTTAAAACAGAGTTTAAGGTACATACAAAGCTTTGAAATGCTGTTTTAATATATGTAAAACATAAAGAACGCAGTTTAAATCTACTTGAAAACACAATGTCTTGCCCAGAAACACTGTTTAATCACTTAAAATGCCTTGAAATGCTATTTCAATGTATGTAAAACATAAAGAAGACAGTTACAATCTACTTATTGCAAACTATAGAACAGACTGTTTTCTCTTAAACTAATCTTTGAAAGTTTCTTCTTAACTTGCATGAGATATTAGTTAAGAACACAATGTTTGGCTTTAAAACAGAGTTTAAGGTACATACAAAGCTTTGAAATGCTGTTTTAATGTATGTAAAAGATAAAGAACACAGTATAAATCTACTTGAAAACACAATGTCTTGCCCTTAAACACTGTTTAATCACTTACAATGCCTTGAAACGCTGTTTCAATGTATGTAAAACATAAAGAACCCAGTTACAATCTACTTATGGCAAGCTATAGAACAGACTGTTTTCTCTTAAATTAATCTTTGAAAGTTTCTTCTTAACTTGCATGAGATTGTAGTTGAGATCACAATGTTTGGCTCTAAAACAGAGTTTAAGGTACTTACAATGCTTTGAAATGCTGTTTTAATGTATGTAAAACATAAAGAACAGTTTAAATCTACTTGAATACACAATGTCTTGCTCTGAAACACTATTTAATCACTTACAATGCCTTGAAACGCTATTTCAATGTATGTAAAACATAAAGAACACAGTTTGAATCTACTTGAAAACACAATGTCTTGCCCTGAAACACTGTTTAATCACTTACAATGCCTTGAAACGCTGTTTCAATGTATGTAAAACATAAAGAACCCAGTTACAATCTACTTATGGCAAGCTATAGAACAGACTGTTTTCTCTTAAATTAATCTTTGAAAGTTTCTTCTTAACTTGCATGAGATTGTAGTTGAGATCACAATGTTTGGCTCTAAAACAGAGTTTAAGGTACTTACAATGCTTTGAAATGCTGTTTTAATGTATGTAAAACATAAAGAACAGTTTAAATCTACTTGAATACACAATGTCTTGCTCTGAAACACTATTTAATCACTTACAATGCCTTGAAACGCTATTTCAATGTATGTAAAACATAAAGAACACAGTTACAATCTACTTATTGCAAACTATAGAACAGACTGTTTTCTCTTAAACTAATCTATGAAAGTTTCTTCTTAACTTGAATGAGATATTAGTTAAGAACACAATGTTTGGCTTTAAAACAGAGTTTAAGGTATATACAAAGCTTTGAAATGCTGTTTTAATGTATGTAAAACATAAAGAACACAGTTTGAATCTACTTGAAAACACAATGTCTTGCTCTGAAACACTGTTTAATCCCATACAATGCCTTGAAACGCTCTTTCAATGTATGTAAAAGATAAAGAACACAGTTACAATCTACTTATTGCAAACTATAGAACAGACTGTTTTCTCTTAAACTAATCTTTGAAAGTTTCTTCTTAACTTGCATGAGATAGTAGTTGAGAACACAATGTTTGGCTCTAAAACAGAGTTTAAGGTACTTACAAAGCTTTGAAATGCTGTTTTAATGTATGTAAAACATAAAGAACAGTTTAAATCTACTTGAATACACAATGTCTTGCTCTGAAACACTATTTAATCACTTACAATGCCTTGAAACACTATTTCAATGTATGTAAAACATAAAGAACACAGTTACAATCTACTTATTGCAAACTATAGAACAGACTGTTTTCTCTTAAACTAATCTTTGAAAGTTTCTTCTTAACTTGCATGAGATAGTAGTTGAGAACACAATGTTTGGCTCTAAAACAGAGTTTAAGGTACTTACAATGCTTTGAAATGCTGTTTTAATGTATGTAAAACATAAAGAACACAGTTTAAATCTGCTTGAAAACACAATGTCTTGCCCTGAAACACTGTTTAATCACTTACAATGCCTTGAAACGCTGTTTCAATGTATGTAAAACATAAAGGACAAAGTTACAATCTACTTATGGCAAGCTATAGAACAGACTGTTTTCTCTTAAACTAATCTTTGAAAGTTTCTTCTTAAATTGCATGAGCTAGTAGTTGAGAACACAATGTTTGGCTTTAAAACAGAGTTTAAGGTACATACAAAGCTTTGAAATGCTGTTTTAATATATGTAAAACATAAAGAACGCAGTTTAAATCTACTTGAAAACACAATGTCTTGCCCAGAAACACTGTTTAATCACTTAAAATGCCTTGAAATGCTATTTCAATGTATGTAAAACATAAAGAAGACAGTTACAATCTACTTATTGCAAACTATAGAACAGACTGTTTTCTCTTAAACTAATCTTTGAAAGTTTCTTCTTAACTTGCATGAGATATTAGTTAAGAACACAATGTTTGGCTTTAAAACAGAGTTTAAGGTACATACAAAGCTTTGAAATGCTGTTTTAATGTATGTAAAAGATAAAGAACACAGTATAAATCTACTTGAAAACACAATGTCTTGCCCTTAAACACTGTTTAATCACTTACAATGCCTTGAAACGCTGTTTCAATGTATGTAAAACATAAAGAACCCAGTTACAATCTACTTATGGCAAGCTATAGAACAGACTGTTTTCTCTTAAATTAATCTTTGAAAGTTTCTTCTTAACTTGCATGAGATTGTAGTTGAGATCACAATGTTTGGCTCTAAAACAGAGTTTAAGGTACTTACAATGCTTTGAAATGCTGTTTTAATGTATGTAAAACATAAAGAACAGTTTAAATCTACTTGAATACACAATGTCTTGCTCTGAAACACTATTTAATCACTTACAATGCCTTGAAACGCTATTTCAATGTATGTAAAACATAAAGAACACAGTTACAATCTACTTATTGCAAACTATAGAACAGACTGTTTTCTCTTAAACTAATCTATGAAAGTTTCTTCTTAACTTGAATGAGATATTAGTTAAGAACACAATGTTTGGCTTTAAAACAGAGTTTAAGGTATATACAAAGCTTTGAAATGCTGTTTTAATGTATGTAAAACATAAAGAACACAGTTTAAATCTAGTTGAAAACACAATGTCTTGCTCTGAAACACTGTTTAATCCCTTACAATGCCTTGAAACGCTGTTTCAATGTATGTAAAAGATAAAGAACACAGTTACAGTCTACTTATTGCAAACTATAGAACAGACTGTTTTCTCTTAAATTAATCTTTGAAAGTTTCTTCTTAACTTGCATGAGATTGTAGTTGAGATCACAATGTTTGGCTCTAAAACAGAGTTTAAGGTACATACAAAGCTTTGAAATGCTGTTTTAATATATGTAAAACATAAAGAACGCAGTTTAAATCTACTTGAAAACACAATGTCTTGCCCAGAAACACTGTTTAATCACTTAAAATGCCTTGAAATGCTATTTCAATGTATGTAAAACATAAAGAACACAGTTACAATCTACTTATTGCAAACTATAGAACAGACTGTTTTCTCTTAAACTAATCTTTGAAAGTTTCTTCTTAACTTGCATGAGATATTAGTTAAGAACACAATGTTTGGCTTTAAAACAGAGTTTAAGGTACATACAAAGCTTTGAAATGCTGTTTTAATGTATGTAAAAGATAAAGAACACAGTATAAATCTACTTGAAAACACAATGTCTTGCCCTGAAACACTGTTTAATCACTTACAATGCCTTGAAACGCTGTTTCAATGTATGTAAAACATAAAGAACCCAGTTACAATCTACTTATGGCAAGCTATAGAACAGACTGTTTTCTCTTAAATTAATCTTTGAAAGTTTCTTCTTAACTTGCATGAGATTGTAGTTGAGATCACAATGTTTGGCTCTAAAACAGAGTTTAAGGTACTTACAATGCTTTGAAATGCTGTTTTAATGTATGTAAAACATAAAGAACAGTTTAAATCTACTTGAATACACAATGTCTTGCTCTGAAACACTATTTAATCACTTACAATGCCTTGAAACGCTATTTCAATGTATGTAAAACATAAAGAACACAGTTACAATCTACTTATTGCAAACTATAGAACAGACTGTTTTCTCTTAAACTAATCTATGAAAGTTTCTTCTTAACTTGAATGAGATATTAGTTAAGAACACAATGTTTGGCTTTAAAACAGAGTTTAAGGTATATACAAAGCTTTGAAATGCTGTTTTAATGTATGTAAAACATAAAGAACACAGTTTGAATCTACTTGAAAACACAATGTCTTGCTCTGAAACACTGTTTAATCCCATACAATGCCTTGAAACGCTCTTTCAATGTATGTAAAAGATAAAGAACACAGTTACAATCTACTTATTGCAAACTATAGAACAGACTGTTTTCTCTTAAACTAATCTTTGAAAGTTTCTTCTTAACTTGCATGAGATAGTAGTTGAGAACACAATGTTTGGCTCTAAAACAGAGTTTAAGGTACTTACAAAGCTTTGAAATGCTGTTTTAATGTATGTAAAACATAAAGAACAGTTTAAATCTACTTGAATACACAATGTCTTGCTCTGAAACACTATTTAATCACTTACAATGCCTTGAAACACTATTTCAATGTATGTAAAACATAAAGAACACAGTTACAATCTACTTATTGCAAACTATAGAACAGACTGTTTTCTCTTAAACTAATCTTTGAAAGTTTCTTCTTAACTTGCATGAGATAGTAGTTGAGAACACAATGTTTGGCTCTAAAACAGAGTTTAAGGTACTTACAATGCTTTGAAATGCTGTTTTAATGTATGTAAAACATAAAGAACACAGTTTAAATCTGCTTGAAAACACAATGTCTTGCCCTGAAACACTGTTTAATCACTTACAATGCCTTGAAACGCTGTTTCAATGTATGTAAAACATAAAGGACAAAGTTACAATCTACTTATGGCAAGCTATAGAACAGACTGTTTTCTCTTAAACTAATCTTTGAAAGTTTCTTCTTAAATTGCATGAGCTAGTAGTTGAGAACACAATGTTTGGCTTTAAAACAGAGTTTAAGGTACATACAAAGCTTTGAAATGCTGTTTTAATATATGTAAAACATAAAGAACGCAGTTTAAATCTACTTGAAAACACAATGTCTTGCCCAGAAACACTGTTTAATCACTTAAAATGCCTTGAAATGCTATTTCAATGTATGTAAAACATAAAGAAGACAGTTACAATCTACTTATTGCAAACTATAGAACAGACTGTTTTCTCTTAAACTAATCTTTGAAAGTTTCTTCTTAACTTGCATGAGATATTAGTTAAGAACACAATGTTTGGCTTTAAAACAGAGTTTAAGGTACATACAAAGCTTTGAAATGCTGTTTTAATGTATGTAAAAGATAAAGAACACAGTATAAATCTACTTGAAAACACAATGTCTTGCCCTTAAACACTGTTTAATCACTTACAATGCCTTGAAACGCTGTTTCAATGTATGTAAAACATAAAGAACCCAGTTACAATCTACTTATGGCAAGCTATAGAACAGACTGTTTTCTCTTAAATTAATCTTTGAAAGTTTCTTCTTAACTTGCATGAGATTGTAGTTGAGATCACAATGTTTGGCTCTAAAACAGAGTTTAAGGTACTTACAATGCTTTGAAATGCTGTTTTAATGTATGTAAAACATAAAGAACAGTTTAAATCTACTTGAATACACAATGTCTTGCTCTGAAACACTATTTAATCACTTACAATGCCTTGAAACGCTATTTCAATGTATGTAAAACATAAAGAACACAGTTACAATCTACTTATTGCAAACTATAGAACAGACTGTTTTCTCTTAAACTAATCTATGAAAGTTTCTTCTTAACTTGAATGAGATATTAGTTAAGAACACAATGTTTGGCTTTAAAACAGAGTTTAAGGTATATACAAAGCTTTGAAATGCTGTTTTAATGTATGTAAAACATAAAGAACACAGTTTAAATCTAGTTGAAAACACAATGTCTTGCTCTGAAACACTGTTTAATCCCTTACAATGCCTTGAAACGCTGTTTCAATGTATGTAAAAGATAAAGAACACAGTTACAGTCTACTTATTGCAAACTATAGAACAGACTGTTTTCTCTTAAATTAATCTTTGAAAGTTTCTTCTTAACTTGCATGAGATTGTAGTTGAGATCACAATGTTTGGCTCTAAAACAGAGTTTAAGGTACATACAAAGCTTTGAAATGCTGTTTTAATATATGTAAAACATAAAGAACGCAGTTTAAATCTACTTGAAAACACAATGTCTTGCCCAGAAACACTGTTTAATCACTTAAAATGCCTTGAAATGCTATTTCAATGTATGTAAAACATAAAGAACACAGTTACAATCTACTTATTGCAAACTATAGAACAGACTGTTTTCTCTTAAACTAATCTTTGAAAGTTTCTTCTTATCTTGCATGAGATATTAGTTAAGAACACAATGTTTGGCTTTAAAACAGAGTTTAAGGTACATACAAAGCTTTGAAATGCTGTTTTAATGTATGTAAAAGATAAAGAACACAGTATAAATCTACTTGAAAACACAATGTCTTGCCCTGAAACACTGTTTAATCACTTACAATGCCTTGAAACGCTGTTTCAATGTATGTAAAACATAAAGAACCCAGTTACAATCTACTTATGGCAAGCTATAGAACAGACTGTTTTCTCTTAAATTAATCTTTGAAAGTTTCTTCTTAACTTGCATGAGATTGTAGTTGAGATCACAATGTTTGGCTCTAAAACAGAGTTTAAGGTACTTACAATGCTTTGAAATGCTGTTTTAATGTATGTAAAACATAAAGAACAGTTTAAATCTACTTGAATACACAATGTCTTGCTCTGAAACACTATTTAATCACTTACAATGCCTTGAAACGCTATTTCAATGTATGTAAAACATAAAGAACACAGTTACAATCTACTTATTGCAAACTATAGAACAGACTGTTTTCTCTTAAACTAATCTTTGAAAGTTTCTTCTTAACTTGCATGAGATAGTAGTTGAGAACACAATGTTTGGCTCTAAAACAGAGTTTAAGGTACTTACAATGCTTTGAAATGCTGTTTTAATGTATGTAAAACATAAAGAACACAGTTTAAATCTGCTTGAAAACACAATGTCTTGCCCTGAAACACTGTTTAATCACTTACAATGCCTTGAAACGCTGTTTCAATGTATGTAAAACATAAAGGACAAAGTTACAATCTACTTATGGCAAGCTATAGAACAGACTGTTTTCTCTTAAACTAATCTTTGAAAGTTTCTTCTTAAATTGCATGAGATATTAGTTAAGAACACAATGTTTGGCTTTAAAACAGAGTTTAAGGTACATACAAAGCTTTGAAATGCTGTTTTAATGTATGTAAAAGATAAAGAACACAGTATAAATCTACTTGAAAACACAATGTCTTGCCCTGAAACACTGTTTAATCACTTACAA
The DNA here is from genome assembly GCF_041902795.1 of Electrophorus electricus. Taxonomy (NCBI): domain Eukaryota; kingdom Metazoa; phylum Chordata; class Actinopteri; order Gymnotiformes; family Gymnotidae; genus Electrophorus; species Electrophorus electricus. The sequence continues at coordinate 17,556,369 of NC_137499.1, forward strand.
TGCCTTGAAACGCTGTTTCAATGTATGTAAAACATAAAGAACCCAGTTACAATCTACTTATGGCAAGCTATAGAACAGACTGTTTTCTCTTAAATTAATCTTTGAAAGTTTCTTCTTAACTTGCATGAGATTGTAGTTGAGATCACAATGTTTGGCTCTAAAACAGAGTTTAAGGTACTTACAATGCTTTGAAATGCTGTTTTAATGTATGTAAAACATAAAGAACAGTTTAAATCTACTTGAATACACAATGTCTTGCTCTGAAACACTATTTAATCACTTACAATGCCTTGAAACGCTATTTCAATGTATGTAAAACATAAAGAACACAGTTACAATCTACTTATTGCAAACTATAGAACAGACTGTTTTCTCTTAAACTAATCTATGAAAGTTTCTTCTTAACTTGAATGAGATATTAGTTAAGAACACAATGTTTGGCTTTAAAACAGAGTTTAAGGTATATACAAAGCTTTGAAATGCTGTTTTAATGTATGTAAAACATAAAGAACACAGTTTGAATCTACTTGAAAACACAATGTCTTGCTCTGAAACACTGTTTAATCCCATACAATGCCTTGAAACGCTCTTTCAATGTATGTAAAAGATAAAGAACACAGTTACAATCTACTTATTGCAAACTATAGAACAGACTGTTTTCTCTTAAACTAATCTTTGAAAGTTTCTTCTTAACTTGCATGAGATAGTAGTTGAGAACACAATGTTTGGCTCTAAAACAGAGTTTAAGGTACTTACAAAGCTTTGAAATGCTGTTTTAATGTATGTAAAACATAAAGAACAGTTTAAATCTACTTGAATACACAATGTCTTGCTCTGAAACACTATTTAATCACTTACAATGCCTTGAAACGCTATTTCAATGTATGTAAAACATAAAGAACACAGTTACAATCTACTTATTGCAAACTATAGAACAGACTGTTTTCTCTTAAACTAATCTATGAAAGTTTCTTCTTAACTTGAATGAGATATTAGTTAAGAACACAATGTTTGGCTTTAAAACAGAGTTTAAGGTATATACAAAGCTTAGAAATGCTGTTTTAATGTATGTAAAACATAAAGAACACAGTTTGAATCTACTTGAAAACACAATGTCTTGCTCTGAAACACTGTTTAATCCCATACAATGCCTTGAAACGCTCTTTCAATGTATGTAAAAGATAAAGAACACAGTTACAATCTACTTATTGCAAACTATAGAACAGACTGTTTTCTCTTAAACTAATCTTTGAAAGTTTCTTCTTAACTTGCATGAGATAGTAGTTGAGAACACAATGTTTGGCTCTAAAACAGAGTTTAAGGTACTTACAAAGCTTTGAAATGCTGTTTTAATGTATGTAAAACATAAAGAACAGTTTAAATCTACTTGAATACACAATGTCTTGCTCTGAAACACTATTTAATCACTTACAATGCCTTGAAACACTATTTCAATGTATGTAAAACATAAAGAACACAGTTACAATCTACTTATTGCAAACTATAGAACAGACTGTTTTCTCTTAAACTAATCTTTGAAAGTTTCTTCTTAACTTGCATGAGATAGTAGTTGAGAACACAATGTTTGGCTCTAAAACAGAGTTTAAGGTACTTACAATGCTTTGAAATGCTGTTTTAATGTATGTAAAACATAAAGAACACAGTTTAAATCTAGTTGAAAACACAATGTCTTGCTCTGAAACACTGTTTAATCCCTTACAATGCCTTGAAACGCTGTTTCAATGTATGTAAAAGATAAAGAACACAGTTACAGTCTACTTATTGCAAACTATAGAACAGACTGTTTTCTCTTAAATTAATCTTTGAAAGTTTCTTCTTAACTTGCATGAGATTGTAGTTGAGATCACAATGTTTGGCTCTAAAACAGAGTTTAAGGTACATACAAAGCTTTGAAATGCTGTTTTAATATATGTAAAACATAAAGAACGCAGTTTAAATCTACTTGAAAACACAATGTCTTGCCCAGAAACACTGTTTAATCACTTAAAATGCCTTGAAATGCTATTTCAATGTATGTAAAACATAAAGAACACAGTTACAATCTACTTATTGCAAACTATAGAACAGACTGTTTTCTCTTAAACTAATCTTTGAAAGTTTCTTCTTAACTTGCATGAGATATTAGATAAGAACACAATGTTTGGCTTTAAAACAGAGTTTAAGGTACATACAAAGCTTTGAAATGCTGTTTTAATGTATGTAAAAGATAAAGAACACAGTATAAATCTACTTGAAAACACAATGTCTTGCCCTGAAACACTGTTTAATCACTTACAATGCCTTGAAACGCTGTTTCAATGTATGTAAAACATAAAGAACCCAGTTACAATCTACTTATGGCAAGCTATAGAACAGACTGTTTTCTCTTAAATTAATCTTTGAAAGTTTCTTCTTAACTTGCATGAGATTGTAGTTGAGATCACAATGTTTGGCTCTAAAACAGAGTTTAAGGTACTTTCAATGCTTTGAAATGCTGTTTTAATGTATGTAAAACATAAAGAACAGTTTAAATCTACTTGAATACACAATGTCTTGCTCTGAAACACTATTTAATCACTTACAATGCCTTGAAACGCTATTTCAATGTATGTAAAACATAAAGAACACAGTTACAATCTACTTATGGCAAGCTATAGAACAGACTGTTTTCTCTTAAATTAATCTTTGAAAGTTTCTTCTTAACTTGCATGAGATTGTAGTTGAGATCACAATGTTTGGCTCTAAAACAGAGTTTAAGGTACTTTCAATGCTTTGAAATGCTGTTTTAATGTATGTAAAACATAAAGAACAGTTTAAATCTACTTGAATACACAATGTCTTGCTCTGAAACACTATTTAATCACTTACAATGCCTTGAAACGCTATTTCAATGTATGTAAAACATAAAGAACACAGTTACAATCTACTTATTGCAAACTATAGAACAGACTGTTTTCTCTTAAACTAATCTATGAAAGTTTCTTCTTAACTTGAATGAGATATTAGTTAAGAACACAATGTTTGGCTTTAAAACAGAGTTTAAGGTATATACAAAGCTTTGAAATGCTGTTTTAATGTATGTAAAACATAAAGAACACAGTTTGAATCTACTTGAAAACACAATGTCTTGCTCTGAAACACTGTTTAATCCCATACAATGCCTTGAAACGCTCTTTCAATGTATGTAAAAGATAAAGAACACAGTTACAATCTACTTATTGCAAACTATAGAACAGACTGTTTTCTCTTAAACTAATCTTTGAAAGTTTCTTCTTAACTTGCATGAGATAGTAGTTGAGAACACAATGTTTGGCTCTAAAACAGAGTTTAAGGTACTTACAAAGCTTTGAAATGCTGTTTTAATGTATGTAAAACATAAAGAACAGTTTAAATCTACTTGAATACACAATGTCTTGCTCTGAAACACTATTTAATCACTTACAATGCCTTGAAACACTATTTCAATGTATGTAAAACATAAAGAACACAGTTACAATCTACTTATTGCAAACTATAGAACAGACTGTTTTCTCTTAAACTAATCTTTGAAAGTTTCTTCTTAACTTGCATGAGATAGTAGTTGAGAACACAATGTTTGGCTCTAAAACAGAGTTTAAGGTACTTACAATGCTTTGAAATGCTGTTTTAATGTATGTAAAACATAAAGAACACAGTTTAAATCTGCTTGAAAACACAATGTCTTGCCCTGAAACACTGTTTAATCACTTACAATGCCTTGAAACGCTGTTTCAATGTATGTAAAACATAAAGGACAAAGTTACAATCTACTTATGGCAAGCTATAGAACAGACTGTTTTCTCTTAAACTAATCTTTGAAAGTTTCTTCTTAAATTGCATGAGCTAGTAGTTGAGAACACAATGTTTGGCTTTAAAACAGAGTTTAAGGTACATACAAAGCTTTGAAATGCTGTTTTAATATATGTAAAACATAAAGAACGCAGTTTAAATCTACTTGAAAACACAATGTCTTGCCCAGAAACACTGTTTAATCACTTAAAATGCCTTGAAATGCTATTTCAATGTATGTAAAACATAAAGAAGACAGTTACAATCTACTTATTGCAAACTATAGAACAGACTGTTTTCTCTTAAACTAATCTTTGAAAGTTTCTTCTTAACTTGCATGAGATATTAGTTAAGAACACAATGTTTGGCTTTAAAACAGAGTTTAAGGTACATACAAAGCTTTGAAATGCTGTTTTAATGTATGTAAAAGATAAAGAACACAGTATAAATCTACTAGAAAACACAATGTCTTGCCCTGAAACACTGTTTAATCACTTACAATGCCTTGAAACGCTGTTTCAATGTATGTAAAACATAAAGAACCCAGTTACAATCTACTTATGGCAAGCTATAGAACAGACTGTTTTCTCTTAAATTAATCTTTGAAAGTTTCTTCTTAACTTGCATGAGATTGTAGTTGAGATCACAATGTTTGGCTCTAAAACAGAGTTTAAGGTACTTACAATGCTTTGAAATGCTGTTTTAATGTATGTAAAACATAAAGAACAGTTTAAATCTACTTGAATACACAATGTCTTGCTCTGAAACACTATTTAATCACTTACAATGCCTTGAAACGCTATTTCAATGTATGTAAAACATAAAGAACACAGTTACAATCTACTTATTGCAAACTATAGAACAGACTGTTTTCTCTTAAACTAATCTTTGAAAGTTTCTTCTTAACTTGCATGAGATAGTAGTTGAGAACACAATGTTTGGCTCTAAAACAGAGTTTAAGGTACTTACAAAGCTTTGAAATGCTGTTTTAATGTATGTAAAACATAAAGAACAGTTTAAATCTACTTGAATACACAATGTCTTGCTCTGAAACACTATTTAATCACTTACAATGCCTTGAAACACTATTTCAATGTATGTAAAACATAAAGAACACAGTTACAATCTACTTATTGCAAACTATAGAACAGACTGTTTTCTCTTAAACTAATCTTTGAAAGTTTCTTCTTAACTTGCATGAGATAGTAGTTGAGAACACAATGTTTGGCTCTAAAACAGAGTTTAAGGTACTTACAATGCTTTGAAATGCTGTTTTAATGTATGTAAAACATAAAGAACACAGTTTAAATCTGCTTGAAAACACAATGTCTTGCCCTGAAACACTGTTTAATCACTTACAATGCCTTGAAACGCTGTTTCAATGTATGTAAAACATAAAGGACAAAGTTACAATCTACTTATGGCAAGCTATAGAACAGACTGTTTTCTCTTAAACTAATCTTTGAAAGTTTCTTCTTAAATTGCATGAGCTAGTAGTTGAGAACACAATGTTTGGCTTTAAAACAGAGTTTAAGGTACATACAAAGCTTTGAAATGCTGTTTTAATATATGTAAAACATAAAGAACGCAGTTTAAATCTACTTGAAAACACAATGTCTTGCCCAGAAACACTGTTTAATCACTTAAAATGCCTTGAAATGCTATTTCAATGTATGTAAAACATAAAGAAGACAGTTACAATCTACTTATTGCAAACTATAGAACAGACTGTTTTCTCTTAAACTAATCTTTGAAAGTTTCTTCTTAAGTTGCATGAGATATTAGTTAAGAACACAATGTTTGGCTTTAAAACAGAGTTTAAGGTACATACAAAGCTTTGAAATGCTGTTTTAATGTATGTAAAAGATAAAGAACACAGTATAAATCTACTTGAAAACACAATGTCTTGCCCTGAAACACTGTTTAATCACTTACAATGCCTTGAAACGCTGTTTCAATGTATGTAAAACATAAAGAACCCAGTTACAATCTACTTATGGCAAGCTATAGAACAGACTGTTTTCTCTTAAATTAATCTTTGAAAGTTTCTTCTTAACTTGCATGAGATTGTAGTTGAGATCACAATGTTTGGCTCTAAAACAGAGTTTAAGGTACTTACAATGCTTTGAAATGCTGTTTTAATGTATGTAAAACATAAAGAACAGTTTAAATCTACTTGAATACACAATGTCTTGCTCTGAAACACTATTTAATCACTTACAATGCCTTGAAACGCTATTTCAATGTATGTAAAACATAAAGAACACAGTTACAATCTACTTATTGCAAACTATAGAACAGACTGTTTTCTCTTAAACTAATCTATGAAAGTTTCTTCTTAACTTGAATGAGATATTAGTTAAGAACACAATGTTTGGCTTTAAAACAGAGTTTAAGGTATATACAAAGCTTTGAAATGCTGTTTTAATGTATGTAAAACATAAAGAACACAGTTTAAATCTAGTTGAAAACACAATGTCTTGCTCTGAAACACTGTTTAATCCCTTACAATGCCTTGAAACGCTGTTTCAATGTATGTAAAAGATAAAGAACACAGTTACAGTCTACTTATTGCAAACTATAGAACAGACTGTTTTCTCTTAAATTAATCTTTGAAAGTTTCTTCTTAACTTGCATGAGATTGTAGTTGAGATCACAATGTTTGGCTCTAAAACAGAGTTTAAGGTACTTACAATGCTTTGAAATGCTGTTTTAATGTATGTAAAACATAAAGAACACAGTTTAAATCTGCTTGAAAACACAATGTCTTGCCCTGAAACACTGTTTAATCACTTACAATGCCTTGAAACGCTGTTTCAATGTATGTAAAACATAAAGGACAAATTTACAATCTACTTATGGCAAGCTATAGAACAGACTGTTTTCTCTTAAACTAATCTTTGAAAGTTTCTTCTTAAATTGCATGAGATAGTAGTTGAGAACACAATGTTTGGCTTTAAAACAGAGTTTAAGGTACATACAAAGCTTTGAAATGCTGTTTTAATATATGTAAAACATAAAGAACGCAGTTTAAATCTACTTGAAAACACAATGTCTTGCCCAGAAACACTGTTTAATCACTTAAAATGCCTTGAAATGCTATTTCAATGTATGTAAAACATAAAGAACACAGTTACAATCTACTTATTGCAAACTATAGAACAGACTGTTTTCTCTTAAACTAATCTTTGAAAGTTTCTTCTTAACTTGCATGAGATATTAGTTAAGAACACAATGTTTGGCTTTAAAACAGAGTTTAAGGTACATACAAAGCTTTGAAATGCTGTTTTAATGTATGTAAAAGATAAAGAACACAGTATAAATCTACTTGAAAACACAATGTCTTGCCCTGAAACACTGTTTAATCACTTACAATGCCTTGAAACGCTGTTTCAATGTATGTAAAACATAAAGAACCCAGTTACAATCTACTTATGGCAAGCTATAGAACAGACTGTTTTCTCTTAAATTAATCTTTGAAAGTTTCTTCTTAACTTGCATGAGATTGTAGTTGAGATCACAATGTTTGGCTCTAAAACAGAGTTTAAGGTACTTACAATGCTTTGAAATGCTGTTTTAATGTATGTAAAACATAAAGAACAGTTTAAATCTACTTGAATACACAATGTCTTGCTCTGAAACACTATTTAATCACTTACAATGCCTTGAAACGCTATTTCAATGTATGTAAAACATAAAGAACACAGTTACAATCTACTTATTGCAAACTATAGAACAGACTGTTTTCTCTTAAACTAATCTATGAAAGTTTCTTCTTAACTTGAATGAGATATTAGTTAAGAACACAATGTTTGGCTTTAAAACAGAGTTTAAGGTATATACAAAGCTTTGAAATGCTGTTTTAATGTATGTAAAACATAAAGAACACAGTTTGAATCTACTTGAAAACACAATGTCTTGCCCAGAAACACTGTTTAATCACTTAAAATGCCTTGAAATGCTATTTCAATGTATGTAAAACATAAAGAACACAGTTACAATCTACTTATTGCAAACTATAGAACAGACTGTTTTCTCTTAAACTAATCTTTGAAAGTTTCTTCTTAACTTGCATGAGATATTAGTTAAGAACACAATGTTTGGCTTTAAAACAGAGTTTAAGGTACATACAAAGCTTTGAAATGCTGTTTTAATGTATGTAAAAGATAAAGAACACAGTATAAATCTACTTGAAAACACAATGTCTTGCCCTGAAACACTGTTTAATCACTTACAATGCCTTGAAACGCTGTTTCAATGTATGTAAAACATAAAGAACCCAGTTACAATCTTTTTATGGCAAGCTATAGAACAGACTGTTTTCTCTTAAATTAATCTTTGAAAGTTTCTTCTTAACTTGCATGAGATTGTAGTTGAGATCACAATGTTTGGCTCTAAAACAGAGTTTAAGGTACTTACAATGCTTTGAAATGCTGTTTTAATGTATGTAAAACATAAAGAACAGTTTAAATCTACTTGAATACACAATGTCTTGCTCTGAAACACTATTTAATCACTTACAATGCCTTGAAACGCTATTTCAATGTATGTAAAACATAAAGAACACAGTTACAATCTACTTATTGCAAACTATAGAACAGACTGTTTTCTCTTAAACTAATCTATGAAAGTTTCTTCTTAACTTGAATGAGATATTAGTTAAGAACACAATGTTTGGCTTTAAAACAGAGTTTAAGGTATATACAAAGCTTTGAAATGCTGTTTTAATGTATGTAAAACATAAAGAACACAGTTTGAATCTACTTGAAAACACAATGTCTTGCTCTGAAACACTGTTTAATCCCATACAATGCCTTGAAACGCTGTTTCAATGTATGTAAAACATAAAGAACACAGTTACAATCTACTTATTGCAAACTATAGAACAGACTGTTTTCCCTTAAACTAATCTTTGAAGGTTTCTTCTTAACTTGCATGAGATAGTAGTTGAGAACACAATGTTTGGCTCTAAAACAGAGTTTAAGGTACTTACAAAGCTTTGAAATGCTGTTTTAATGTATGTAAAACATAAAGAACACAGTTTAAATCTACTTGAAAACACAATGTCTTGTTCTGAAACACTATTTAATCACTTACAATGCCTTGAAACGCTATTTCAATGTATAAAAAACAAAGAACACAGTTACAATCTACGTTTGGCAAGCTATAGAACAGACTGTTTTCTCTTAAACTAATCTTTGAAAGTTTCTTCTTAACTTGCATGAGATAGTAGTTGAGAACACAATGTTTGGCTCTAAAACAGAGTTTAAGGTACTTACAATGCTTTGAAATGCTGTTTTAATGTATCTAAAACATAAGAACACAGTTTAAATCTACTTGAAAACACAATGTCTTGCTCTGAAACACTGTTTAATCACTTAAAATGCCTTGAAATGCTATTTCAATGTATGTAAAACATAAAGAACACAGTTACAATCTACTTATTGCAAACTATAGAACAGAATGTTTTCTCTTAAACTAATCTTTGAAAGTTTCTTCTTAACTTGCATGAGATAGTAGTTGAGAACACAATGTTTGGCTCTAAAACAGAGTTTAAGGTACTTACAAAGCTTTGAAATGCTGTTTTAATGTATGTAAAACATAAAGAACACAGTTTAAATCTACTAGAAAACACAATGTCTTGCCCTGAAACACTGTTTAATCACTTACAATGCCTTGAAACTCTGTTTCAATGTATGTAAAACATAAAGAACACAGTTACAATCTACTTATTGCAAACCATAGAACAGACTGTTTTCTCTTAAACTAATCTATGAAAGTTTCTTCTTAACTTGAATGAGATATTAGTTAAGAACACAATGTTTGGCTTTAAAACAGAGTTTAAGGTATATACAAAGCTTTGAAATGCTGTTTTAATGTATGTAAAACATAAAGAACACAGTTTAAATCTACTTGAAAACACAATGTCTTGCTCTGAAACACTGTTTAATCCCTTACAATGCCTTGAAACGCTGTTTCAATGTATGTAAAAGATAAAGAACACAGTTACAATCTACTTATTGCAAACTATAGAACAGACTGTTTTCTCTTAAACTAATCTTTGAAAGTTTCTTCTTAACTTGCATGAGATATTAGTTAAGAACACAATATTTGGCTTTAAAACAGAGTTTAAGGTATATACAAAGCTTTGAAATGCTGTTTTAATGTATGTAAAACATAAAGAACACAGTTTAAATCTACTTGAAAACACAATGTCTTGCTCTGAAACACTGTTTAATCCCTTACAATGCCTTGAAACACTGTTTCAATGTATGTAAAACATAAAGAACACAGTTACAATCTACGTTTGGCAAGCTATAGAACAGACTGTTTTCTCTTAAACTAATCTTTGAAAGTTTCTTCTTAACTTGCATGAGATAGTAGTTGAGAACACAATGTTTGGCTCTAAAACAGAGTTTAAGGTACTTACAATGCTTTGAAATGCTGTTTTAATGTATGTAAAACATAAGAACACAGTTTAAATCTACTTGAAAACACAATGTCTTGCTCTGAAACACTGTTTAATCCCTTACAATGCCTTGAAACACTGTTTCAATGTATGTAAAAGATAAAGAACACAGTTACAATCTACTTATTGCAAACTATAGAACAGACTGTTTTCTCTTAAACTAATCTTTGAAAGTTTCTTCTTAACTTGCATGAGATATTAGTTAAGAACACAATGTTTGGCTTTAAAACAGAGCTTAAGGTGCTTACAATGCTTTGAAATTCTGTTTTAATGTATGTAAAACATAAGAACACAGTTTAAATCTACTTGAAAACACAATGTCTTACTCTGAAACACTGTTTAATCCCTTACAATGCCTTGAAACACTGTTTCAATGTATGTAAAACATAAAGAACACAGTTACAATCTACTTATTGCAAACTATAGAACAGACTGTTTTCCCTTAAACTAATCTTTGAAGGTTTCTTCTTAACTTGCATGAGATAGTAGTTGAGAACACAATGTTTGGCTCTAAAACAGAGTTTAAGGTACTTACAATGCTTTGAAATGCTGTTTTAATGTATGTAAAACATAAGAACACAGTTTAAATCTACTTGAAAACACAATGTCTTGCTCTGAAACACTGTTTAATCACTTAAAATGCCTTGAAATGCTATTGCAATGTATGTAAAACATAAAGAACACAGTTACAATCTACTTATGGCAAGCTATAGAACAGACTGTTTTCTCTTAAATTAATCTTTGAAAGTTTCTTCTTAACTTGCATGAGATTGTAGTTGAGATCACAATGTTTGGCTCTAAAACAGAGTTTAAGGTACTTACAATGCTTTGAAATGCTGTTTTAATGTATGTAAAACATAAAGAACAGTTTAAATCTACTTGAATACACAATGTCTTGCTCTGAAACACTATTTAATCACTTACAATGCCTTGAAACGCTATTTCAATGTATGTAAAACATAAAGAACACAGTTACAATCTACTTATTGCAAACTATAGAACAGACTGTTTTCTCTTAAACTAATCTATGAAAGTTTCTTCTTAACTTGAATGAGATATTAGTTAAGAACACAATGTTTGGCTTTAAAACAGAGTTTAAGGTATATACAAAGCTTTGAAATGCTGTTTTAATGTATGTAAAACATAAAGAACACAGTTTGAATCTACTTGAAAACACAATGTCTTGCCCTGAAACACTGTTTAATCACTTACAATGCCTTGAAACGCTGTTTCAATGTATGTAAAACATAAAGGACAAAGTTACAATCTACTTATGGCAAGCTATAGAACAGACTGTTTTCTCTTAAACTAATCTTTGAAAGTTTCTTCTTAAATTGCATGAGATAGTAGTTGAGAACACAATGTTTGGCTTTAAAACAGAGTTTAAGGTACATACAAAGCTTTGAAATGCTGTTTTAATATATGTAAAACATAAAGAACGCAGTTTAAATCTACTTGAAAACACAATGTCTTGCCCAGAAACACTGTTTAATCACTTAAAATGCCTTGAAATGCTATTTCAATGTATGTAAAACATAAAGAACACAGTTACAATCTACTTATTGCAAACTATAGAACAGACTGTTTTCTCTTAAACTAATCTTTGAAAGTTTCTTCTTAACTTGCATGAGATATTAGTTAAGAACACAATGTTTGGCTTTAAAACAGAGTTTAAGGTACATACAAAGCTTTGAAATGCTGTTTTAATGTATGTAAAAGATAAAGAACACAGTATAAATCTACTTGAAAACACAATGTCTTGCCCTGAAACACTGTTTAATCACTTACAATGCCTTGAAACGCTGTTTCAATGTATGTAAAACATAAAGAACCCAGTTACAATCTACTTATGGCAAGCTATAGAACAGACTGTTTTCTCTTAAATTAATCTTTGAAAGTTTCTTCTTAACTTGCATGAGATTGTAGTTGAGATCACAATGTTTGGCTCTAAAACAGAGTTTAAGGTACTTACAATGCTTTGAAATGCTGTTTTAATGTATGTAAAACATAAAGAACAGTTTAAATCTACTTGAATACACAATGTCTTGCTCTGAAACACTATTTAATCACTTACAATGCCTTGAAACGCTATTTCAATGTATGTAAAACATAAAGAACACAGTTACAATCTACTTATTGCAAACTATAGAACAGACTGTTTTCTCTTAAACTAATCTATGAAAGTTTCTTCTTAACTTGAATGAGATATTAGTTAAGAACACAATGTTTGGCTTTAAAACAGAGTTTAAGGTATATACAAAGCTTTGAAATGCTGTTTTAATGTATGTAAAACATAAAGAACACAGTTTGAATCTACTTGAAAACACAATGTCTTGCTCTGAAACACTGTTTAATCCCATACAATGCCTTGAAACGCTGTTTCAATGTATGTAAAACATAAAGAACACAGTTACAATCTACTTATTGCAAACTATAGAACAGACTGTTTTCCCTTAAACTAATCTTTGAAGGTTTCTTCTTAACTTGCATGAGATAGTAGTTGAGAACACAATGTTTGGCTCTAAAACAGAGTTTAAGGTACTTACAAAGCTTTGAAATGCTGTTTTAATGTATGTAAAACATAAAGAACACAGTTTAAATCTACTTGAAAACACAATGTCTTGTTCTGAAACACTATTTAATCACTTACAATGCCTTGAAACGCTATTTCAATGTATAAAAAACAAAGAACACAGTTACAATCTACGTTTGGCAAGCTATAGAACAGACTGTTTTCTCTTAAACTAATCTTTGAAAGTTTCTTCTTAACTTGCATGAGATAGTAGTTGAGAACACAATGTTTGGCTCTAAAACAGAGTTTAAGGTACTTACAATGCTTTGAAATGCTGTTTTAATGTATCTAAAACATAAGAACACAGTTTAAATCTACTTGAAAACAAAATGTCTTGCTCTGAAACACTGTTTAATCACTTAAAATGCCTTGAAATGCTATTTCAATGTATGTAAAACATAAAGAACACAGTTACAATCTACTTATTGCAAACTATAGAACAGAATGTTTTCTCTTAAACTAATCTTTGAAAGTTTCTTCTTAACTTGCATGAGATAGTAGTTGAGAACACAATGTTTGGCTCTAAAACAGAGTTTAAGGTACTTACAAAGCTTTGAAATGCTGTTTTAATGTATGTAAAACATAAAGAACACAGTTTAAATCTACTAGAAAACACAATGTCTTGCCCTGAAACACTGTTTAATCACTTACAATGCCTTGAAACTCTGTTTCAATGTATGTAAAACATAAAGAACACAGTTACAATCTACTTATTGCAAACCATAGAACAGACTGTTTTCTCTTAAACTAATCTATGAAAGTTTCTTCTTAACTTGAATGAGATATTAGTTAAGAACACAATGTTTGGCTTTAAAACAGAGTTTAAGGTATATACAAAGCTTTGAAATGCTGTTTTAATGTATGTAAAACATAAAGAACACAGTTTAAATCTACTTGAAAACACAATGTCTTGCTCTGAAACACTGTTTAATCCCTTACAATGCCTTGAAACGCTGTTTCAATGTATGTAAAAGATAAAGAACACAGTTACAATCTACTTATTGCAAACTATAGAACAGACTGTTTTCTCTTAAACTAATCTTTGAAAGTTTCTTCTTAACTTGCATGAGATATTAGTTAAGAACACAATATTTGGCTTTAAAACAGAGTTTAAGGTATATACAAAGCTTTGAAATGCTGTTTTAATGTATGTAAAACATAAAGAACACAGTTTAAATCTACTTGAAAACACAATGTCTTGCTCTGAAACACTGTTTAATCCCTTACAATGCCTTGAAACACTGTTTCAATGTATGTAAAACATAAAGAACACAGTTACAATCTACGTTTGGCAAGCTATAGAACAGACTGTTTTCTCTTAAACTAATCTTTGAAAGTTTCTTCTTAACTTGCATGAGATAGTAGTTGAGAACACAATGTTTGGCTCTAAAACAGAGTTTAAGGTACTTACAATGCTTTGAAAAGCTGTTTTAATGTATGTAAAACATAAGAACACAGTTTAAATCTACTTGAAAACACAATGTCTTGCTCTGAAACACTGTTTAATCCCTTACAATGCCTTGAAACACTGTTTCAATGTATGTAAAAGATAAAGAACACAGTTACAATCTACTTATTGCAAACTATAGAACAGACTGTTTTCTCTTAAACTAATCTTTGAAAGTTTCTTCTTAACTTGCATGAGATATTAGTTAAGAACACAATGTTTGGCTTTAAAACAGAGCTTAAGGTGCTTACAATGCTTTGAAATTATGTTTTAATGTATGTAAAACATAAGAACACAGTTTAAATCTACTTGAAAACACAATGTCTTACTCTGAAACACTGTTTAATCCCTTACAATGCCTTGAAACACTGTTTCAATGTATGTAAAACATAAAGAACACAGTTACAATCTACTTATTGCAAACTATAGAACAGACTGTTTTCCCTTAAACTAATCTTTGAAGGTTTCTTCTTAACTTGCATGAGATAGTAGTTGAGAACACAATGTTTGGCTCTAAAACAGAGTTTAAGGTACTTACAATGCTTTGAAATGCTGTTTTAATGTATGTAAAACATAAGAACACAGTTTAAATCTACTTGAAAACACAATGTCTTGCTCTGAAACACTGTTTAATCACTTAAAATGCCTTGAAATGCTATTGCAATGTATGTAAAACATAAAGAACACAGTTACAATCTACTTATTGCAAACTATAGAACAGACTGTTTTCTCTTAAACTAATCTTTGAAAGTTTCTTCTTAACTTGCATGAGATATTAGTTAAGAACACAATATTTGGCTTTAAAACAGAGTTTAAGGTATATACAAAGCTTTGAAATGCTGTTTTAATGTATGTAAAACATAAAGAACACAGTTTAAATCTACTTGAAAACACAATGTCTTGCTCTGAAACACTGTTTAATCCCTTACAATGCCTTGAAACACTGTTTCAATGTATGTAAAACATAAAGAACACAGTTACAATCTACGTTTGGCAAGCTATAGAACAGACTGTTTTCTCTTAAACTAATCTTTGAAAGTTTCTTCTTAACTTGCATGAGATAGTAGTTGAGAACACAATGTTTGGCTCTAAAACAGAGTTTAAGGTACTTACAATGCTTTGAAAAGCTGTTTTAATGTATGTAAAACATAAGAACACAGTTTAAATCTACTTGAAAACACAATGTCTTGCTCTGAAACACTGTTTAATCCCTTACAATGCCTTGAAACACTGTTTCAATGTATGTAAAAGATAAAGAACACAGTTACAATCTACTTATTGCAAACTATAGAACAGACTGTTTTCTCTTAAACTAATCTTTGAAAGTTTCTTCTTAACTTGCATGAGATATTAGTTAAGAACACAATGTTTGGCTTTAAAACAGAGCTTAAGGTGCTTACAATGCTTTGAAATTATGTTTTAATGTATGTAAAACATAAGAACACAGTTTAAATCTACTTGAAAACACAATGTCTTACTCTGAAACACTGTTTAATCCCTTACAATGCCTTGAAACACTGTTTCAATGTATGTAAAACATAAAGAACACAGTTACAATCTACTTATTGCAAACTATAGAACAGACTGTTTTCCCTTAAACTAATCTTTGAAGGTTTCTTCTTAACTTGCATGAGATAGTAGTTGAGAACACAATGTTTGGCTCTAAAACAGAGTTTAAGGTACTTACAATGCTTTGAAATGCTGTTTTAATGTATGTAAAACATAAGAACACAGTTTAAATCTACTTGAAAACACAATGTCTTGCTCTGAAACACTGTTTAATCACTTAAAATGCCTTGAAATGCTATTGCAATGTATGTAAAACATAAAGAACACAGTTACAATCTACTTATTGCAAACTATAGAACAGACTGTTTTCTCTTAAACTAATCTTTGAAAGTTTCTTCTTAACTTGCATGAGATATTAGTTAAGAACACAATGTTTGGCTTTAAAACAGAGTTTAAGGTATATACAAAGCTTTGAAATGCTGTTTTAATGTATGTAAAACATAAAGAACACAGTTTAAATCTACTTGAAAACACAATGTCTTGCTCTGAAACACTGTTTAATCCCTTACAATGCCTTGAAACACTGTTTCAATGTATGTAAAACATAAAGAACACAGTTACAATCTACTTATTGCAAACTATAGAACAGACTGTTTTCTCTTAAACTAATCTATGAAAGTTTCTTCTTAACTTGAATGAGATATTAGTTAAGAACACAATGTTTGGCTTTAAAACAGAGTTTAAGGTATATACAAAGCTTTGAAATGCTGTTTTAATGTATGTAAAACATAAAGAACACAGTTTGAATCTACTTGAAAACACAATGTCTTGCCCTGAAACACTGTTTAATCACTTACAATGCCTTGAAACGCTGTTTCAATGTATGTAAAACATAAAGGACAAAGTTACAATCTACTTATGGCAAGCTATAGAACAGACTGTTTTCTCTTAAACTAATCTTTGAAAGTTTCTTCTTAAATTGCATGAGATAGTAGTTGAGAACACAATGTTTGGCTTTAAAACAGAGTTTAAGGTACATACAAAGCTTTGAAATGCTGTTTTATATATGTAAAACATAAAGAACGCAGTTTAAATCTACTTGAAAACACAATGTCTTGCCCAGAAACACTGTTTAATCACTTAAAATGCCTTGAAATGCTATTTCAATGTATGTAAAACATAAAGAACACAGTTACAATCTACTTATTGCAAACTATAGAACAGACTGTTTTCTCTTAAACTAATCTTTGAAAGTTTCTTCTTAACTTGCATGAGATATTAGTTAAGAACACAATGTTTGGCTTTAAAACAGAGTTTAAGGTACATACAAAGCTTTGAAATGCTGTTTTAATGTATGTAAAAGATAAAGAACACAGTATAAATCTACTTGAAAACACAATGTCTTGCCCTGAAACACTGTTTAATCACTTACAATGCCTTGAAACGCTGTTTCAATGTATGTAAAACATAAAGAACCCAGTTACAATCTTTTTATGGCAAGCTATAGAACAGACTGTTTTCTCTTAAATTAATCTTTGAAAGTTTCTTCTTAACTTGCATGAGATTGTAGTTGAGATCACAATGTTTGGCTCTAAAACAGAGTTTAAGGTACTTACAATGCTTTGAAATGCTGTTTTAATGTATGTAAAACATAAAGAACAGTTTAAATCTACTTGAATACACAATGTCTTGCTCTGAAACACTATTTAATCACTTACAATGCCTTGAAACGCTATTTCAATGTATGTAAAACATAAAGAACACAGTTACAATCTACTTATTGCAAACTATAGAACAGACTGTTTTCTCTTAAACTAATCTATGAAATTTCTTCTTAACTTGAATGAGATATTAGTTAAGAACACAATGTTTGGCTTTAAAACAGAGTTTAAGGTATATACAAAGCTTTGAAATGCTGTTTTAATGTATGTAAAACATAAAGAAGACAGTTTGAATCTACTTGAAAACACAATGTCTTGCTCTGAAACACTGTTTAATCCCATACAATGCCTTGAAACGCTGTTTCAATGTATGTAAAACATAAAGAACACAGTTACAATCTACTTATTGCAAACTATAGAACAGACTGTTTTCCCTTAAACTAATCTTTGAAGGTTTCTTCTTAACTTGCATGAGATAGTAGTTGAGAACACAATGTTTGGCTCTAAAACAGAGTTTAAGGTACTTACAAAGCTTTGAAATGCTGTTTTAATGTATGTAAAACATAAAGAACACAGTTTAAATCTACTTGAAAACACAATGTCTTGTTCTGAAACACTATTTAATCACTTACAATGCCTTGAAACGCTATTTCAATGTATAAAAAACAAAGAACACAGTTACAATCTACGTTTGGCAAGCTATAGAACAGACTGTTTTCTCTTAAACTAATCTTTGAAAGTTTCTTCTTAACTTGCATGAGATAGTAGTTGAGAACACAATGTTTGGCTCTAAAACAGAGTTTAAGGTACTTACAATGCTTTGAAATGCTGTTTTAATGTATCTAAAACATAAGAACACAGTTTAAATCTACTTGAAAACAAAATGTCTTGCTCTGAAACACTGTTTAATCACTTAAAATGCCTTGAAATGCTATTTCAATGTATGTAAAACATAACGAACACAGTTACAATCTACTTATTGCAAACTATAGAACAGAATGTTTTCTCTTAAACTAATCTTTGAAAGTTTCTTCTTAACTTGCATGAGATAGTAGTTGAGAACACAATGTTTGGCTCTAAAACAGAGTTTAAGGTACTTACAAAGCTTTGAAATGCTGTTTTAATGTATGTAAAACATAAAGAACACAGTTTAAATCTACTTGAAAACACAATGTCTTGCTCTGAAACACTGTTTAATCCCTTACAATGCCTTGAAACGCTGTTTCAATGTATGTAAAAGATAAAGAACACAGTTACAATCTACTTATTGCAAACTATAGAACAGACTGTTTTCTCTTAAACTAATCTTTGAAAGTTTCTTCTTAACTTGCATGAGATATTAGTTAAGAACACAATATTTGGCTTTAAAACAGAGTTTAAGGTATATACAAAGCTTTGAAATGCTGTTTTAATGTATGTAAAACATAAAGAACACAGTTTAAATCTACTTGAAAACACAATGTCTTGCTCTGAAACACTGTTTAATCCCTTACAATGCCTTGAAACACTGTTTCAATGTATGTAAAACATAAAGAACACAGTTACAATCTACGTTTGGCAAGCTATAGAACAGACTGTTTTCTCTTAAACTAATCTTTGAAAGTTTCTTCTTAACTTGCATGAGATAGTAGTTGAGAACACAATGTTTGGCTCTAAAACAGAGTTTAAGGTACTTACAATGCTTTGAAAAGCTGTTTTAATGTATGTAAAACATAAGAACACAGTTTAAATCTACTTGAAAACACAATGTCTTGCTCTGAAACACTGTTTAATCCCTTACAATGCCTTGAAACACTGTTTCAATGTATGTAAAAGATAAAGAACACAGTTACAATCTACTTATTGCAAACTATAGAACAGACTGTTTTCTCTTAAACTAATCTTTGAAAGTTTCTTCTTAACTTGCATGAGATATTAGTTAAGAACACAATGTTTGGCTTTAAAACAGAGCTTAAGGTGCTTACAATGCTTTGAAATTCTGTTTTAATGTATGTAAAACATAAGAACACAGTTTAAATCTACTTGAAAACACAATGTCTTACTCTGAAACACTGTTTAATCCCTTACAATGCCTTGAAACACTGTTTCAATGTATGTAAAACATAAAGAACACAGTTACAATCTACTTATTGCAAACTATAGAACAGACTGTTTTCCCTTAAACTAATCTTTGAAGGTTTCTTCTTAACTTGCATGAGATAGTAGTTGAGAACACAATGTTTGGCTCTAAAACAGAGTTTAAGGTACTTACAATGCTTTGAAATGCTGTTTTAATGTATGTAAAACATAAGAACACAGTTTAAATCTACTTGAAAACACAGTGTCTTGCTCTGAAACACTGTTTAATCACTTAAAATGCCTTGAAATGCTATTGCAATGTATGTAAAACATAAAGAACACAGTTACAATCTACTTATTGCAAACTATAGAACAGACTGTTTTCTCTTAAACTAATCTTTGAAAGTTTCTTCTTAACTTGCATGAGATATTAGTTAAGAACACAATGTTTGGCTTTAAAACAGAGTTTAAGGTATATACAAAGCTTTGAAATGCTGTTTTAATGTATGTAAAACATAAAGAACACAGTTTAAATCTACTTGAAAACACAATGTCTTGCTCTGAAACACTGTTTAATCCCTTACAATGCCTTGAAACACTGTTTCAATGTATGTAAAACATAAAGAACACAGTTACAATCTACGTTTGGCAAGCTATAGAACAGACTGTTTTCTCTTATACTAATCTTTGAAAGTTTCTTCTTAACTTGCATGAGATAGTAGTTGAGAACACAATGTTTGGCTCTAAAACAGAGTTTAAGGTACTTACAATGCTTTGAAATGCTGTTTTAATGTATGTAAAACATAAGAACACAGTTTAAATCTACTTGAAAACACAATGTCTTGCTCTGAAACACTGTTTAATCCCTTACAATGCCTTGAAACGCTGTTTCAATGTATGTAAAAGATAAAGAACACAGTTACAATCTACTTATTGCAAACTATAGAACAGACTGTTTTCTCTTAAACTAATCTTTGAAAGTTTCTTCTTAACTTGCATGAGATATTAGTTAAGAACACAATGTTTGGCTTTAAAACAGAGTTTAAGGTATATACAAAGCTTTGAAATGCTGTTTTAATGTATGTAAAACATAAGAACACAGTTTAAATCTACTTGAAAACACAATGTCTTACTCTGAAACACTGTTTAATCCCTTACAATGCCTTGAAACACTGTTTCAATGTATGTAAAACATAAAGAACACAGTTACAATCTACTTATTGCAAACTATAGAACAGACTGTTTTCCCTTAAACTAATCTTTGAAGGTTTCTTCTTAACTTGCATGAGATAGTAGTTGAGAACACAATGTTTGGCTCTAAAACAGAGTTTAAGGTACTTACAAAGCTTTGAAATGCTGTTTTAATGTATGTAAAACATAAAGAACACAGTTTAAATCTACTTGAAAACACAATGTCTTGTTCTGAAACACTATTTAATCACTTACAATGCCTTGAAACGCTATTTCAATGTATAAAAAACAAAGAACACAGTTACAATCTACGTTTGGCAAGCTATAGAACAGACTGTTTTCTCTTAAACTAATCTTTGAAAGTTTCTTCTTAACTTGCATGAGATAGTAGTTGAGAACACAATGTTTGGCTCTAAAACAGAGTTTAAGGTACTTACAATGCTTTGAAATGCTGTTTTAATGTATCTAAAACATAAGAACACAGTTTAAATCTACTTGAAAACACAATGTCTTGTTCTGAAACACTATTTAATCACTTACAATGCCTTGAAACGCTATTTCAATGTATAAAAAACAAAGAACACAGTTACAATCTACGTTTGGCAAGCTATAGAACAGACTGTTTTCTCTTAAACTAATCTTTGAAAGTTTCTTCTTAACTTGCATGAGATAGTAGTTGAGAACACAATGTTTGGCTCTAAAACAGAGTTTAAGGTACTTACAATGCTTTGAAATGCTGTTTTAATGTATCTAAAACATAAGAACACAGTTTAAATCTACTTGAAAACACAATGTCTTGTTCTGAAACACTATTTAATCACTTACAATGCCTTGAAACGCTATTTCAATGTATAAAAAACAAAGAACACAGTTACAATCTACGTTTGGCAAGCTATAGAACAGACTGTTTTCTCTTAAACTAATCTTTGAAAGTTTCTTCTTAACTTGCATGAGATAGTAGTTGAGAACACAATGTTTGGCTCTAAAACAGAGTTTAAGGTACTTACAATGCTTTGAAATGCTGTTTTAATGTATGTAAAACATAAGAACACAGTTTAAATCTACTTGAAAACACAATGTCTTGCTCTGAAACACTGTTTAATCCCTTACAATGCCTTGAAACACTGTTTCAATGTATGTAAAAGATAAAGAACACAGTTACAATCTACTTATTGCAAACTATAGAACAGACTGTTTTCTCTTAAACTAATCTTTGAAAGTTTCTTCTTAACTTGCATGAGATATTAGTTAAGAACACAATGTTTGGCTTTAAAACAGAGCTTAAGGTGCTTACAATGCTTTGAAATTCTGTTTTAATGTATGTAAAACATAAGAACACAGTTTAAATCTACTTGAAAACACAATGTCTTACTCTGAAACACTGTTTAATCCCTTACAATGCCTTGAAACACTGTTTCAATGTATGTAAAACATAAAGAACACAGTTACAATCTACTTATTGCAAACTATAGAACAGACTGTTTTCCCTTAAACTAATCTTTGAAGGTTTCTTCTTAACTTGCATGAGATAGTAGTTGAGAACACAATGTTTGGCTCTAAAACAGAGTTTAAAGTACTTACAATGCTTTGAAATGCTGTTTTAATGTATGTAAAACATAAGAACACAGTTTAAATCTACTTGAAAACACAATGTCTTGCTCTGAAACACTGTTTAATCACTTAAAATGCCTTGAAATGCTATTGCAATGTATGTAAAACATAAAGAACACAGTTACAATCTACTTATTGCAAACTATAGAACAGACTGTTTTCTCTTAAACTAATCTTTGAAAGTTTCTTCTTAACTTGCATGAGATATTAGTTAAGAACACAATGTTTGGCTTTAAAACAGAGTTTAAGGTATATACAAAGCTTTGAAATGCTGTTTTAATGTATGTAAAACATAAAGAACACAGTTTAAATCTACTTGAAAACACAATGTCTTGCTCTGAAACACTGTTTAATCCCTTACAATGCCTTGAAACACTGTTTCAATGTATGTAAAACATAAAGAACACAGTTACAATCTACGTTTGGCAAGCTATAGAACAGACTGTTTTCTCTTAAACTAATCTTTGAAAGTTTCTTCTTAACTTGCATGAGATAGTAGTTGAGAACACAATGTTTGGCTCTAAAACAGAGTTTAAGGTACTTACAATGCTTTGAAATGCTGTTTTAATGTATGTAAAACATAAGAACACAGTTTAAATCTACTTGAAAACACAATGTCTTGTTCTGAAACACTATTTAATCACTTACAATGCCTTGAAACGCTGTTTCAATGTATGTAAAAGATAAAGAACACAGTTACAATCTACTTATTGCAAACTATAGAACAGACTGTTTTCTCGTAAACTAATCTTTGAAAGTTTCTTCTTAACTTGCATGACATAGTAGTTGAGAACACAATGTTTGGCTCTAAAACAGAGTTTAAGGTACTTACAATGCTTTGAAATGCTGTTTTAATGTATGTAAAACATAAGAACACAGTTTAAATCTACTTGAAAACACAATGTCTTGCTCTGAAACACTGTTTAATCACTTAAAATGCCTTGAAATGCTATTGCAATGTATGTAAAACATAAAGAACACAGTTACAATCTACTTATTGCAAACTATAGAACAGAATGTTTTCTCTTAAACTAATCTTTGAAAGTTTCTTCTTAACTTGCATGAGATAGTAGTTGAGAACACAATGTTTGGCTCTAAAACAGAGTTTAAGGTACTTACAAAGCTTTGAAATTCTGTTTTAATGTATGTAAAACATAAAGAACACAGTTTAAATCTACTTGAAAACACAATGTCTTGTTCTGAAACACTATTTAATCACTTACAATGCCTTGAAACGCTATTTCAATGTATAAAAAACAAAGAACACAGTTACAATCTACGTTTGGCAAGCTATAGAACAGACTGTTTTCTCTTAAACTAATCTTTGAAAGTTTCTTCTTAACTTGCATGAGATAGTAGTTGAGAACACAATGTTTGGCTCTAAAACAGAGTTTAAGGTACTTACAAAGCTTTGAAATGCTGTTTTAATGTATGTAAAACAAAGAACACAGTTTAAATCTACTAGAAAACACAATGTCTTGCCCTGAAACACTGTTTAATCACTTACAATGCCTTGAAACGCTGTTTCAATGTATGTAAAACATAAAGAACACAGTTACAATCTACTTATTGCAAACTATAGAACAGACTGTTTTCTCTTAAACTAATCTATGAAAGTTTCTTCTTAACTTGAATGAGATATTAGTTAAGAACACAATGTTTGGCTTTAAAACAGAGTTTAAGGTATATACAAAGCTTTGAAATGCTGTTTTAATGTATGTAAAACATAAAGAACACAGTTTGAATCTACTTGAAAACACAATGTCTTGCTCTGAAACACTGTTTAATCCCATACAATGCCTTGAAACGCTCTTTCAATGTATGTAAAAGATAAAGAACACAGTTACAATCTACTTATTGCAAACTATAGAACAGACTGTTTTCTCTTAAACTAATCTTTGAAAGTTTCTTCTTAACTTGCATGAGATATTAGTTAAGAACACAATGTTTGGCTTTAAAACAGAGTTTAAGGTATATACAAAGCTTTGAAATGCTGTTTTAATGTATGTAAAACATAAAGAACACAGTTTAAATCTACTTGAAAACACAATGTCTTGTTCTGAAACACTATTTAATCACTTACAATGCCTTGAAACGCTATTTCAATGTATAAAAAACATAAAGAACACAGTTACAATCTACGTTTGGCAAGCTATAGAACAGACTGTTTTCTCGTAAACTAATCTTTGAAAGTTTCTTCTTAACTTGCATGAGATAGTAGTTGAGAACACAATGTTTGGCTCTAAAACAGAGTTTAAGGTACTTACAATGCTTTGAAATGCTGTTTTAATGTATGTAAAACATAAGAACACAGTTTAAATCTACTTGAAAACACAATGTCTTGCTCTGAAACACTGTTTAATCACTTAAAATGCATTGAAATGCTATTGCAATGTATGTAAAACATAAAGAACACAGTTACAATCTACTTATTGCAAACTATAGAACAGAATGTTTTCTCTTAAACTAATCTTTGAAAGTTTCTTCTTAACTTGCATGAGATAGTAGTTGAGAACACAATGTTTGGCTCTAAAACAGAGTTTAAGGTACTTGAAATGCTGTTTTAATGTATGTAAAACATAAAGAACACAGTTTAAATCTACTTGAAAACACAATGTCTTGCTCTGAAACACTGTTTAATCCCTTACAATGCCTTGAAACGCTGTTTCAATGTATGTAAAAGATAAAGAACACAGTTACAGTCTACTTATTGCAAACTATAGAACAGACTGTTTTCTCTTAAACTAATCTTTGAAAGTTTCTTCTTAACTTGCATGAGATATTAGTTAAGAACACAATGTTTGGCTTTAAAACAGAGTTTAAGGTATATACAAAGCTTTGAAATGCTGTTTTAATGTATGTAAAATATAAAGAACACAGTTTAAATCTACTTGAAAACACAATGTCTTGTTCTGAAACACTATTTAATCACTTACAATGCCTTGAAACGCTATTTCAATGTATAAAAAACATAAAGAACACAGTTACAATCTACGTTTGGCAAGCTATAGAACAGACTGTTTTCTCGTAAACTAATCTTTGAAAGTTTCTTCTTAACTTGCATGAGATAGTAGTTGAGAACACAATGTTTGGCTCTAAAACAGAGTTTAAGGTACTTACAAAGCTTTGAAATGCTGTTTTAAAGTATGTAAAACATAAAGAACACAGTTTAAATCTACTTGAAAACACAATGTCTTGCTCTGAAACACTGTTTAATCCCTTACAATGCCTTGAAACGCTGTTTCAATGTATGTAAAACATAAAGAACACA
Source organism: Electrophorus electricus (assembly GCF_041902795.1). Taxonomy (NCBI): domain Eukaryota; kingdom Metazoa; phylum Chordata; class Actinopteri; order Gymnotiformes; family Gymnotidae; genus Electrophorus; species Electrophorus electricus. The sequence continues at coordinate 17,581,965 of NC_137499.1, forward strand.
GTTACAATCTACTTATTGCAAACTATAGAACAGACTGTTTTCCCTTAAACTAATCTTTGAAGGTTTCTTCTTAACTTGCATGAGATAGTAGTTGAGAACACAATGTTTGGCTCTAAAACAGAGTTTAAGGTACTTACAAAGCTTTGAAATGCTGTTTTAATGTATGTAAAACAAAGAACACAGTTTAAATCTACTAGAAAACACAATGTCTTGCCCTGAAACACTGTTTAATCACTTACAATGCCTTGAAACGCTGTTTCAATGTATGTAAAACATAAAGAACACAGTTACAATCTACTTATTGCAAACTATAGAACAGACTGTTTTCTCTTAAACTAATCTATGAAAGTTTCTTCTTAACTTGAATGAGATATTAGTTAAGAACACAATGTTTGGCTTTAAAACAGAGTTTAAGGTATATACAAAGCTTTGAAATGCTGTTTTAATGTATGTAAAACATAAAGAACACAGTTTGAATCTACTTGAAAACACAATGTCTTGCTCTGAAACACTGTTTAATCCCATACAATGCCTTGAAACGCTCTTTCAATGTATGTAAAAGATAAAGAACACAGTTACAATCTACTTATTGCAAACTATAGAACAGACTGTTTTCTCTTAAACTAATCTTTGAAAGTTTCTTCTTAACTTGCATGAGATAGTAGTTGAGAACACAATGTTTGGCTCTAAAACAGAGATTAAGGTACATACAAAGCTTTGAAATGCTGTTTTAATATATGTAAAACATAAAGAACGCAGTATAAATCTACTTGAAAACACAATGTCTTGCCCAGAAACATTGTTTAATAACTTAAAATGCCTTGAAATGCTATTTCAATGTATGTAAAAGATATAGAACACAGTTACAATCTACTTATTGCAAACTATAGAACAGAATGTTTTCTCTTAAACTAATCTTTGAAAGTTTCTTCTTAACTTGAATGAGATATTAGTTAAGAACACAATGTTTGGCTTTAAAACAGAGTTTAAGGTTTATACAAAGCTTTGAAATGCTGTTTTAATGTATGTAAAACATAAAGAACACAGTTTAATTCTACGAGAAAACACAATGTCTTGCCCTGAAACACTGTTTAATCACTTACAATGCCTTGAAACGCTGTTTCAATGTATGTAAAACATAAAGAACACAGTTACAATCTACTTATTGCAAACTATAGAACAGAATGTTTTCTCTTAAACTAATCTATGAAAGTTTCTTCTTAACTTGTATGAGATAGTAGTTGAGAACACAATGTTTGGCTCTAAAACAGAGTTTAAGGTACTTACAATGCTTTGAAATGCTGTTTTAATGTATGTAAAACATAAGAACACAGTTTAAATCTACTTGAAAACACAATGTCTTGCTCTGAAACACTGTTTAATCCCTTACAATGCCTTGAAACGCTGTTTCAATGTATGTAAAAGATAAAGAACACAGTTACAATCTACTTATTGCAAACTATAGAACAGACTGTTTTCTCTTAAACTAATCTTTGAAAGTTTCTTCTTAACTTGCATGAGATATTAGTTAAGAACACAATGTTTGGCTTTAAAACAGAGTTTAAGGTATATACAAAGCTTTGAAATGCTGTTTTAATGTATGTAAAACATAAAGAACACAGTTTAAATCTACTTGAAAACACAATGTCTTGTTCTGAAACACTATTTAATCACTTACAATGCCTTGAAACGCTATTTCAATGTATAAAAAACATAAAGAACACAGTTACAATCTACGTTTGGCAAGCTATAGAACAGACTGTTTTCTCGTAAACTAATCTTTGAAAGTTTCTTCTTAACTTGCATGAGATAGTAGTTGAGAACACAATGTTTGGCTCTAAAACAGAGTTTAAGGTACTTACAATGCTTTGAAATGCTGTTTTAATGTATGTAAAACATAAGAACACAGTTTAAATCTACTTGAAAACACAATGTCTTGCTCTGAAACACTGTTTAATCACTTAAAATGCATTGAAATGCTATTGCAATGTATGTAAAACATAAAGAACACAGTTACAATCTACTTATTGCAAACTATAGAACAGAATGTTTTCTCTTAAACTAATCTTTGAAAGTTTCTTCTTAACTTGCATGAGATAGTAGTTGAGAACACAATGTTTGGCTCTAAAACAGAGTTTAAGGTACTTGAAATGCTGTTTTAATGTATGTAAAACATAAAGAACACAGTTTAAATCTACTTGAAAACACAATGTCTTGCTCTGAAACACTGTTTAATCCCTTACAATGCCTTGAAACGCTGTTTCAATGTATGTAAAAGATAAAGAACACAGTTACAATCTACTTATTGCAAACTATAGAACAGACTGTTTTCTCTTAAACTAATCTTTGAAAGTTTCTTCTTAACTTGCATGAGATATTAGTTAAGAACACAATGTTTGGCTTTAAAACAGAGTTTAAGGTATATACAAAGCTTTGAAATGCTGTTTTAATGTATGTAAAACATAAAGAACACAGTTTAAATCTACTTGAAAACACAATGTCTTGTTCTGAAACACTATTTAATCACTTACAATGCCTTGAAACGCTATTTCAATGTATAAAAAACATAAAGAACACAGTTACAATCTACGTTTGGCAAGCTATAGAACAGACTGTTTTCTCGTAAACTAATCTTTGAAAGTTTCTTCTTAACTTGCATGAGATAGTAGTTGAGAACACAATGTTTGGCTCTAAAACAGAGTTTAAGGTACTTACAATGCTTTGAAATGCTGTTTTAATGTATGTAAAACATAAGAACACAGTTTAAATCTACTTGAAAACACAATGTCTTGCTCTGAAACACTGTTTAATCACTTAAAATGCCTTGAAATGCTATTGCAATGTATGTAAAACATAAAGAACACAGTTACAATCTACTTATTGCAAACTATAGAACAGAATGTTTTCTCTTAAACTAATCTTTGAAAGTTTCTTCTTAACTTGCATGAGATAGTAGTTGAGAACACAATGTTTGGCTCTAAAACAGAGTTTAAGGTACTTACAAAGCTTTGAAATGCTGTTTTAAAGTATGTAAAACATAAAGAACACAGTTTAAATCTACTTGAAAACACAATGTCTTGCTCTGAAACACTGTTTAATCCCTTACAATGCCTTGAAACGCTGTTTCAATGTATGTAAAACATAAAGAACACAGTTACAATCTACTTATTGCAAACTATAGAACAGACTGTTTTCCCTTAAACTAATCTTTGAAGGTTTCTTCTTAACTTGCATGAGATAGTAGTTGAGAACACAATGTTTGGCTCTAAAACAGAGTTTAAGGTACTTACAAAGCTTTGAAATGCTGTTTTAATGTATGTAAAACAAAGAACACAGTTTAAATCTACTAGAAAACACAATGTCTTGCCCTGAAACACTGTTTAATCACTTACAATGCCTTGAAACGCTGTTTCAATGTATGTAAAACATAAAGAACACAGTTACAATCTACTTATTGCAAACTATAGAACAGACTGTTTTCTCTTAAACTAATCTATGAAAGTTTCTTCTTAACTTGAATGAGATATTAGTTAAGAACACAATGTTTGGCTTTAAAACAGAGTTTAAGGTATATACAAAGCTTTGAAATGCTGTTTTAATGTATGTAAAACATAAAGAACACAGTTTGAATCTACTTGAAAACACAATGTCTTGCCCAGAAACACTGTTTAATCACTTACAATGCCTTGAAACGCTGTTTCAATGTATGTAAAACATAAAGAACACAGTTACAATCTACTTATTGCAAACTATAGAACAGAATGTTTTCTCTTAAACTAATCTATGAAAGTTTCTTCTTAACTTGCATGAGATAGTAGTTGAGAACACAATGTTTGGCTCTAAAACAGAGTTTAAGGTACTTACAATGCTTTGAAATGCTGTTTTAATGTATGTAAAACATAAGAACACAGTTTAAATCTACTTGAAAACACAATGTCTTGCTCTGAAACACTGTTTAATCCCTTACAATGCCTTGAAACGCTGTTTCAATGTATGTAAAAGATAAAGAACACAGTTACAATCTACTTATTGCAAACTATAGAACAGACTGTTTTCTCTTAAACTAATCTTTGAAAGTTTCTTCTTAACTTGCATGAGATATTAGTTAAGAACACAATGTTTGGCTTTAAAACAGAGTTTAAGGTATATACAAAGCTTTGAAATGCTGTTTTAATGTATGTAAAACATAAAGAACACAGTTTAAATCTACTTGAAAACACAATGTCTTGTTCTGAAACACTATTTAATCACTTACAATGCCTTGAAACGCTATTTCAATGTATAAAAAACATAAAGAACACAGTTACAATCTACGTTTGACAAGCTATAGAACAGACTGTTTTCTCGTAAACTAATCTTTGAAAGTTTCTTCTTAACTTGCATGAGATAGTAGTTGAGAACACAATGTTTGGCTCTAAAACAGAGTTTAAGGTACTTACAATGCTTTGAAATGCTGTTTTAATGTATGTAAAACATAAGAACACAGTTTAAATCTACTTGAAAACACAATGTCTTGCTCTGAAACACTGTTTAATCACTTAAAATGCCTTGAAATGCTATTGCAATGTATGTAAAACATAAAGAACACAGTTACAATCTACTTATTGCAAACTATAGAACAGAATGTTTTCTCTTAAACTAATCTTTGAAAGTTTCTTCTTAACTTGCATGAGATAGTAGTTGAGAACACAATGTTTGGCTCTAAAACAGAGTTTAAGGTACTTGAAATGCTGTTTTAATGTATGTAAAACATAAAGAACACAGTTTAAATCTACTTGAAAACACAATGTCTTGCTCTGAAACACTGTTTAATCCCTTACAATGCCTTGAAACGCTGTTTCAATGTATGTAAAAGATAAAGAACACAGTTACAATCTACTTATTGCAAACTATAGAACAGACTGTTTTCTCTTAAACTAATCTTTGAAAGTTTCTTCTTAACTTGCATGAGATATTAGTTAAGAACACAATGTTTGGCTTTAAAACAGAGTTTAAGGTATATACAAAGCTTTGAAATGCTGTTTTAATGTATGTAAAACATAAAGAACACAGTTTAAATCTACTTGAAAACACAATGTCTTGTTCTGAAACACTATTTAATCACTTACAATGCCTTGAAACGCTATTTCAATGTATAAAAAACATAAAGAACACAGTTACAATCTACGTTTGGCAAGCTATAGAACAGACTGTTTTCTCGTAAACTAATCTTTGAAAGTTTCTTCTTAACTTGCATGAGATAGTAGTTGAGAACACAATGTTTGGCTCTAAAACAGAGTTTAAGGTACTTACAATGCTTTGAAATGCTGTTTTAATGTATGTAAAACATAAGAACACAGTTTAAATCTACTTGAAAACACAATGTCTTGCTCTGAAACACTGTTTAATCACTTAAAATGCCTTGAAATGCTATTGCAATGTATGTAAAACATAAAGAACACAGTTACAATCTACTTATTGCAAACTATAGAACAGAATGTTTTCTCTTAAACTAATCTTTGAAAGTTTCTTCTTAACTTGCATGAGATAGTAGTTGAGAACACAATGTTTGGCTCTAAAACAGAGTTTAAGGTACTTACAAAGCTTTGAAATGCTGTTTTAAAGTATGTAAAACATAAAGAACACAGTTTAAATCTACTTGAAAACACAATGTCTTGCTCTGAAACACTGTTTAATCCCTTACAATGCCTTGAAACGCTGTTTCAATGTATGTAAAACATAAAGAACACAGTTACAATCTACTTATTGCAAACTATAGAACAGACTGTTTTCCCTTAAACTAATCTTTGAAGGTTTCTTCTTAACTTGCATGAGATAGTAGTTGAGAACACAATGTTTGGCTCTAAAACAGAGTTTAAGGTACTTACAAAGCTTTGAAATGCTGTTTTAATGTATGTAAAACAAAGAACACAGTTTAAATCTACTAGAAAACACAATGTCTTGCCCTGAAACACTGTTTAATCACTTACAATGCCTTGAAACGCTGTTTCAATGTATGTAAAACATAAAGAACACAGTTACAATCTACTTATTGCAAACTATAGAACAGACTGTTTTCTCTTAAACTAATCTATGAAAGTTTCTTCTTAACTTGAATGAGATATTAGTTAAGAACACAATGTTTGGCTTTAAAACAGAGTTTAAGGTATATACAAAGCTTTGAAATGCTGTTTTAATGTATGTAAAACATAAAGAACACAGTTTGAATCTACTTGAAAACACAATGTCTTGCCCAGAAACACTGTTTAATCACTTACAATGCCTTGAAACGCTGTTTCAATGTATGTAAAACATAAAGAACACAGTTACAATCTACTTATTGCAAACTATAGAACAGAATGTTTTCTCTTAAACTAATCTATGAAAGTTTCTTCTTAACTTGCATGAGATAGTAGTTGAGAACACAATGTTTGGCTCTAAAACAGAGTTTAAGGTACTTACAATGCTTTGAAATGCTGTTTTAATGTATGTAAAACATAAGAACACAGTTTAAATCTACTTGAAAACACAATGTCTTGCTCTGAAACACTGTTTAATCCCTTACAATGCCTTGAAACGCTGTTTCAATGTATGTAAAAGATAAAGAACACAGTTACAATCTACTTATTGCAAACTATAGAACAGACTGTTTTCTCTTAAACTAATCTTTGAAAGTTTCTTCTTAACTTGCATGAGATATTAGTTAAGAACACAATGTTTGGCTTTAAAACAGAGTTTAAGGTATATACAAAGCTTTGAAATGCTGTTTTAATGTATGTAAAACATAAAGAACACAGTTTAAATCTACTTGAAAACACAATGTCTTGTTCTGAAACACTATTTAATCACTTACAATGCCTTGAAACGCTATTTCAATGTATAAAAAACATAAAGAACACAGTTACAATCTACGTTTGACAAGCTATAGAACAGACTGTTTTCTCGTAAACTAATCTTTGAAAGTTTCTTCTTAACTTGCATGAGATAGTAGTTGAGAACACAATGTTTGGCTCTAAAACAGAGTTTAAGGTACTTACAATGCTTTGAAATGCTGTTTTAATGTATGTAAAACATAAGAACACAGTTTAAATCTACTTGAAAACACAATGTCTTGCTCTGAAACACTGTTTAATCACTTAAAATGCCTTGAAATGCTATTGCAATGTATGTAAAACATAAAGAACACAGTTACAATCTACTTATTGCAAACTATAGAACAGAATGTTTTCTCTTAAACTAATCTTTGAAAGTTTCTTCTTAACTTGCATGAGATAGTAGTTGAGAACACAATGTTTGGCTCTAAAACAGAGTTTAAGGTACTTGAAATGCTGTTTTAATGTATGTAAAACATAAAGAACACAGTTTAAATCTACTTGAAAACACAATGTCTTGCTCTGAAACACTGTTTAATCCCTTACAATGCCTTGAAACGCTGTTTCAATGTATGTAAAAGATAAAGAACACAGTTACAATCTACTTATTGCAAACTATAGAACAGACTGTTTTCTCTTAAACTAATCTTTGAAAGTTTCTTCTTAACTTGCATGAGATATTAGTTAAGAACACAATGTTTGGCTTTAAAACAGAGTTTAAGGTATATACAAAGCTTTGAAATGCTGTTTTAATGTATGTAAAACATAAAGAACACAGTTTAAATCTACTTGAAAACACAATGTCTTGTTCTGAAACACTATTTAATCACTTACAATGCCTTGAAACGCTATTTCAATGTATAAAAAACATAAAGAACACAGTTACAATCTACGTTTGGCAAGCTATAGAACAGACTGTTTTCTCGTAAACTAATCTTTGAAAGTTTCTTCTTAACTTGCATGAGATAGTAGTTGAGAACACAATGTTTGGCTCTAAAACAGAGTTTAAGGTACTTACAATGCTTTGAAATGCTGTTTTAATGTATGTAAAACATAAGAACACAGTTTAAATCTACTTGAAAACACAATGTCTTGCTCTGAAACACTGTTTAATCACTTAAAATGCCTTGAAATGCTATTGCAATGTATGTAAAACATAAAGAACACAGTTACAATCTACTTATTGCAAACTATAGAACAGAATGTTTTCTCTTAAACTAATCTTTGAAAGTTTCTTCTTAACTTGCATGAGATAGTAGTTGAGAACACAATGTTTGGCTCTAAAACAGAGTTTAAGGTACTTACAAAGCTTTGAAATGCTGTTTTAACGTATGTAAAACATAAAGAACACAGTTTAAATCTACTTGAAAACACAATGTCTTGCTCTGAAACACTGTTTAATCCCTTACAATGCCTTGAAACGCTGTTTCAATGTATGTAAAACATAAAGAACACAGTTACAATCTACTTATTGCAAACTATAGAACAGACTGTTTTCCCTTAAACTAATCTTTGAAGGTTTCTTCTTAACTTGCATGAGATAGTAGTTGAGAACACAATGTTTGGCTCTAAAACAGAGTTTAAGGTACTTACAAAGCTTTGAAATGCTGTTTTAATGTATGTAAAACAAAGAACACAGTTTAAATCTACTAGAAAACACAATGTCTTGCCCTGAAACACTGTTTAATCACTTACAATGCCTTGAAACGCTGTTTCAATGTATGTAAAACATAAAGAACACAGTTACAATCTACTTATTGCAAACTATAGAACAGACTGTTTTCTCTTAAACTAATCTATGAAAGTTTCTTCTTAACTTGAATGAGATATTAGTTAAGAACACAATGTTTGGCTTTAAAACAGAGTTTAAGGTATATACAAAGCTTTGAAATGCTGTTTTAATGTATGTAAAACATAAAGAACACAGTTTGAATCTACTTGAAAACACAATGTCTTGCTCTGAAACACTGTTTAATCCCATACAATGCCTTGAAACGCTCTTTCAATGTATGTAAAAGATAAAGAACACAGTTACAATCTACTTATTGCAAACTATAGAACAGACTGTTTTCTCTTAAACTAATCTTTGAAAGTTTCTTCTTGACTTGCATGAGATAGTAGTTGAGAACACAATGTTTGGCTCTAAAACAGAGATTAAGGTACATACAAAGCTTTGAAATGCTGTTTTAATATATGTAAAACATAAAGAACGCAGTTTAAATCTACTTGAAAAAACAATGTCTTGCCCAGAAACACTGTTTAATCACTTAAAATGCCTTGAAATGCTATTTCAATGTATGTAAAAGATATAGAACACAGTTACAATCTACTTATTGCAAACTATAGAACAGAATGTTTTCTCTTAAACTAATCTTTGAAAGTTTCTTCTTAACTTGAATGAGATATTAGTTAAGAACACAATGTTTGGCTTTAAAACAGAGTTTAAGGTTTATACAAAGCTTTGAAATGCTGTTTTAATGTATGTAAAACATAAAGAACACAGTTTAATTCTACGAGAAAACACAATGTCTTGCCCTGAAACACTGTTTAATCACTTACAATGCCTTGAAACGCTGTTTCAATGTATGTAAAACATAAAGAACACAGTTACAATCTACTTATTGCAAACTATAGAACAGAATGTTTTCTCTTAAACTAATCTATGAAAGTTTCTTCTTAACTTGCATGAGATAGTAGTTGAGAACACAATGTTTGGCTCTAAAACAGAGTTTAAGGTACTTACAATGCTTTGAAATGCTGTTTTAATGTATGTAAAACATAAGAACACAGTTTAAATCTACTTGAAAACACAATGTCTTGCTCTGAAACACTGTTTAATCCCTTACAATGCCTTGAAACGCTGTTTCAATGTATGTAAAAGATAAAGAACACAGTTACAATCTACTTATTGCAAACTATAGAACAGACTGTTTTCTCTTAAACTAATCTTTGAAAGTTTCTTCTTAACTTGCATGAGATATTAGTTAAGAACACAATGTTTGGCTTTAAAACAGAGTTTAAGGTATATACAAAGCTTTGAAATGCTGTTTTAATGTATGTAAAACATAAAGAACACAGTTTAAATCTACTTGAAAACACAATGTCTTGTTCTGAAACACTATTTAATCACTTACAATGACTTGAAACGCTATTTCAATGTATAAAAAACATAAAGAACACAGTTACAATCTACGTTTGGCAAGCTATAGAACAGACTGTTTTCTCGTAAACTAATCTTTGAAAGTTTCTTCTTAACTTGCATGAGATAGTAGTTGAGAACACAATGTTTGGCTCTAAAACAGAGTTTAAGGTACTTACAATGCTTTGAAATGCTGTTTTAATGTATGTAAAACATAAGAACACAGTTTAAATCTACTTGAAAACACAATGTCTTGCTCTGAAACACTGTTTAATCACTTAAAATGCCTTGAAATGCTATTGCAATGTATGTAAAACATAAAGAACACCGTTACAATCTACTTATTGCAAACTATAGAACAGAATGTTTTCTCTTAAACTAATCTTTGAAAGTTTCTTCTTAACTTGCATGAGATAGTAGTTGAGAACACAATGTTTGGCTCTAAAACAGAGTTTAAGGTACTTACAAAGCTTTGAAATGCTGTTTTAACGTATGTAAAACATAAAGAACACAGTTTAAATCTACTTGAAAACACAATGTCTTGCTCTGAAACACTGTTTAATCCCTTACAATGCCTTGAAACGCTGTTTCAATGTATGTAAAACATAAAGAACACAGTTACAATCTACTTATTGCAAACTATAGAACAGACTGTTTTCCCTTAAACTAATCTTTGAAGGTTTCTTCTTAACTTGCATGAGATAGTAGTTGAGAACACAATGTTTGGCTCTAAAACAGAGTTTAAGGTACTTACAAAGCTTTGAAATGCTGTTTTAATGTATGTAAAACATAAAGAACACAGTTTAAATCTACTTGAAAACACAATGTCTTGTTCTGAAACACTATTTAATCACTTACAATGCCTTGAAACGCTATTTCAATGTATAAAAAACAAAGAACACAGTTACAATCTACGTTTGGCAAGCTATAGAACAGACTGTTTTCTCTTAAACTAATCTTTGAAAGTTTCTTCTTAACTTGCATGAGATAGTAGTTGAGAACACAATGTTTGGCTCTAAAACAGAGTTTAAGGTACTTACAATGCTTTGAAATGCTGTTTTAATGTATGTAAAACATAAGAACACAGTTTAAATCTACTTGAAAACACAATGTCTTGCTCTGAAACACTGTTTAATCACTTACAATGCCTTGAAATGCTATTTCAATGTATGTAAAACATAAAGAACACAGTTACAATCTACTTATTGCAAACTATAGAACAGAATGTTTTCTCTTAAACTAATCTTTGAAAGTTTCTTCTTAACTTGCATGAGATAGTAGTTGAGAACACAATGTTTGGCTCTAAAACAGAGTTTAAGGTACTTACAAAGCTTTGAAATGCTGTTTTAATGTATGTAAAACATAAAGAACACAGTTTAAATCTACTAGAAAACACAATGTCTTGCCCTGAAACACTGTTTAATCACTTACAATGCCTTGAAACGCTGTTTCAATGTATGTAAAACATAAAGAACACAGTTACAATCTACTTATTGCAAACCATAGAACAGACTGTTTTCTCTTAAACTAATCTATGAAAGTTTCTTCTTAACTTGAATGAGATATTAGTTAAGAACACAATGTTTGGCTTTAAAACAGAGTTTAAGGTATATACAAAGCTTTGAAATGCTGTTTTAATGTATGTAAAACATAAAGAACACAGTTTAAATCTACTTGAAAACACAATGTCTTGCTCTGAAACACTGTTTAATCCCTTACAATGCCTTGAAACGCTGTTTCAATGTATGTAAAAGATAAAGAACACAGTTACAATCTACTTATTGCAAACTATAGAACAGACTGTTTTCTCTTAAACTAATCTTTGAAAGTTTCTTCTTAACTTGCATGAGATATTAGTTAAGAACACAATGTTTGGCTTTAAAACAGAGTTTAAGGTATATACAAAGCTTTGAAATGCTGTTTTAATGTATGTAAAACATAAAGAACACAGTTTAAATCTACTTGAAAACACAATGTCTTGCTCTGAAACACTGTTTAATCCCTTACAATGCCTTGAAACACTGTTTCAATGTATGTAAAACATAAAGAACACAGTTACAATCTACGTTTGGCAAGCTATAGAACAGACTGTTTTCTCTTAAACTAATCTTTGAAAGTTTCTTCTTAACTTGCATGAGATAGTAGTTGAGAACACAATGTTTGGCTCTAAAACAGAGTTTAAGGTACTTACAATGCTTTGAAATGCTGTTTTAATGTATGTAAAACATAAGAACACAGTTTAAATCTACTTGAAAACACAATGTCTTGCTCTGAAACACAGTTTAATCCCTTACAATGCCTTGAAACGCTGTTTCAATGTATGTAAAAGATAAAGAACACAGTTACAATCTACTTATTGCAAACTTTAGAACAGACTGTTTTCTCTTAAACTAATCTTTGAAAGTTTCTTCTTAACTTGCATGAGATATTAGTTAAGAACACAATGTTTGGCTTTAAAACAGAGTTTAAGGTATATACAAAGCTTTGAAATGCTGTTTTAATGTATGTAAAACATAAGAACACAGTTTAAATCTACTTGAAAACACAATGTCTTACTCTGAAACACTGTTTAATCCCTTACAATGCCTTGAAACACTGTTTCAATGTATGTAAAACATAAAGAACACAGTTACAATCTACTTATTGCAAACTATAGAACAGACTGTTTTCCCTTAAACTAATCTTTGAAGGTTTCTTCTTAACTTGCATGAGATAGTAGTTGAGAACACAATGTTTGGCTCTAAAACAGAGTTTAAGGTACTTACAAAGCTTTGAAATGCTGTTTTAATGTATGTAAAACATAAAGAACACAGTTTAAATCTACTTGAAAACACAATGTCTTGTTCTGAAACACTATTTAATCACTTACAATGCCTTGAAACGCTATTTCAATGTATAAAAAACATAAAGAACACAGTTACAATCTACGTTTGGCAAGCTATAGAACAGACTGTTTTCTCGTAAACTAATCTTTGAAAGTTTCTTCTTAACTTGCATGAGATAGTAGTTGAGAACACAATGTTTGGCTCTAAAACAGAGTTTAAGGTACTTACAATGCTTTGAAATGCTGTTTTAATGTATGTAAAACATAAGAACACAGTTTAAATCTACTTGAAAACACAATGTCTTGCTCTGAAACACTGTTTAATCACTTAAAATGCCTTGAAATGCTATTGCAATGTATGTAAAACATAAAGAACACAGTTACAATCTACTTATTGCAAACTATAGAACAGAATGTTTTCTCTTAAACTAATCTTTGAAAGTTTCTTCTTAACTTGCATGAGATAGTAGTTGAGAACACAATGTTTGGCTCTAAAACAGAGTTTAAGGTACTTACAAAGCTTTGAAATGCTGTTTTAATGTATGTAAAACATAAAGAACACAGTTTAAATCTACTTGAAAACACAATGTCTTGTTCTGAAACACTATTTAATCACTTACAATGCCTTGAAACGCTATTTCAATGTATAAAAAACAAAGAACACAGTTACAATCTACGTTTGGCAAGCTATAGAACAGACTGTTTTCTCTTAAACTAATCTTTGAAAGTTTCTTCTTAACTTGCATGAGATAGTAGTTGAGAACACAATGTTTGGCTCTAAAACAGAGTTTAAGGTACTTACAATGCTTTGAAATGCTGTTTTAATGTATGTAAAACATAAGAACACAGTTTAAATCTACTTGAAAACACAATGTCTTGTTCTGAAACACTGTTTAATCACTTAAAATGCCTTGAAATGCTATTTCAATGTATGTAAAACATAAAGAACACAGTTACAATCTACTTATTGCAAACTATAGAACAGAATGTTTTCTCTTAAACTAATCTTTGAAAGTTTCTTCTTAACTTGCATGAGATAGTAGTTGAGAACACAATGTTTGGCTCTAAAACAGAGTTTAAGGTACTTACAAAGCTTTGAAATGCTGTTTTAATGTATGTAAAACATAAAGAACACAGTTTAAATCTACTAGAAAACACAATGTCTTGCCCTGAAACACTGTTTAATCACTTACAATGCCTTGAAACGCTGTTTCAATGTATGTAAAACATAAAGAACACAGTTACAATCTACTTATTGCAAACTATAGAACAGACTGTTTTCTCTTAAACTAATCTATGAAAGTTTCTTCTTAACTTGAATGAGATATTAGTTAAGAACACAATGTTTGGCTTTAAAACAGAGTTTAAGTTATATACAAAGCTTTGAAATGCTGTTTTAATGTATGTAAAACATAAAGAACACAGTTTAAATCTACTTGAAAACACAATGTCTTGCTCTGAAACACTGTTTAATCCCATACAATGCCTTGAAACGCTCTTTCAATGTATGTAAAAGATAAAGAACACAGTTACAATCTACTTATTGCAAACTATAGAACAGACTGTTTTCTCTTAAACTAATCTTTGAAAGTTTCTTCTTAACTTGCATGAGATAGTAGTTGAGATCACAATGTTTGGCTCTAAAACAGAGATTAAGGTACATACAAAGCTTTGAAATGCTGTTTTAATATATGTAAAACATAAAGAACACAGTTTAAATCTACTTGAAAACACAATGTCTTGCCCAGAAACACTGTTTAATCACTTCAAATGCCTTGAAATGCTATTTCAATGTATGTAAAACATAAAGAACACAGTTACAATCTACTTATTGCAAACTATAGAACAGAATGTTTTCTCTTAAACTAATCTTTGAAAGTTTCTTCTTCACTTGCATGAGATAGTAGTTGAGAACACAATGTTTGGCTCTAAAACAGAGTTTAAGGTACTTACAAAGCTTTGAAATGCTGTTTTAATGTATGTAAAACATAAAGAACACAGTTTAAATCTATAAGAAAACACAATGTCTTGCCCTGAAACACTGTTTAATCACTTACAATGCCTTGAAACGCTGTTTCAATGTATGTAAAACATAAAGAACACAGTTACAATCTACTTATTGCAAACTATAGAACAGACTGTTTTCTCTTAAACTAATCTATGAAAGTTTCTTCTTAACTTGAATGAGATATTAGTTAAGAACACAATGTTTGGCTTTAAAACAGAGTTTAAGGTACATACAAAGCTTTGAAATGCTGTTTTAATGTATGTAAAACATAAAGAACACAGTATAAATCTACTTGAAAACACAATGTCTTGCCCTGAAACACTGTTTATTCACTTACAATGCCTTGAAACGCTTTTTCAATGTATGTAAAACATAAAGAACACAGTTACAATCTACGTATTGCAAACTATAGAACAGAATGTTTTCTCTTAAACTAATCTTTGAAAGTTTCTTCTTAACTTGCATGAGATAGTAATTGAGAACACAATGTTTGGCTTTAAAGCAGAGTTTAAGGTACTTACAAAGATTTGAAATGCTGTTTTAATGTATGTAAAACATAAAGAACACAGTTTAAATCTACTTGAAAACACAATGTCTTGCTCTGAAACACTATTTAATCACTTACAATGCCTTGAAACACTATTTCAATGTATAAAAAACATAAAGAACACAGTTACAATCTACGTTTGGCAAGCTATAGAACAGAATGTTTTCTGTTAAACTAATCTTTGAAAGTTTCTTCTTAACTTGCATGAGATATTAGTTAAGAACACAATGTTTGGCTTTAAAACAGAGTTTAAGGTACATACAAAGCTTTGAAATGTTGTTTTAATGTATGTAAAACATAAAGAACACAGTATAAATCTACTTGAAAACACAATGTCTTGCCCTGAAACACTGTTTAATCATGCTGTTTCAATGTATGTAAAACATAAAGAACCCAGTTACAATCTACTTATGGCAAGCTATAGAACAGACTGTTTTCTCTTAAATTAATCTTTGAAAGTTTCTTCTTAACTTGCATGAGATTGTAGTTGAGATCACAATGTTTGGCTCTAAAACAGAGTTTAAGGTACTTACAATGCTTTGAAATGCTGTTTTAATGTATGTAAAACATAAAGAACAGTTTAAATCTACTTGAATACACAATGTCTTGCTCTGAAACACTATTTAATCACTTACAATGCCTTGAAACGCTATTTCAATGTATGTAAAACATAAAGAACACAGTTACAATCTACTTATTGCAAACTATAGAACAGACTGTTTTCTCTTAAACTAATCTATGAAAGTTTCTTCTTAACTTGAATGAGATACTAGTTAAGAACACAATGTTTGGCTTTAAAACAGAGTTTAAGGTACTTACAAAGCTTTGAAATGCTGTTTTAATGTATGTAAAACATAAAGAACACAGTTTGAATCTACTTGAAAACACAATGTCTTGTTCTGAAACACTATTTAATCACTTACAATGCCTTGAAACGCTATTTCAATGTATAAAAAACATAAAGAACACAGTTACAATCTACGTTTCGCAAGCTATAGAACAGACTGTTTTCTCGTAAACTAATCTTTGAAAGTTTCTTCTTAACTTGCATGAGATAGTAGTTGAGAACACAATGTTTGGCTCTAAAACAGAGTTTAAGGTACTTACAATGCTTTGAAATGCTGTTTTAATGTATGTAAAACATAAGAATACAGTTTAAATCTACTTGAAAACACAATGTCTTGCTCTGAAACACTGTTTAATCACTTAAAATGCCTTGAAATGCTATTGCAATGTATGTAAAACATAAAGAACACAGTTACAATCTACTTATTGCAAACTATAGAACAGAATGTTTTCTCTTAAACTAATCTTTGAAAGTTTCTTCTTATCTTGCATGAGATAGTAGTTGAGAACACAATGTTTGGCTCTAAAACAGAGTTTAAGGTACTTACAAAGCTTTGAAATGCTGTTTTAATGTATGTAAAACATAAAGAACACAGTTTAAATCTACTAGAAAACACAATGTCTTGCCCTGAAACACTGTTTAATCACTTACAATGCCTTGAAACGCTGTTTCAATGTATGTAAAACATAAAGAACACAGTTACAATCTACTTATTGCAAACTATAGAACAGACTGTTTTCTCTTAAACTAATCTATGAAAGTTTCTTCTTAACTTGAATGAGATATTAGTTAAGAACACAATGTTTGGCTTTAAAACAGAGTTTAAGGTATATACAAAGCTTTGAAATGCTGTTTTAATGTATGTAAAACATAAAGAACACAGTTTAAATCTACTTGAAAACACAATGTCTTGCTCTGAAACACTGTTTAATCCCATACAATGCCTTGAAACGCTCTTTCAATGTATGTAAAAGATAAAGAACACAGTTACAATCTACTTATTGCAAACTATAGAACAGACTGTTTTCTCTTAAACTAATCTTTGAAAGTTTCTTCTTAACTTGCATGAGATAGTAGTTGAGAACACAATGTTTGGCTCTAAAACAGAGTTTAAGGTACTTACAAAGCTTTGAAATGCTGTTTTAATGTATGTAAAACATAAAGAACACAGTTTAAATCTACTTGAAAACACAATGTCTTGTTCTGAAACACTATTTAATCACTTACAATGCCTTGAAACGCTATTTCAATGTATAAAAAACAAAGAACACAGTTACAATCTACGTTTGGCAAGCTATAGAACAGACTGTTTTCTCTTAAACTAATCTTTGAAAGTTTCTTCTTAACTTGCATGAGATAGTAGTTGAGAACACAATGTTTGGCTCTAAAACAGAGTTTAAGGTACTTACAATGCTTTGAAATGCTGTTTTAATGTATGTAAAACATAAGAACACAGTTTAAATCTACTTGAAAACACAATGTCTTGTTCTGAAACACTGTTTAATCACTTAAAATGCCTTGAAATGCTATTTCAATGTATGTAAAACATAAAGAACACAGTTACAATCTACTTATTGCAAACTATAGAACAGAATGTTTTCTCTTAAACTAATCTTTGAAAGTTTCTTCTTAACTTGCATGAGATATTGGTTAAGAACACAATGTTTGGCTTTAAAACAGAGTTTAAGGTATATACAAAGCTTTGAAATGCTGTTTTAATGTATGTAAAACATAAAGAACACAGTTTTAATCTACTTGAAAACACAATGTCTTGCTCTGAAACACTGTTTAATCCCATACAATGCCTTGAAACGCTCTTTCAATGTATGTAAAAGATAAAGAACACAGTTACAATCTACTTATTGCAAACTATAGAACAGACTGTTTTCCCTTAAACTAATCTTTGAAGGTTTCTTCTTAACTTGCATGAGATAGTAGTTGAGAACACAATGTTTGGCTCTAAAACAGTTTAAGGTACTTACAAAGCTTTGAAATGCTGTTTTAATGTATGTAAAACATAAAGAACACAGTTTAAATCTACTTGAAAACACAATGTCTTGTTCTGAAACACTATTTAATCACTTACAATGCCTTGAAACGCTATTTCAATGTATAAAAAACATAAAGAACACAGTTACAATCTATGTTTCGCAAGCTATAGAACAGACTGTTTTCTCGTAAACTAATCTTTGAAAGTTTCTTCTTAACTTGCATGAGATAGTAGTTGAGAACACAATGTTTGGCTCTAAAACAGAGTTTAAGGTACTTACAATGCTTTGAAATGCTGTTTTAATGTATGTAAAACATAAGAATACAGTTTAAATCTACTTGAAAACACAATGTCTTGCTCTGAAACACTGTTTAATCACTTAAAATGCCTTGAAATGCTATTGCAATGTATGTAAAACATAAAGAACACAGTTACAATCTACTTATTGCAAACTATAGAACAGACTGTTTTCTCTTAAACTAATCTTTGAAAGTTTCTTCTTAACTTGCATGAGATAGTAGTTGAGAACACAATGTTTGGCTCTAAAACAGAGTTTAAGGTACTTACAAAGCTTTGAAATGCTGTTTTAATGTATTTAAAACATAAAGAACACAGTTTAAATCTACTTGAAAACACAATGTCTTGCTCTGAAACACTATTTAATCACTTACAATGCCTTGAAACGCTATTTCAATGTATAAAAAACATAAAGAACACAGTTACAATCTACATTTGGCAAGCTATAGAACAGACTGTTTTCTCTTAAACTAATCTTTGAAAGTTTCTTCTTAACTTGCATGAGATAGTAGTTGAGATCACAATGTTTGGCTCTAAAACAGAGATTAAGGTACATACAAAGCTTTGAAATGCTGTTTTAATATATGTAAAACATAAAGAACACAGTTTAAATCTACTTGAAAACACAATGTCTTGCCCAGAAACACTGTTTAATCACTTCAAATGCCTTGAAATGCTATTTCAATGTATGTAAAACATAAAGAACACAGTTACAATCTACTTATTGCAAACTATAGAACAGAATGTTTTCTCTTAAACTAATCTTTGAAAGTTTCTTCTTCACTTGCATGAGATAGTAGTTGAGAACACAATGTTTGGCTCTAAAACAGAGTTTAAGGTACTTACAAAGCTTTGAAATGCTGTTTTAATGTATGTAAAACATAAAGAAAACAGTTTAAATCTATAAGAAAACACAATGTCTTGCCCTGAAACACTGTTTAATCACTTACAATGCCTTGAAACGCTGTTTCAATGTATGTAAAACATAAAGAACACAGTTACAATCTACTTATTGCAAACTATAGAACAGACTGTTTTCTCTTAAACTAATCTATGAAAGTTTCTTCTTAACTTGAATGAGATATTAGTTAAGAACACAATGTTTGGCTTTAAAACAGAGTTTAAGGTACATACAAAGCTTTGAAATGCTGTTTTAATGTATGTAAAACATAAAGAACACAGTATAAATCTACTTGAAAACACAATGTCTTGCCCTGAAACACTGTTTATTCACTTACAATGCCTTGAAACGCTTTTTCAATGTATGTAAAACATAAAGAACACAGTTACAATCTACGTATTGCAAACTATAGAACAGAATGTTTTCTCTTAAACTAATCTTTGAAAGTTTCTTCTTAACTTGCATGAGATAGTAATTGAGAACACAATGTTTGGCTTTAAAGCAGAGTTTAAGGTACTTACAAAGATTTGAAATGCTGTTTTAATGTATGTAAAACATAAAGAACACAGTTTAAATCTACTTGAAAACACAATGTCTTGCTCTGAAACACTATTTAATCACTTACAATGCCTTGAAACACTATTTCAATGTATAAAAAACATAAAGAACACAGTTACAATCTACGTTTGGCAAGCTATAGAACAGAATGTTTTCTGTTAAACTAATCTTTGAAAGTTTCTTCTTAACTTGCATGAGATATTAGTTAAGAACACAATGTTTGGCTTTAAAACAGAGTTTAAGGTACATACAAAGCTTTGAAATGTTGTTTTAATGTATGTAAAACATAAAGAACACAGTATAAATCTACTTGAAAACACAATGTCTTGCCCTGAAACACTGTTTAATCATGCTGTTTCAATGTATGTAAAACATAAAGAACCCAGTTACAATCTACTTATGGCAAGCTATAGAACAGACTGTTTTCTCTTAAATTAATCTTTGAAAGTTTCTTCTTAACTTGCATGAGATTGTAGTTGAGATCACAATGTTTGGCTCTAAAACAGAGTTTAAGGTACTTACAATGCTTTGAAATGCTGTTTTAATGTATGTAAAACATAAAGAACAGTTTAAATCTACTTGAATACACAATGTCTTGCTCTGAAACACTATTTAATCACTTACAATGCCTTGAAACGCTATTTCAATGTATGTAAAACATAAAGAACACAGTTACAATCTACTTATTGCAAACTATAGAACAGACTGTTTTCTCTTAAACTAATCTATGAAAGTTTCTTCTTAACTTGAATGAGATACTAGTTAAGAACACAATGTTTGGCTTTAAAACAGAGTTTAAGGTATATACAAAGCTTTGAAATGCTGTTTTAATGTATGTAAAACATAAAGAACACAGTTTGAATCTACTTGAAAACACAATGTCTTGTTCTGAAACACTATTTAATCACTTACAATGCCTTGAAACGCTATTTCAATGTATAAAAAACATAAAGAACACAGTTACAATCTACGTTTCGCAAGCTATAGAACAGACTGTTTTCTCGTAAACTAATCTTTGAAAGTTTCTTCTTAACTTGCATGAGATAGTAGTTGAGAACACAATGTTTGGCTCTAAAACAGAGTTTAAGGTACTTACAATGCTTTGAAATGCTGTTTTAATGTATGTAAAACATAAGAATACAGTTTAAATCTACTTGAAAACACAATGTCTTGCTCTGAAACACTGTTTAATCACTTAAAATGCCTTGAAATGCTATTGCAATGTATGTAAAACATAAAGAACACAGTTACAATCTACTTATTGCAAACTATAGAACAGAATGTTTTCTCTTAAACTAATCTTTGAAAGTTTCTTCTTATCTTGCATGAGATAGTAGTTGAGAACACAATGTTTGGCTCTAAAACAGAGTTTAAGGTACTTACAAAGCTTTGAAATGCTGTTTTAATGTATGTAAAACATAAAGAACACAGTTTAAATCTACTAGAAAACACAATGTCTTGCCCTGAAACACTGTTTAATCACTTACAATGCCTTGAAACGCTGTTTCAATGTATGTAAAACATAAAGAACACAGTTACAATCTACTTATTGCAAACTATAGAACAGACTGTTTTCTCTTAAACTAATCTATGAAAGTTTCTTCTTAACTTGAATGAGATATTAGTTAAGAACACAATGTTTGGCTTTAAAACAGAGTTTAAGGTATATACAAAGCTTTGAAATGCTGTTTTAATGTATGTAAAACATAAAGAACACAGTTTAAATCTACTTGAAAACACAATGTCTTGCTCTGAAACACTGTTTAATCCCATACAATGCCTTGAAACGCTCTTTCAATGTATGTAAAAGATAAAGAACACAGTTACAATCTACTTATTGCAAACTATAGAACAGACTGTTTTCTCTTAAACTAATCTTTGAAAGTTTCTTCTTAACTTGCATGAGATAGTAGTTGAGAACACAATGTTTGGCTCTAAAACAGAGTTTAAGGTACTTACAAAGCTTTGAAATGCTGTTTTAATGTATGTAAAACATAAGAATACAGTTTAAATCTACTTGAAAACACAATGTCTTGCTCTGAAACACTGTTTAATCACTTAAAATGCCTTGAAATGCTATTGCAATGTATGTAAAACATAAAGAACACAGTTACAATCTACTTATTGCAAACTATAGAACAGACTGTTTTCTCTTAAACTAATCTTTGAAAGTTTCTTCTTAACTTGCATGAGATAGTAGTTGAGAACACAATGTTTGGCTCTAAAACAGAGTTTAAGGTACTTACAAAGCTTTGAAATGCTGTTTTAATGTATTTAAAACATAAAGAACACAGTTTAAATCTACTTGAAAACACAATGTCTTGCTCTGAAACACTATTTAATCACTTACAATGCCTTGAAACGCTATTTCAATGTATAAAAAACATAAAGAACACAGTTAAAATCTACATTTGGCAAGCTATAGAACAGACTGTTTTCTCTTAAACTAATCTTTGAAAGTTTCTTCTTAACTTGCATGAGATAGTAGTTGAGATCACAATGTTTGGCTCTAAAACAGAGATTAAGGTACATACAAAGCTTTGAAATGCTGTTTTAATATATGTAAAACATAAAGAACACAGTTTAAATCTACTTGAAAACACAATGTCTTGCCCAGAAACACTGTTTAATCACTTCAAATGCCTTGAAATGCTATTTCAATGTATGTAAAACATAAAGAACACAGTTACAATCTACTTATTGCAAACTATAGAACAGAATGTTTTCTCTTAAACTAATCTTTGAAAGTTTCTTCTTCACTTGCATGAGATAGTAGTTGAGAACACAATGTTTGGCTCTAAAACAGAGTTTAAGGTACTTACAAAGCTTTGAAATGCTGTTTTAATGTATGTAAAACATAAAGAACACAGTTTAAATCTATAAGAAAACACAATGTCTTGCCCTGAAACACTGTTTAATCACTTACAATGCCTTGAAACGCTGTTTCAATGTATGTAAAACATAAAGAACACAGTTACAATCTACTTATTGCAAACTATAGAACAGACTGTTTTCTCTTAAACTAATCTATGAAAGTTTCTTCTTAACTTGAATGAGATATTAGTTAAGAACACAATGTTTGGCTTTAAAACAGAGTTTAAGGTACATACAAAGCTTTGAAATGCTGTTTTAATGTATGTAAAACATAAAGAACACAGTATAAATCTACTTGAAAACACAATGTCTTGCCCTGAAACACTGTTTATTCACTTACAATGCCTTGAAACGCTGTTTCAATGTATGTAAAACATAAAGAACACAGTTACAATCTACGTATTGCAAACTATAGAACAGAATGTTTTCTCTTAAACTAATCTTTGAAAGTTTCTTCTTAACTTGCATGAGATAGTAATTGAGAACACAATGTTTGGCTTTAAAGCAGAGTTTAAGGTACTTACAAAGATTTGAAATGCTGTTTTAATGTATGTAAAACATAAAGAACACAGTTTAAATCTACTTGAAAACACAATGTCTTGCTCTGAAACACTATTTAATCACTTACAATGCCTTGAAACACTATTTCAATGTATAAAAAACATAAAGAACACAGTTACAATCTACGTTTGGCAAGCTATAGAACAGAATGTTTTCTGTTAAACTAATCTTTGAAAGTTTCTTCTTAACTTGCATGAGATATTAGTTAAGAACACAATGTTTGGCTTTAAAACAGAGTTTAAGGTACATACAAAGCTTTGAAATGTTGTTTTAATGTATGTAAAACATAAAGAACACAGTATAAATCTACTTGAAAACACAATGTCTTGCCCTGAAACACTGTTTAATCATGCTGTTTCAATGTATGTAAAACATAAAGAACCCAGTTACAATCTACTTATGGCAAGCTATAGAACAGACTGTTTTCTCTTAAATTAATCTTTGAAAGTTTCTTCTTAACTTGCATGAGATTGTAGTTGAGATCACAATGTTTGGCTCTAAAACAGAGTTTAAGGTACTTACAATGCTTTGAAATGCTGTTTTAATGTATGTAAAACATAAAGAACAGTTTAAATCTACTTGAATACACAATGTCTTGCTCTGAAACACTATTTAATCACTTACAATGCCTTGAAACGCTATTTCAATGTATGTAAAACATAAAGAACACAGTTACAATCTACTTATTGCAAACTATAGAACAGACTGTTTTCTCTTAAACTAATCTATGAAAGTTTCTTCTTAACTTGAATGAGATACTAGTTAAGAACACAATGTTTGGCTTTAAAACAGAGTTTAAGGTATATACAAAGCTTTGAAATGCTGTTTTAATGTATGTAAAACATAAAGAACACAGTTTGAATCTACTTGAAAACACAATGTCTTGTTCTGAAACACTATTTAATCACTTACAATGCCTTGAAACGCTATTTCAATGTATAAAAAACATAAAGAACACAGTTACAATCTACGTTTCGCAAGCTATAGAACAGACTGTTTTCTCGTAAACTAATCTTTGAAAGTTTCTTCTTAACTTGCATGAGATAGTAGTTGAGAACACAATGTTTGGCTCTAAAACAGAGTTTAAGGTACTTACAATGCTTTGAAATGCTGTTTTAATGTATGTAAAACATAAGAATACAGTTTAAATCTACTTGAAAACACAATGTCTTGCTCTGAAACACTGTTTAATCACTTAAAATGCCTTGAAATGCTATTGCAATGTATGTAAAACATAAAGAACACAGTTACAATCTACTTATTGCAAACTATAGAACAGAATGTTTTCTCTTAAACTAATCTTTGAAAGTTTCTTCTTATCTTGCATGAGATAGTAGTTGAGAACACAATGTTTGGCTCTAAAACAGAGTTTAAGGTACTTACAAAGCTTTGAAATGCTGTTTTAATGTATGTAAAACATAAAGAACACAGTTTAAATCTACTAGAAAACACAATGTCTTGCCCTGAAACACTGTTTAATCACTTACAATGCCTTGAAACGCTGTTTCAATGTATGTAAAACATAAAGAACACAGTTACAATCTACTTATTGCAAACTATAGAACAGACTGTTTTCTCTTAAACTAATCTATGAAAGTTTCTTCTTAACTTGAATGAGATATTAGTTAAGAACACAATGTTTGGCTTTAAAACAGAGTTTAAGGTATATACAAAGCTTTGAAATGCTGTTTTAATGTATGTAAAACATAAAGAACACAGTTTAAATCTACTTGAAAACACAATGTCTTGCTCTGAAACACTGTTTAATCCCATACAATGCCTTGAAACGCTCTTTCAATGTATGTAAAAGATAAAGAACACAGTTACAATCTACTTATTGCAAACTATAGAACAGACTGTTTTCTCTTAAACTAATCTTTGAAAGTTTCTTCTTAACTTGCATGAGATAGTAGTTGAGAACACAATGTTTGGCTCTAAAACAGAGTTTAAGGTACTTACAAAGCTTTGAAATGCTGTTTTAATGTATTTAAAACATAAAGAACACAGTTTAAATCTACTTGAAAACACAATGTCTTGCTCTGAAACACTATTTAATCACTTACAATGCCTTGAAACGCTATTTCAATGTATAAAAAACATAAAGAACACAGTTACAATCTACATTTGGCAAGCTATAGAACAGACTGTTTTCTCTTAAACTAATCTTTGAAAGTTTCTTCTTAACTTGCATGAGATAGTAGTTGAGATCACAATGTTTGGCTCTAAAACAGAGATTAAGGTACATACAAAGCTTTGAAATGCTGTTTTAATATATGTAAAACATAAAGAACGCAGTTTAAATCTACTTGAAAACACAATGTCTTGCCCAGAAACACTGTTTAATCACTTCAAATGCCTTGAAATGCTATTTCAATGTATGTAAAACATAAAGAACACAGTTACAATCTACTTATTGCAAACTATAGAACAGAATGTTTTCTCTTAAACTAATCTTTGAAAGTTTCTTCTTCACTTGCATGAGATAGTAGTTGAGAACACAATGTTTGGCTCTAAAACAGAGTTTAAGGTACTTACAAAGCTTTGAAATGCTGTTTTAATGTATGTAAAACATAAAGAACACAGTTTAAATCTATGAGAAAACACAATGTCTTGCCCTGAAACACTGTTTAATCACTTACAATGCCTTGAAACGCTGTTTCAATGTATGTAAAACATAAAGAACACAGTTACAATCTACTTATTGCAAACTATAGAACAGACTGTTTTCTCTTAAACTAATCTATGAAAGTTTCTTCTTAACTTGAATGAGATATTAGTTAAGAACACAATGTTTGGCTTTAAAACAGAGTTTAAGGTACATACAAAGCTTTGAAATGCTGTTTTAATGTATGTAAAACATAAAGAACACAGTATAAATCTACTTGAAAACACAATGTCTTGCCCTGAAACACTGTTTATTCACTTACAATGCCTTGAAACGCTTTTTCAATGTATGTAAAACATAAAGAATACAGTTACAATCTACGTATTGCAAACTATAGAACAGAATGTTTTCTCTTAAACTAATCTTTGAAAGTTTCTTCTTAACTTGCATGAGATAGTAATTGAGAACACAATGTTTGGCTTTAAAGCAGAGTTTAAGGTACTTACAAAGATTTGAAATGCTGTTTTAATGTATGTAAAACATAAAGAACACAGTTTAAATCTACTTGAAAACACAATGTCTTGCTCTGAAACACTATTTAATCACTTACAATGCCTTGAAACACTATTTCAATGTATAAAAAACATAAAGAACACAGTTACAATCTACGTTTGGCAAGCTATAGAACAGAATGTTTTCTGTTAAACTAATCTTTGAAAGTTTCTTCTTAACTTGCATGAGATATTAGTTAAGAACACAATGTTTG
The DNA here is from genome assembly GCF_041902795.1 of Electrophorus electricus. Taxonomy (NCBI): domain Eukaryota; kingdom Metazoa; phylum Chordata; class Actinopteri; order Gymnotiformes; family Gymnotidae; genus Electrophorus; species Electrophorus electricus. The sequence goes on from NC_137499.1 coordinate 17,608,733, forward strand.
GCTTTAAAACAGAGTTTAAGGTACATACAAAGCTTTGAAATGCTGTTTTAATATATGTAAAACATAAAGAACACAGTATAAATCTACTTGAAAACACAATGTCTTGCCCTGAAACACTGTTTAATCATGCTGTTTCAATGTATGTAAAACATAAAGAACCCAGTTACAATCTACTTATGGCAAGCTATAGAACAGACTGTTTTCTCTTAAATTAATCTTTGAAAGTTTCTTCTTAACTTGCATGAGATTGTAGTTGAGATCACAATGTTTGGCTCTAAAACAGAGTTTAAGGTACTTACAATGCTTTGAAATGCTGTTTTAATGTATGTAAAACATAAAGAACAGTTTAAATCTACTTGAATACACAATGTCTTGCTCTGAAACACTATTTAATCACTTACAATGCCTTGAAACGCTATTTCAATGTATGTAAAACATAAAGAACACAGTTACAATCTACTTATTGCAAACTATAGAACAGACTGTTTTCTCTTAAACTAATCTTTGAAAGTTTCTTCTTAACTTGCATGAGATAGTAGTTGAGAACACAATGTTTGGCTCTAAAACAGAGTTTAAGGTACTTACAATGCTTTGAAATGCTGTTTTAATGTATGTAAAACATAAGAACACAGTTTAAATCTAATTGAAAACACAATGTCTTGCTCTGAAACACTATTTAATCACTTAAAATGCCTTGAAATGCTATTTCAATGTATGTAAAACATAAAGAACACAGTTACAATCTACTTATTGCAAACTATAGAACAGAATGTTTTCTCTTAAACTAATCTTTGAAAGTTTCTTCTTAACTTGCATGAGATAGTAGTTGAGAACACAATGTTTGGCTCTAAAACAGAGTTTAAGGTACTTACAAAGCTTTGAAATGCTGTTTTAATGTATGTAAAACATAAAGAACACAGTTTAAATCTACTAGAAAACACAATGTCTTGCCCTGACACTGTTTAATCACTTACAATGCCTTGAAACGCTGTTTCAATGTATGTAAAACATAAAGAACACAGTTACAATCTACTTATTGCAAACTATAGAACAGACTGTTTTCTCTTAAACTAATCTATGAAAGTTTCTTCTTAACTTGAATGAGATATTAGTTAAGAACACAATGTTTGGCTTTAAAACAGAGTTTAAGGTATATACAAAGCTTTGAAATGCTGTTTTAATGTATGTAAAACATAAAGAACACAGTTTAAATCTACTTGAAAACACAATGTCTTGCTCTGAAACACTATTTAATCACTTACAATGCCTTGAAACGCTATTTCAATGTTTAAAAAACATAAAGAACAATTACAATCTACGTTTGGCAAGCTATAGAACAGACTGTTTTCTCTTAAACTAATCTTTGAAAGTTTCTTCTAAACTTGCATGAGATAGTAGTTGAGATCACAATGTTTGGCTCTAAAACAGAGTTTAAGGTACTTACAAAGCTTCGAAATGCTGTTTTAATGTATGTAAAACATAAAGAACACAGTTTAAATCTACTTATGGCAAGCTATAGAACAGACTGTTTTCTCTTAAATTAATCTTTGAAAGTTTCTTCTTAACTTGCATGAGATTGTAGTTGAGATCACAATGTTTGGCTCTAAAACAGAGTTTAAGGTACTTACAATGCTTTGAAATGCTGTTTTAATGTATGTAAAACATAAAGAACACAGTTACAATCTACTTATTGCAAACTATAGAACAGACTGTTTTCTCTTAAACTAATCTATGAAAGTTTCTTCTTAATTTGAATGAGATATTAGTTAAGAACACAATGTTTGGCTTTAAAACAGAGTTTAAGGTATATACAAAGCTTTGAAATGCTGTTGTAATGTATGTAAAACATAAACAACACAGTTTAAATCTACTTGAAAACACAATGTCTTGCTCTGAAACACTATTTAATCACTTACAATGCCTTGAAACGCTATTTCAATGTATAAAAAACATAAAGAACAATTACAATCTACGTTTGGCAAGCTATAGAACAGACTGTTTTCTCTTAAACTAATCTTTGAAAGTTTCTTCTAAACTTGCATGAGATAGTAGATGAGAACACAATGTTTGGCTCTAAAACAGAGTTTAAGGTACTTACAAAGCTTTGAAATGCTGTTTCAATGTATGTAAAACATAAAGAACCCAGTTACAATCTACTTATGGCAAGCTATAGAACAGACTGTTTTCTCTTAAATTAATCTTTGAAAGTTTCTTCTTAACTTGCATGAGATTGTAGTTGAGATCACAATGTTTGGCTCTAAAACAGAGTTTAAGGTACTTACAAAGCTTTGAAATGCTGTTTTAATGTATGTAAAACATAAAGAACACAGTTTAAATCTACTAGAAAACACAATTTCTTGCTCTGAAACACTGTTTAATCACTTACAATGCCTTGAAACGCTGTTTCAATGTATGTAAAACATAAAGAACACAGTTACAATCTACGTATTGCAAACTATAGAACAGACTGTTTTCTCTTAAACTAATCTTTGAAAGTTTCTTCTTAACTTGCATGAGATAGTAATTGAGAACACAATGTTTGGCTCTAAAGCAGAGTTTAAGGTACTTACAAAGATTTGAAATGCTGTTTTAATGTATGTAAAATATAAAGAACACAGTTTAAATCTACTTGAAAACACAATGTCTTGCTCTGAAACACTATTTAATCACTTACAATGCCTTGAAACGCTATTTCAATGTATAAAAAAACATAAAGAACACAGTTACAATCTACGTTTGGCAAGCTATAGAACAGACTGTTTTCTCTTAAACTAATCTTTGAAAGTTTCTTCTTAACTTGCATGAGATAGTAGTTGAGATCACAATGTTTGGCTCTAAAACAGAGTTTAAGGTACATACAAAGCTTTGAAATGCTGTTTTAATATATGTAAAACATAAAGAACGCAGTTTAAATCTACTTGAAAACACAATGTCTTGCTCTGAAACATTGTTTAATCACTTACAATGCCTTGAAACGCTGTTTCAATGTATGTAAAAAATGAAGAACACAGTTACAATCTACTTATTGCAAACTATAGAACAGACTGTTTTCTCTTAAACTAATCTTTGAAAGTTTCTTCTTAACTTGCATGAGATAGTAGTTGAGAACACAATGTTTGGCTCTAAAACAGAGTTTAAGGTACTTACAATGCTTTGAAATGCTGTTTTAATGTTTGTAAAACATAAGAACACAGTTTAAATCTACTTGAAAACACAATGTCTTGCTCTGAAACACTGTTTAATCACTTAAAATGCCTTGAAATGCTATTTCAATGTATGTAAAACATAAAGAACACAGTTACAATCTACTTATTGCAAACTATAGAACAGAATGTTTTCTCTTAAACTAATCTTTGAAAGATTCTTCTTAACTTGCATGAGATAGTAGTTGAGAACACAATGTTTGGCTCTAAAACAGAGTTTAAGGTACTTACAAAGCTTTGAAATGCTGTTTTAATGTATGTAAAACATAAAGAACACAGTTTAAATCTACTAGAAAACACAATGTCTTGCCCTGAAACACTGTTTAATCACTTACAATGCCTTGAAACGCTGTTTCAATGTATGTAAAAGATAAAGAACACAGTTACAATCTACTTATTGCAAACTATAGAACAGACTGTTTTCTCTTAAACTAATCTTTGAAAGTTTCTTCTAAACTTGCATGAGATAGTAGTTGAGATCACAATGTTTGGCTCTAAAACAGAGTTTAAGGTACATACAAAGCTTTGAAATGCTGTTTTAATGTATGTAAAACATAAAGAACACAGTTTAAATCTACTTGAAAACACAATGTCTTGCTCTGAAACACTATTTAATCACTTACAATGCCTTGAAACGCTATTTCAATGTATAAAAAAACATAAAGAACACAGTTACAATCTACGTTTGGCAAGCTATAGAACAGACTGTTTTCTCTTAAACTAATCTTTGAAAGTTTCTTCTTAACTTGCATGAGATAGTAGTTGAGATCACAATGTTTGGCTTTAAAACAGAGTTTAAGGTATATACAAAGCTTTGAAATGCTGTTTTAATGTATGTAAAACATAAGAACACAGTTTAAATCTACTTGAAAACACAATGTCTTGCCCTGAAACACTGTTTAATCATGCTGTTTCAATGTATGTAAAACATAAAGAACCCAGTTACAATCTACTTATGGCAAGCTATAGAACAGACTGTTTTCTCTTAAATTAATCTTTGAAAGTTTCTTCTTAACTTGCATGAGATTGTAGTTGAGATCACAATGTTTGGCTCTAAAACAGAGTTTAAGGTACTTACAATGCTTTGAAATGCTGTTTTAATGTATGTAAAACATAAAGAACAGTTTAAATCTACTTGAATACACAATGTCTTGCTCTGAAACACTATTTAATCACTTACAATGCCTTGAAACGCTATTTCAATGTATGTAAAACATAAAGAACACAGTTACAATCTACTTATTGCAAACTATAGAACAGACTGTTTTCTCTTAAACTAATCTATGAAAGTTTCTTCTTAACTTGAATGAGATACTAGTTAAGAACACAATGTTTGGCTTTAAAACAGAGTTTAAGGTATATACAAAGCTTTGAAATGCTGTTTTAATGTATGTAAAACATAAAGAACACAGTTTGAATCTACTTGAAAACACAATGTCTTGTTCTGAAACACTATTTAATCACTTACAATGCCTTGAAACGCTATTTCAATGTATAAAAAACATAAAGAACACAGTTACAATCTACGTTTCGCAAGCTATAGAACAGACTGTTTTCTCGTAAACTAATCTTTGAAAGTTTCTTCTTAACTTGCATGAGATAGTAGTTGAGAACACAATGTTTGGCTCTAAAACAGAGTTTAAGGTACTTACAATGCTTTGAAATGCTGTTTTAATGTATGTAAAACATAAGAATACAGTTTAAATCTACTTGAAAACACAATGTCTTGCTCTGAAACACTGTTTAATCACTTAAAATGCCTTGAAATGCTATTGCAATGTATGTAAAACATAAAGAACACAGTTACAATCTACTTATTGCAAACTATAGAACAGAATGTTTTCTCTTAAACTAATCTTTGAAAGTTTCTTCTTAACTTGCATGAGATAGTAGTTGAGAACACAATGTTTGGCTCTAAAACAGAGTTTAAGGTACTTACAAAGCTTTGAAATGCTGTTTTAATGTATGTAAAACATAAAGAACACAGTTTAAATCTACTAGAAAACACAATGTCTTGCCCTGAAACACTGTTTAATCACTTACAATGCCTTGAAACGCTGTTTCAATGTATGTAAAACATAAAGAACACAGTTACAATCTACTTATTGCAAACTATAGAACAGACTGTTTTCTCTTAAACTAATCTATGAAAGTTTCTTCTTAACTTGAATGAGATATTAGTTAAGAACACAATGTTTGGCTTTAAAACAGAGTTTAAGGTATATACAAAGCTTTGAAATGCTGTTTTAATGTATGTAAAACATAAAGAACACAGTTTAAATCTACTTGAAAACACAATGTCTTGCTCTGAAACACTGTTTAATCCCATACAATGCCTTGAAACGCTCTTTCAATGTATGTAAAAGATAAAGAACACAGTTACAATCTACTTATTGCAAACTATAGAACAGACTGTTTTCTCTTAAACTAATCTTTGAAAGTTTCTTCTTAACTTGCATGAGATAGTAGTTGAGAACACAATGTTTGGCTCTAAAACAGAGTTTAAGGTACTTACAAAGCTTTGAAATGCTGTTTTAATGTATTTAAAACATAAAGAACACAGTTTAAATCTACTTGAAAACACAATGTCTTGCTCTGAAACACTATTTAATCACTTACAATGCCTTGAAACACTATTTCAATGTATAAAAAACATAAAGAACACAGTTACAATCTACATTTGGCAAGCTATAGAACAGACTGTTTTCTCTTAAACTAATCTTTGAAAGTTTCTTCTTAACTTGCATGAGATAGTAGTTGAGATCACAATGTTTGGCTCTAAAACAGAGATTAAGGTACATACAAAGCTTTGAAATGCTGTTTTAATATATGTAAAACATAAAGAACGCAGTTTAAATCTACTTGAAAACACAATGTCTTGCCCAGAAACACTGTTTAATCACTTCAAATGCCTTGAAATGCTATTTCAATGTATGTAAAACATAAAGAACACAGTTACAATCTACTTATTGCAAACTATAGAACAGAATGTTTTCTCTTAAACTAATCTTTGAAAGTTTCTTCTTCACTTGCATGAGATAGTAGTTGAGAACACAATGTTTGGCTCTAAAACAGAGTTTAAGGTACTTACAAAGCTTTGAAATGCTGTTTTAATGTATGTAAAACATAAAGAACACAGTTTAAATCTATGAGAAAACACAATGTCTTGCCCTGAAACACTGTTTAATCACTTACAATGCCTTGAAACGCTGTTTCAATGTATGTAAAACATAAAGAACACAGTTACAATCTACTTATTGCAAACTATAGAACAGACTGTTTTCTCTTAAACTAATCTATGAAAGTTTCTTCTTAACTTGAATGAGATATTAGTTAAGAACACAATGTTTGGCTTTAAAACAGAGTTTAAGGTACATACAAAGCTTTGAAATGCTGTTTTAATGTATGTAAAACATAAAGAACACAGTATAAATCTACTTGAAAACACAATGTCTTGCCCTGAAACACTGTTTAATCATGCTGTTTCAATGTATGTAAAACATAAAGAACCCAGTTACAATCTACTTATGGCAAGCTATAGAACAGACTGTTTTCTCTTAAATTAATCTTTGAAAGTTTCTTCTTAACTTGCATGAGATTGTAGTTGAGATCACAATGTTTGGCTCTAAAACAGAGTTTAAGGTACTTACAATGCTTTGAAATGCTGTTTTAATGTATGTAAAACATAAAGAACAGTTTAAATCTACTTGAATACACAATGTCTTGCTCTGAAACACTATTTAATCACTTACAATGCCTTGAAACGCTATTTCAATGTATGTAAAACATAAAGAACACAGTTACAATCTACTTATTGCAAACTATAGAACAGACTGTTTTCTCTTAAACTAATCTTTGAAAGTTTCTTCTTAACTTGCATGAGATAGTAGTTGAGAACACAATGTTTGGCTCTAAAACAGAGTTTAAGGTACTTACAATGCTTTGAAATGCTGTTTTAATGTATGTAAAACATAAGAACACAGTTTAAATCTAATTGAAAACACAATGTCTTGCTCTGAAACACTATTTAATCACTTAAAATGCCTTGAAATGCTATTTCAATGTATGTAAAACATAAAGAACACAGTTACAATCTACTTATTGCAAACTATAGAACAGAATGTTTTCTCTTAAACTAATCTTTGAAAGTTTCTTCTTAACTTGCATGAGATAGTAGTTGAGAACACAATGTTTGGCTCTAAAACAGAGTTTAAGGTACTTACAAAGCTTTGAAATGCTGTTTTAATGTATGTAAAACATAAAGAACACAGTTTAAATCTACTAGAAAACACAATGTCTTGCCCTGACACTGTTTAATCACTTACAATGCCTTGAAACGCTGTTTCAATGTATGTAAAACATAAAGAACACAGTTACAATCTACTTATTGCAAACTATAGAACAGACTGTTTTCTCTTAAACTAATCTATGAAAGTTTCTTCTTAACTTGAATGAGATATTAGTTAAGAACACAATGTTTGGCTTTAAAACAGAGTTTAAGGTATATACAAAGCTTTGAAATGCTGTTTTAATGTATGTAAAACATAAAGAACACAGTTTAAATCTACTTGAAAACACAATGTCTTGCTCTGAAACACTATTTAATCACTTACAATGCCTTGAAACGCTATTTCAATGTATAAAAAACATAAAGAACAATTACAATCTACGTTTGGCAAGCTATAGAACAGACTGTTTTCTCTTAAACTAATCTTTGAAAGTTTCTTCTAAACTTGCATGAGATAGTAGTTGAGATCACAATGTTTGGCTCTAAAACAGAGTTTAAGGTACTTACAAAGCTTTGAAATGCTGTTTTAATGTATGTAAAACATAAAGAACACAGTTTAAATCTACTTATGGCAAGCTATAGAACAGACTGTTTTCTCTTAAATTAATCTTTGAAAGTTTCTTCTTAACTTGCATGAGATTGTAGTTGAGATCACAATGTTTGGCTCTAAAACAGAGTTTAAGGTACTTACAATGCTTTGAAATGCTGTTTTAATGTATGTAAAACATAAAGAACACAGTTACAATCTACTTATTGCAAACTATAGAACAGACTGTTTTCTCTTAAACTAATCTATGAAAGTTTCTTCTTAACTTGAATGAGATATTAGTTAAGAACACAATGTTTGGCTTTAAAACAGAGTTTAAGGTATATACAAAGCTTTGAAATGCTGTTGTAATGTATGTAAAACATAAACAACACAGTTTAAATCTACTTGAAAACACAATGTCTTGCTCTGAAACACTATTTAATCACTTACAATGCCTTGAAACGCTATTTCAATGTATAAAAAACATAAAGAACAATTACAATCTACGTTTGGCAAGCTATAGAACAGACTGTTTTCTCTTAAACTAATCTTTGAAAGTTTCTTCTAAACTTGCATGAGATAGTAGATGAGAACACAATGTTTGGCTCTAAAACAGAGTTTAAGGTACTTACAAAGCTTTGAAATGCTGTTTCAATGTATGTAAAACATAAAGAACCCAGTTACAATCTACTTATGGCAAGCTATAGAACAGACTGTTTTCTCTTAAATTAATCTTTGAAAGTTTCTTCTTAACTTGCATGAGATTGTAGTTGAGATCACAATGTTTGGCTCTAAAACAGAGTTTAAGGTACTTACAAAGCTTTGAAATGCTGTTTTAATGTATGTAAAACATAAAGAACACAGTTTAAATCTACTAGAAAACACAATTTCTTGCTCTGAAACACTGTTTAATCACTTACAATGCCTTGAAACGCTGTTTCAATGTATGTAAAACATAAAGAACACAGTTACAATCTACGTATTGCAAACTATAGAACAGACTGTTTTCTCTTAAACTAATCTTTGAAAGTTTCTTCTTAACTTGCATGAGATAGTAATTGAGAACACAATGTTTGGCTCTAAAGCAGAGTTTAAGGTACTTACAAAGATTTGAAATGCTGTTTTAATGTATGTAAAATATAAAGAACACAGTTTAAATCTACTTGAAAACACAATGTCTTGCTCTGAAACACTATTTAATCACTTACAATGCCTTGAAACGCTATTTCAATGTATAAAAAAACATAAAGAACACAGTTACAATCTACGTTTGGCAAGCTATAGAACAGACTGTTTTCTCTTAAACTAATCTTTGAAAGTTTCTTCTTAACTTGCATGAGATAGTAGTTGAGATCACAATGTTTGGCTCTAAAACAGAGTTTAAGGTACATACAAAGCTTTGAAATGCTGTTTTAATATATGTAAAACATAAAGAACGCAGTTTAAATCTACTTGAAAACACAATGTCTTGCTCTGAAACATTGTTTAATCACTTACAATGCCTTGAAACGCTGTTTCAATGTATGTAAAAAATGAAGAACACAGTTACAATCTACTTATTGCAAACTATAGAACAGACTGTTTTCTCTTAAACTAATCTTTGAAAGTTTCTTCTTAACTTGCATGAGATAGTAGTTGAGAACACAATGTTTGGCTCTAAAACAGAGTTTAAGGTACTTACAATGCTTTGAAATGCTGTTTTAATGTATGTAAAACATAAGAACACAGTTTAAATCTACTTGAAAACACAATGTCTTGCCCTGAAACACTGTTTAATCACTTAAAATGCCTTGAAATGCTATTTCAATGTATGTAAAACATAAAGAAAACAGTTACAATCTACGTATTGCAAACTATAGAACAGACTGTTTTCTCTTAAACTAATCTTTGAAAGTTTCTTCTTAACTTGCATGAGATAGTAATTGAGAACACAATGTTTGGCTCTAAAGCAGAGTTTAAGGTACTTACAAAGATTTGAAATGCTGTTTTAATGTATGTAAAACATAAAGAACACAGTTTAAATCTACTTGAAAACACAATGTCTTGCTCTGAAACACTATTTAATCACTTACAATGCCTTGAAACGCTATTTCAATGTATAAAAAAACATAAGGAACACAGTTACAATCTACGTTTGGCAAGCTATAGAACAGACTGTTTTCTCTTAAACTAATCTTTGAAAGTTTCTTCTTAACTTGCATGAGATAGTAGTTGAGATCACAATGTTTGGCTCTAAAACAGAGTTTAAGGTACATACAAAGCTTTGAAATGCTGTTTTAATGTATGTAAAACATAAAGAACACAGTTTAAATCTACTTGAAAACACAATGTCTTGCCCTGAAACACTGTTTAATCACTTAAAATGCCTTGAAATGCTATTTCAATGTATGTAAAACATAAAGAACACAGTTACAATCTACTTATTGCAAACTATAGAACAGAATGTTTTCTCTTAAACTAATCTTTGAAAGTTTCTTCTTAACTTGCATGAGATAGTAGTTGAGAACACAATGTTTGGCTCTAAAACAGAGTTTAAGGTACTTACAAAGCTTTGAAATGCTATTTTAATGTATGTAAAACATAAAGAACACAGTTTAAATCTACTAGAAAACACAATGTCTTGCCCTGAAACACTGTTTAATCACTTACAATGCCTTGAAACGCTGTTTCAATGTATGTAAAACATAAAGAACACAGTTACAATCTACTTATTGCAAACTATAGAACAGACTGTTTTCTCTTAAACTAATCTATGAAAGTTTCTTCTTAACTTGAATGAGATATTAGTTAAGAACACAATGTTTGGCTTTAAAACAGAGTTTAAGGTATATACAAAGCTTTGAAATGCTGTTTTAATGTATGTAAAACATAAAGAACACAGTTTAAATCTACTTGAAAACACAATGTCTTGCTCTGAAACACTGTTTTATCCCTTACAATGCCTTGAAACGCTGTTTCAATGTATGTAAAAGATAAAGAACACAGTTACAATCTACTTATTGCAAACTATAGAACAGACTGTTTTCTCTTAAACTAATCTTTGAAAGTTTCTTCTTAACTTGCATGAGATAGTAGTTGAGAACACAATGTTTGGCTCTAAAGCAGAGTTTAAGGTACTTACAAAGATTTGAAATGCTGTTTTAATGTATGTAAAACATAAAGAACACAGTTTAAATCTACTTGAAAACACAATGTCTTGCTCTGAAACACTATTTAATCACTTACAATGCCTTGAAACGCTATTTCAATGTATAAAAAAACATAAAGAACACAGTTACAATCTACGTTTGGCAAGCTATAGAACAGACTGTTTTCTCTTAAACTAATCTTTGAAAGTTTCTTCTTAACTTGCATGAGATAGTAGTTGAGATCACAATGTTTGGCTTTAAAACAGAGTTTAAGGTATATACAAAGCTTTGAAATGCTGTTTTAATGTATGTAAAACATAAAGAACACAGTTTAAATCTACTTGAAAACACAATGTCTTGCTCTGAAACACTGTTTAATCCCTTACAATGCCTTGAAACGCTGTTTCAATGTATGTAAAAGATAAAGAACACAGTTACAATCTACTTATTGCAAACTATAGAACAGACTGTTTTCTCTTAAACTAATCTTTGAAAGTTTCTTCTTAACATGCATGAGATAGTAGTTGAGATCACAATGTTTGGCTCTAAAACAGAGTTTAAGGTACATACCAAGCTTTGAAATGCTGTTTTAATGTATGTAAAACATAAAGAACACAGTTTAAATCTACTTGAAAACACAATGTCTTGCCCTGAAACACTGTTTAATCACTTAAAATGCCTTGAAATGCTATTTCAATGTATGTAAAACATAAAGAACACAGTTACAATCTACTTATTGCAAACTATAGAACAGACTGTTTTCTCTTAAACTAATCTATGAAAGTTTCTTCTTAACTTGAATGAGATATTAGTTAAGAACACAATGTTTGGCTTTAAAACAGAGTTTAAGGTATATACAAAGCTTTGAAATGCTGTTTTAATGTATGTAAAACATAAAGAACACAGTTTAAATCTACTTGAAAACACAATGTCTTGCTCTGAAACACTGTTTAATCCCATACAATGCCTTGAAACGCTCTTTCAATGTATGTAAAAGATAAAGAACACAGTTACAATCTACTTATTGCAAACTATAGAACAGACTGTTTTCTCTTAAACTAATCTTTGAAAGTTTCTTCTTAACTTGCATGAGATAGTAGTTGAGAACACAATGTTTGGCTCTAAAACAGAGTTTAAGGTACTTACAAAGCTTTGAAATGCTGTTTTAATGTATTTAAAACATAAAGAACACAGTTTAAATCTACTTGAAAACACAATGTCTTGCTCTGAAACACTATTTAATCACTTACAATGCCTTGAAACACTATTTCAATGTATAAAAAACATAAAGAACACAGTTACAATCTACATTTGGCAAGCTATAGAACAGACTGTTTTCTCTTAAACTAATCTTTGAAAGTTTCTTCTTAACTTGCATGAGATAGTAGTTGAGATCACAATGTTTGGCTCTAAAACAGAGATTAAGGTACATACAAAGCTTTGAAATGCTGTTTTAATATATGTAAAACATAAAGAACGCAGTTTAAATCTACTTGAAAACACAATGTCTTGCCCAGAAACACTGTTTAATCACTTCAAATGCCTTGAAATGCTATTTCAATGTATGTAAAACATAAAGAACACAGTTACAATCTACTTATTGCAAACTATAGAACAGAATGTTTTCTCTTAAACTAATCTTTGAAAGTTTCTTCTTCACTTGCATGAGATAGTAGTTGAGAACACAATGTTTGGCTCTAAAACAGAGTTTAAGGTACTTACAAAGCTTTGAAATGCTGTTTTAATGTATGTAAAACATAAAGAACACAGTTTAAATCTATGAGAAAACACAATGTCTTGCCCTGAAACACTGTTTAATCACTTACAATGCCTTGAAACGCTGTTTCAATGTATGTAAAACATAAAGAACACAGTTACAATCTACTTATTGCAAACTATAGAACAGACTGTTTTCTCTTAAACTAATCTATGAAAGTTTCTTCTTAACTTGAATGAGATATTAGTTAAGAACACAATGTTTGGCTTTAAAACAGAGTTTAAGGTACATACAAAGCTTTGAAATGCTGTTTTAATGTATGTAAAACATAAAGAACACAGTATAAATCTACTTGAAAACACAATGTCTTGCCCTGAAACACTGTTTAATCATGCTGTTTCAATGTATGTAAAACATAAAGAACCCAGTTACAATCTACTTATGGCAAGCTATAGAACAGACTGTTTTCTCTTAAATTAATCTTTGAAAGTTTCTTCTTAACTTGCATGAGATTGTAGTTGAGATCACAATGTTTGGCTCTAAAACAGAGTTTAAGGTACTTACAATGCTTTGAAATGCTGTTTTAATGTATGTAAAACATAAAGAACAGTTTAAATCTACTTGAATACACAATGTCTTGCTCTGAAACACTATTTAATCACTTACAATGCCTTGAAACGCTATTTCAATGTATGTAAAACATAAAGAACACAGTTACAATCTACTTATTGCAAACTATAGAACAGACTGTTTTCTCTTAAACTAATCTTTGAAAGTTTCTTCTTAACTTGCATGAGATAGTAGTTGAGAACACAATGTTTGGCTCTAAAACAGAGTTTAAGGTACTTACAATGCTTTGAAATGCTGTTTTAATGTATGTAAAACATAAGAACACAGTTTAAATCTAATTGAAAACACAATGTCTTGCTCTGAAACACTATTTAATCACTTAAAATGCCTTGAAATGCTATTTCAATGTATGTAAAACATAAAGAACACAGTTACAATCTACTTATTGCAAACTATAGAACAGAATGTTTTCTCTTAAACTAATCTTTGAAAGTTTCTTCTTAACTTGCATGAGATAGTAGTTGAGAACACAATGTTTGGCTCTAAAACAGAGTTTAAGGTACTTACAAAGCTTTGAAATGCTGTTTTAATGTATGTAAAACATAAAGAACACAGTTTAAATCTACTAGAAAACACAATGTCTTGCCCTGACACTGTTTAATCACTTACAATGCCTTGAAACGCTGTTTCAATGTATGTAAAACATAAAGAACACAGTTACAATCTACTTATTGCAAACTATAGAACAGACTGTTTTCTCTTAAACTAATCTATGAAAGTTTCTTCTTAACTTGAATGAGATATTAGTTAAGAACACAATGTTTGGCTTTAAAACAGAGTTTAAGGTATATACAAAGCTTTGAAATGCTGTTTTAATGTATGTAAAACATAAAGAACACAGTTTAAATCTACTTGAAAACACAATGTCTTGCTCTGAAACACTATTTAATCACTTACAATGCCTTGAAACGCTATTTCAATGTATAAAAAACATAAAGAACAATTACAATCTACGTTTGGCAAGCTATAGAACAGACTGTTTTCTCTTAAACTAATCTTTGAAAGTTTCTTCTAAACTTGCATGAGATAGTAGTTGAGATCACAATGTTTGGCTCTAAAACAGAGTTTAAGGTACTTACAAAGCTTTGAAATGCTGTTTTAATGTATGTAAAACATAAAGAACACAGTTTAAATCTACTTATGGCAAGCTATAGAACAGACTGTTTTCTCTTAAATTAATCTTTGAAAGTTTCTTCTTAACTTGCATGAGATTGTAGTTGAGATCACAATGTTTGGCTCTAAAACAGAGTTTAAGGTACTTACAATGCTTTGAAATGCTGTTTTAATGTATGTAAAACATAAAGAACACAGTTACAATCTACTTATTGCAAACTATAGAACAGACTGTTTTCTCTTAAACTAATCTATGAAAGTTTCTTCTTAACTTGAATGAGATATTAGTTAAGAACACAATGTTTGGCTTTAAAACAGAGTTTAAGGTATATACAAAGCTTTGAAATGCTGTTGTAATGTATGTAAAACATAAACAACACAGTTTAAATCTACTTGAAAACACAATGTCTTGCTCTGAAACACTATTTAATCACTTACAATGCCTTGAAACGCTATTTCAATGTATAAAAAACATAAAGAACAATTACAATCTACGTTTGGCAAGCTATAGAACAGACTGTTTTCTCTTAAACTAATCTTTGAAAGTTTCTTCTAAACTTGCATGAGATAGTAGATGAGAACACAATGTTTGGCTCTAAAACAGAGTTTAAGGTACTTACAAAGCTTTGAAATGCTGTTTCAATGTATGTAAAACATAAAGAACCCAGTTACAATCTACTTATGGCAAGCTATAGAACAGACTGTTTTCTCTTAAATTAATCTTTGAAAGTTTCTTCTTAACTTGCATGAGATTGTAGTTGAGATCACAATGTTTGGCTCTAAAACAGAGTTTAAGGTACTTACAAAGCTTTGAAATGCTGTTTTAATGTATGTAAAACATAAAGAACACAGTTTAAATCTACTAGAAAACACAATTTCTTGCTCTGAAACACTGTTTAATCACTTACAATGCCTTGAAACGCTGTTTCAATGTATGTAAAACATAAAGAACACAGTTACAATCTACGTATTGCAAACTATAGAACAGACTGTTTTCTCTTAAACTAATCTTTGAAAGTTTCTTCTTAACTTGCATGAGATAGTAATTGAGAACACAATGTTTGGCTCTAAAGCAGAGTTTAAGGTACTTACAAAGATTTGAAATGCTGTTTTAATGTATGTAAAATATAAAGAACACAGTTTAAATCTACTTGAAAACACAATGTCTTGCTCTGAAACACTATTTAATCACTTACAATGCCTTGAAACGCTATTTCAATGTATAAAAAAACATAAAGAACACAGTTACAATCTACGTTTGGCAAGCTATAGAACAGACTGTTTTCTCTTAAACTAATCTTTGAAAGTTTCTTCTTAACTTGCATGAGATAGTAGTTGAGATCACAATGTTTGGCTCTAAAACAGAGTTTAAGGTACATACAAAGCTTTGAAATGCTGTTTTAATATATGTAAAACATAAAGAACGCAGTTTAAATCTACTTGAAAACACAATGTCTTGCTCTGAAACATTGTTTAATCACTTACAATGCCTTGAAACGCTGTTTCAATGTATGTAAAAAATGAAGAACACAGTTACAATCTACTTATTGCAAACTATAGAACAGACTGTTTTCTCTTAAACTAATCTTTGAAAGTTTCTTCTTAACTTGCATGAGATAGTAGTTGAGAACACAATGTTTGGCTCTAAAACAGAGTTTAAGGTACTTACAATGCTTTGAAATGCTGTTTTAATGTATGTAAAACATAAGAACACAGTTTAAATCTACTTGAAAACACAATGTCTTGCCCTGAAACACTGTTTAATCACTTAAAATGCCTTGAAATGCTATTTCAATGTATGTAAAACATAAAGAAAACAGTTACAATCTACGTATTGCAAACTATAGAACAGACTGTTTTCTCTTAAACTAATCTTTGAAAGTTTCTTCTTAACTTGCATGAGATAGTAATTGAGAACACAATGTTTGGCTCTAAAGCAGAGTTTAAGGTACTTACAAAGATTTGAAATGCTGTTTTAATGTATGTAAAACATAAAGAACACAGTTTAAATCTACTTGAAAACACAATGTCTTGCTCTGAAACACTATTTAATCACTTACAATGCCTTGAAACGCTATTTCAATGTATAAAAAAACATAAGGAACACAGTTACAATCTACGTTTGGCAAGCTATAGAACAGACTGTTTTCTCTTAAACTAATCTTTGAAAGTTTCTTCTTAACTTGCATGAGATAGTAGTTGAGATCACAATGTTTGGCTCTAAAACAGAGTTTAAGGTACATACAAAGCTTTGAAATGCTGTTTTAATGTATGTAAAACATAAAGAACACAGTTTAAATCTACTTGAAAACACAATGTCTTGCCCTGAAACACTGTTTAATCACTTAAAATGCCTTGAAATGCTATTTCAATGTATGTAAAACATAAAGAACACAGTTACAATCTACTTATTGCAAACTATAGAACAGAATGTTTTCTCTTAAACTAATCTTTGAAAGTTTCTTCTTAACTTGCATGAGATAGTAGTTGAGAACACAATGTTTGGCTCTAAAACAGAGTTTAAGGTACTTACAAAGCTTTGAAATGCTATTTTAATGTATGTAAAACATAAAGAACACAGTTTAAATCTACTAGAAAACACAATGTCTTGCCCTGAAACACTGTTTAATCACTTACAATGCCTTGAAACGCTGTTTCAATGTATGTAAAACATAAAGAACACAGTTACAATCTACTTATTGCAAACTATAGAACAGACTGTTTTCTCTTAAACTAATCTATGAAAGTTTCTTCTTAACTTGAATGAGATATTAGTTAAGAACACAATGTTTGGCTTTAAAACAGAGTTTAAGGTATATACAAAGCTTTGAAATGCTGTTTTAATGTATGTAAAACATAAAGAACACAGTTTAAATCTACTTGAAAACACAATGTCTTGCTCTGAAACACTGTTTTATCCCTTACAATGCCTTGAAACGCTGTTTCAATGTATGTAAAAGATAAAGAACACAGTTACAATCTACTTATTGCAAACTATAGAACAGACTGTTTTCTCTTAAACTAATCTTTGAAAGTTTCTTCTTAACTTGCATGAGATAGTAGTTGAGAACACAATGTTTGGCTCTAAAGCAGAGTTTAAGGTACTTACAAAGATTTGAAATGCTGTTTTAATGTATGTAAAACATAAAGAACACAGTTTAAATCTACTTGAAAACACAATGTCTTGCTCTGAAACACTATTTAATCACTTACAATGCCTTGAAACGCTATTTCAATGTATAAAAAAACATAAAGAACACAGTTACAATCTACGTTTGGCAAGCTATAGAACAGACTGTTTTCTCTTAAACTAATCTTTGAAAGTTTCTTCTTAACTTGCATGAGATAGTAGTTGAGATCACAATGTTTGGCTTTAAAACAGAGTTTAAGGTATATACAAAGCTTTGAAATGCTGTTTTAATGTATGTAAAACATAAAGAACACAGTTTAAATCTACTTGAAAACACAATGTCTTGCTCTGAAACACTGTTTAATCCCTTACAATGCCTTGAAACGCTGTTTCAATGTATGTAAAAGATAAAGAACACAGTTACAATCTACTTATTGCAAACTATAGAACAGACTGTTTTCTCTTAAACTAATCTTTGAAAGTTTCTTCTTAACATGCATGAGATAGTAGTTGAGATCACAATGTTTGGCTCTAAAACAGAGTTTAAGGTACATACCAAGCTTTGAAATGCTGTTTTAATGTATGTAAAACATAAAGAACACAGTTTAAATCTACTTGAAAACACAATGTCTTGCCCTGAAACACTGTTTAATCACTTAAAATGCCTTGAAATGCTATTTCAATGTATGTAAAACATAAAGAACACAGTTACAATCTACTTATTGCAAACTATAGAACAGACTGTTTTCTCTTAAACTAATCTATGAAAGTTTCTTCTTAACTTGAATGAGATATTAGTTAAGAACACAATGTTTGGCTTTAAAACAGAGTTTAAGGTATATACAAAGCTTTGAAATGCTGTTTTAATGTATGTAAAACATAAAGAACACAGTTTAAATCTACTTGAAAACACAATGTCTTGCTCTGAAACACTGTTTTATCCCTTACAATGCCTTGAAACGCTGTTTCAATGTATGTAAAAGATAAAGAACACAGTTACAATCTACTCATTGCAAACTATAGAACAGACTGTTTTCTCTTAAACTAATCTTTGAAAGTTTCTTCTTAACTTGCATGAGATAGTAGTTGAGAACACAATGTTTGGCTCTAAAACAGAGTTTAAGGTACTTACAAAGCTTTGAAATGCTATTTTAATGTAAGTAAAACATAAAGAACACAGTTTAAATCTACTTGAAAACACAATGTCTTGCTCTGAAACACTATTTAATCACTTACAATGCCTTGAAACGCTATTTCAATGTATAAAAAACATAAAGAACAGTTACAATCTACGTTTGGCAAGCTATAGAACAGACTGTTTTCTCTTAAACTAATCTTTGAAAGTTTCTTCTAAACTTGCATGAGATAGTAGTTGAGAACACAATGTTTGGCTCTAAAACAGAGTTTAAGGTACTTACAAAGCTTTGAAATGCTGTTTTAATGTATGTAAAACATAAAGAACACAGTTTAAATCTACTTGAAAACACAATGTCTTGCTCTGAAACATTGTTTAATCACTTACAATGCCTTGAAACGCTGTTTCAATGAATGTAAAAAATGAACACAGTTACAATCTACTTATTGCAAACTATAGAACAGACTGTTTTCTCTTAAACTAATCTTTGAAAGTTTCTTCTTAACTTGCATGAGATAGTAGTTGAGAACACAATTTTTGGCTCTAAAACAGAGTTTAAGGTACTTACAATGCTTTGAAATGCTGTTTTAATGTATGTAAAACATAAGAACACAGTTTAAATCTACTTGAAAACACAATGTCTTGCTCTGAAACACTGTTTAATCACTTAAAATGCCTTGAAATGCTATTTCAATGTATGTAAAACATAAAGAACACAGTTACAATCTACTTATTGCAAACTATAGAACAGAATGTTTTCTCTTAAACTAATCTTTGAAAGATTCTTCTTAACTTCCATGAGATAGTAGTTGAGAACACAATGTTTGGCTCTAAAACAGAGTTTAAGGTACTTACAAAGCTTTGAAATGCTGTTTTAATGTATGTAAAACATAAAGAACACAGTTTAAATCTACTAGAAAACACAATGTCTTGCCCTGAAACACTGTTTAATCACTTACAATGCCTTGAAACGCTGTTTCAATGTATGTAAAACATAAAGAACACAGTTACAATCTACTTATTGCAAACTATAGAACAGACTGTTTTCTCTTAAACTAATCTATGAAAGTTTCTTCTTAACTTGAATGAGATATTAGTTAAGAACACAATGTTTGGCTTTAAAACGGAGTTTAAGGTATATACAAAGCTTTGAAATGCTGTTTTAATGTATGTAAAACATAAAGAACACAGTTTATATCTACTTGAAAACACAATGTCTTGCTCTGAAAGACTGTTTAATCCCTTACAATGCCTTGAAACGCTGTTTCAATGTATATAAAAGATAAAGAACACAGTTACAATCTACTTATTGCAAACTATAGAACAGACTGTTTTCTCTTAAACTAATCTTTGAAAGTTTCTTCTTAACTTGCATGAGATAGTAGTTGAGATCACAATGTTTGGCTCTAAAACAGAGTTTAAGGTACATACAAAGCTTTGAAATGCTGTTTTAATATATGTAAAACATAAAGAACGCAGTTTAAATCTACTTGAAAACACAATGTCTTGCCCAGAAACACTGTTTAATCACTTAAAATGCCTTGAAATGCTATTTCAATGTATGTAAAACATAAAGAACACAGTTACAATCTACTTATTGCAAACTATAGAACAGAATGTTTTCTCTTAAACTAATCTTTGAAAGTTTCTTCTTAACTTGCATGAGATAGTAGTTGAGAACACAATGTTTGGCTCTAAAACAGAGTTTAAGGTACTTACAAAGCTTTGAAATGCTGTTTTAATGTATGTAAAACATAAAGAACACAGTTTAAATCTACTTGAAAACACAATGTCTTGCCCTGAAACACTGTTTAATCACTTAAAATGCCTTGAAATGCTATTTCAATGTATGTAAAACATAAAGAACACAGTTACAATCTACTTATTGCAAACTATAGAACAGAATGTTTTCTCTTAAACTAATCTTTGAAAGTTTCTTCTTAACTTGCATGAGATATTAGTTGAGAACACAATGTTTGGCTCTAAAACAGAGTTTAAGGTACTTACAAAGCTTTGAAATGCTGTTTTAATGTATGTAAAACATAAAGAACACAGTTTAAATCTACTAGAAAACACAATGTCTTGCCCTGAAACACTGTTTAATCACTTACAATGCCTTGAAACGCTGTTTGAATGTATGTAAAACATAAAGAACACAGTTACAATCTACTTATTGCAAACTATAGAACAGACTGTTTTCTCTTAAACTAATCTATGAAAGTTTCTTCTTAACTTGAATGAGATATTAGTTAAGAACACAATGTTTGGCTTTAAAACAGAGTTTAAGGTACTTACAAAGCTTTGAAATGCTGTTTTAATGTATGTAAAACATAAAGAACACAGTTTAAATCTACTAGAAAACACAATGTCTTGCCCTGAAACACTGTTTAATCACTTACAATGCCTTGAAACGCTGTTTGAATGTATGTAAAACATAAAGAACACAGTTACAATCTACTTATTGCAAACTATAGAACAGACTGTTTTCTCTTAAACTAATCTATGAAAGTTTCTTCTTAACTTGAATGAGATATTAGTTAAGAACACAATGTTTGGCTTTAAAACAGAGTTTAAGGTATATACAAAGCCTTGAAACGCTGTTTCAATGTATGTAAAAGATAAAGAACACAGTTACAATCTACTTATTGCAAACTATAGAACAGACTGTTTTCTCTTAAACTAATCTTTGAAAGTTTCTTCTTAACTTGCATGAGATAGTAATTGAGAACACAATGTTTGGCTCTAAAGCAGAGTTTAAGGTACTTACAAAGATTTGAAATGCTGTTTTAATGTATGTAAAACATAAAGAACACAGTTTAAATCTACTTGAAAACACAATGTCTTGCTCTGAAACACTATTTAATCACTTACAATGCCTTGAAACGCTATTTCAATGTATAAAAAAACATAAAGAACACAGTTACAATCTACGTTTGGCAAGCTATAGAACAGACTGTTTTCTCTTAAACTAATCTTTGAAAGTTTCTTCTTAACTTGCATGAGATAGTAGTTGAGATCACAATGTTTGGCTTTAAAACAGAGTTTAAGGTATATACAAAGCTTTGAAATGCTGTTTTAATGTATGTAAAACATAAAGAACACAGTTACAATCTACTTATTGCAAACTATAGAACAGAATGTTTTCTCTTAAACTAATCTTTGAAAGTTTCTTCTTAACTTGCATGAGATAGTAGTTGAGAACACAATGTTTGGCTCTAAAACAGAGTTTAAGGTACTTACAAAGCTTTGAAATGCTGTTTTAATGTATGTAAAACATAAAGAACACAGTTTAAATCTACTAGAAAACACAATGTCTTGCCCTGAAACACTGTTTAATCACTTACAATGCCTTGAAACGCTGTTTCAATGTATGTAAAACATAAAGAACACAGTTACAATCTACTTATTGCAAACTATAGAACAGACTGTTTTCTCTTAAACTAATCTATGAAAGTTTCTTCTTAACTTGAATGAGATATTAGTTAAGAACACAATGTTTGGCTTTAAAACAGAGTTTAAGGTACTTACAAAGCTTTGAAATGCTGTTTTAATGTATGTAAAACATAAAGAACACAGTTTAAATCTACTAGAAAACACAATGTCTTGCCCTGAAACACTGTTTAATCACTTACAATGCCTTGAAACGCTGTTTGAATGTATGTAAAACATAAAGAACACAGTTACAATCTACTTATTGCAAACTATAGAACAGACTGTTTTCTCTTAAACTAATCTATGAAAGTTTCTTCTTAACTTGAATGAGATATTAGTTAAGAACACAATGTTTGGCTTTAAAACAGAGTTTAAGGTATATACAAAGCCTTGAAACGCTGTTTCAATGTATGTAAAAGATAAAGAACACAGTTACAATCTACTTATTGCAAACTATAGAACAGACTGTTTTCTCTTAAACTAATCTTTGAAAGTTTCTTCTTAACTTGCATGAGATAGTAATTGAGAACACAATGTTTGGCTCTAAAGCAGAGTTTAAGGTACTTACAAAGATTTGAAATGCTGTTTTAATGTATGTAAAACATAAAGAACACAGTTTAAATCTACTTGAAAACACAATGTCTTGCTCTGAAACACTATTTAATCACTTACAATGCCTTGAAACGCTATTTCAATGTATAAAAAAACATAAAGAACACAGTTACAATCTACGTTTGGCAAGCTATAGAACAGACTGTTTTCTCTTAAACTAATCTTTGAAAGTTTCTTCTTAACTTGCATGAGATAGTAGTTGAGATCACAATGTTTGGCTTTAAAACAGAGTTTAAGGTATATACAAAGCTTTGAAATGCTGTTTTAATGTATGTAAAACATAAAGAACACAGTTACAATCTACTTATTGCAAACTATAGAACAGAATGTTTTCTCTTAAACTAATCTTTGAAAGTTTCTTCTTAACTTGCATGAGATAGTAGTTGAGAACACAATGTTTGGCTCTAAAACAGAGTTTAAGGTACTTACAAAGCTTTGAAATGCTGTTTTAATGTATGTAAAACATAAAGAACACAGTTTAAATCTACTAGAAAACACAATGTCTTGCCCTGAAACACTGTTTAATCACTTACAATGCCTTGAAACGCTGTTTCAATGTATGTAAAACATAAAGAACACAGTTACAATCTACTTATTGCAAACTATAGAACAGACTGTTTTCTCTTAAACTAATCTATGAAAGTTTCTTCTTAACTTGAATGAGATATTAGTTAAGAACACAATGTTTGGCTTTAAAACAGAGTTTAAGGTATATACAAAGCTTTGAAATGCTGTTTTAATGTATGTAAAACATAAAGAACACAGTTTAAATCTACTTGAAAACACAATGTCTTGCTCTGAAACACTGTTTTATCCCTTACAATGCCTTGAAACGCTGTTTCAATGTATGTAAAAGATAAAGAACACAGTTACAATCTACTCATTGCAAACTATAGAACAGACTGTTTTCTCTTAAACTAATCTTTGAAAGTTTCTTCTTAACTTGCATGAGATAGTAGTTGAGAACACAATGTTTGGCTCTAAAACAGAGTTTAAGGTACTTACAAAGCTTTGAAATGCTATTTTAATGTAAGTAAAACATAAAGAACACAGTTTAAATCTACTTGAAAACACAATGTCTTGCTCTGAAACACTATTTAATCACTTACAATGCCTTGAAACGCTATTTCAATGTATAAAAAACATAAAGAACAGTTACAATCTACGTTTGGCAAGCTATAGAACAGACTGTTTTCTCTTAAACTAATCTTTGAAAGTTTCTTCTAAACTTGCATGAGATAGTAGTTGAGAACACAATGTTTGGCTCTAAAACAGAGTTTAAGGTACTTACAAAGCTTTGAAATGCTGTTTTAATGTATGTAAAACATAAAGAACACAGTTTAAATCTACTTGAAAACACAATGTCTTGCTCTGAAACATTGTTTAATCACTTACAATGCCTTGAAACGCTGTTTCAATGAATGTAAAAAATGAACACAGTTACAATCTACTTATTGCAAACTATAGAACAGACTGTTTTCTCTTAAACTAATCTTTGAAAGTTTCTTCTTAACTTGCATGAGATAGTAGTTGAGAACACAATGTTTGGCTCTAAAACAGAGTTTAAGGTACTTACAATGCTTTGAAATGCTGTTTTAATGTATGTAAAACATAAGAACACAGTTTAAATCTACTTGAAAACACAATGTCTTGCTCTGAAACACTGTTTAATCACTTAAAATGCCTTGAAATGCTATTTCAATGTATGTAAAACATAAAGAACACAGTTACAATCTACTTATTGCAAACTATAGAACAGAATGTTTTCTCTTAAACTAATCTTTGAAAGATTCTTCTTAACTTCCATGAGATAGTAGTTGAGAACACAATGTTTGGCTCTAAAACAGAGTTTAAGGTACTTACAAAGCTTTGAAATGCTGTTTTAATGTATGTAAAACATAAAGAACACAGTTTAAATCTACTAGAAAACACAATGTCTTGCCCTGAAACACTGTTTAATCACTTACAATGCCTTGAAACGCTGTTTCAATGTATGTAAAACATAAAGAACACAGTTACAATCTACTTATTGCAAACTATAGAACAGACTGTTTTCTCTTAAACTAATCTATGAAAGTTTCTTCTTAACTTGAATGAGATATTAGTTAAGAACACAATGTTTGGCTTTAAAACGGAGTTTAAGGTATATACAAAGCTTTGAAATGCTGTTTTAATGTATGTAAAACATAAAGAACACAGTTTATATCTACTTGAAAACACAATGTCTTGCTCTGAAAGACTGTTTAATCCCTTACAATGCCTTGAAACGCTGTTTCAATGTATATAAAAGATAAAGAACACAGTTACAATCTACTTATTGCAAACTATAGAACAGACTGTTTTCTCTTAAACTAATCTTTGAAAGTTTCTTCTTAACTTGCATGAGATAGTAGTTGAGATCACAATGTTTGGCTCTAAAACAGAGTTTAAGGTACATACAAAGCTTTGAAATGCTGTTTTAATATATGTAAAACATAAAGAACGCAGTTTAAATCTACTTGAAAACACAATGTCTTGCCCAGAAACACTGTTTAATCACTTAAAATGCCTTGAAATGCTATTTCAATGTATGTAAAACATAAAGAACACAGTTACAATCTACTTATTGCAAACTATAGAACAGAATGTTTTCTCTTAAACTAATCTTTGAAAGTTTCTTCTTAACTTGCATGAGATAGTAGTTGAGAACACAATGTTTGGCTCTAAAACAGAGTTTAAGGTACTTACAAAGCTTTGAAATGCTGTTTTAATGTATGTAAAACATAAAGAACACAGTTTAAATCTACTTGAAAACACAATGTCTTGCCCTGAAACACTGTTTAATCACTTAAAATGCCTTGAAATGCTATTTCAATGTATGTAAAACATAAAGAACACAGTTATAATCTACTTATTGCAAACTATAGAACAGAATGTTTTCTCTTAAACTAATCTTTGAAAGTTTCTTCTTAACTTGCATGAGATATTAGTTGAGAACACAATGTTTGGCTCTAAAACAGAGTTTAAGGTACTTACAAAGCTTTGAAATGCTGTTTTAATGTATGTAAAACATAAAGAACACAGTTTAAATCTACTAGAAAACACAATGTCTTGCCCTGAAACACTGTTTAATCACTTACAATGCCTTGAAACGCTGTTTGAATGTATGTAAAACATAAAGAACACAGTTACAATCTACTTATTGCAAACTATAGAACAGACTGTTTTCTCTTAAACTAATCTATGAAAGTTTCTTCTTAACTTGAATGAGATATTAGTTAAGAACACAATGTTTGGCTTTAAAACAGAGTTTAAGGTATATACAAAGCCTTGAAACGCTGTTTCAATGTATGTAAAAGATAAAGAACACAGTTACAATCTACTTATTGCAAACTATAGAACAGACTGTTTTCTCTTAAACTAATCTTTGAAAGTTTCTTCTTAACTTGCATGAGATAGTAGTTGAGATCACAATGTTTGGCTTTAAAACAGAGTTTAAGGTATATACAAAGCTTTGAAATGCTGTTTTAATGTATGTAAAACATAAAGAACACAGTTTAAATCTACTTGAAAACACAATGTCTTGCTCTGAAACACTGTTTAATCCCTTACAATGCCTTGAAACGCTGTTTCAATGTATGTAAAAGATAAAGAACACAGTTACAATCTACTTATTGCAAACTATAGAACAGACTGTTTTCTCTTAAACTAATCTTTGAAAGTTTCTTCTTAACTTGCATGAGATAGTAGTTGAGATCACAATGTTTGGCTCTAAAACAGAGTTTAAGGTACATACAAAGCTTTGAAATGCTGTTTTAATGTATGTAAAACATAAAGAACACAGTTTAAATCTACTTGAAAACACAATGTCTTGCCCTGAAACACTGTTTAATCACTTAAAATGCCTTGAAATGCTATTTCAATGTATGTAAAACATAAAGAACACAGTTACAATCTACTTATTGCAAACTATAGAACAGAATGTTTTCTCTTAAACTAATCTTTGAAAGTTTCTTCTTAACTTGCATGAGATAGTAGTTGAGAACACAATGTTTGGCTCTAAAACAGAGTTTAAGGTACTTACAAAGCTTTGAAATGCTGTTTTAATGTATGTAAAACATAAAGAACACAGTTTAAATCTACTAGAAAACACAATGTCTTGCCCTGAAACACTGTTTAATCACTTACAATGCCTTGAAACGCTGTTTCAATGTATGTAAAACATAAAGAACACAGTTACAATCTACTTATTGCAAACTATAGAACAGACTGTTTTCTCTTAAACTAATCTATGAAAGTTTCTTCTTAACTTGAATGAGATATTAGTTAAGAACACAATGTTTGGCTTTAAAACAGAGTTTAAGGTATATACAAAGCTTTGAAATGCTGTTTTAATGTATGTAAAACATAAAGAACACAGTTTAAATCTACTTGAAAACACAATGTCTTGCTCTGAAACACTGTTTTATCCCTTACAATGCCTTGAAACGCTGTTTCAATGTATGTAAAAGATAAAGAACACAGTTACAATCTACTCATTGCAAACTATAGAACAGACTGTTTTCTCTTAAACTAATCTTTGAAAGTTTCTTCTTAACTTGCATGAGATAGTAGTTGAGAACACAATGTTTGGCTCTAAAACAGAGTTTAAGGTACTTACAAAGCTTTGAAATGCTATTTTAATGTAAGTAAAACATAAAGAACACAGTTTAAATCTACTTGAAAACACAATGTCTTGCTCTGAAACACTATTTAATCACTTACAATGCCTTGAAACGCTATTTCAATGTATAAAAAACATAAAGAACAGTTACAATCTACGTTTGGCAAGCTATAGAACAGACTGTTTTCTCTTAAACTAATCTTTGAAAGTTTCTTCTAAACTTGCATGAGATAGTAGTTGAGAACACAATGTTTGGCTCTAAAACAGAGTTTAAGGTACTTACAAAGCTTTGAAATGCTGTTTTAATGTATGTAAAACATAAGAACACAGTTTAAATCTACTTGAAAACACAATGTCTTGCTCTGAAACACTGTTTAATCACTTAAAATGCCTTGAAATGCTATTTCAATGTATGTAAAACATAAAGAACACAGTTACAATCTACTTATTGCAAACTATAGAACAGAATGTTTTCTCTTAAACTAATCTTTGAAAGATTCTTCTTAACTTCCATGAGATAGTAGTTGAGAACACAATGTTTGGCTCTAAAACAGAGTTTAAGGTACTTACAAAGCTTTGAAATGCTGTTTTAATGTATGTAAAACATAAAGAACACAGTTTAAATCTACTAGAAAACACAATGTCTTGCCCTGAAACACTGTTTAATCACTTACAATGCCTTGGAACGCTGTTTCAATGTATGTAAAACATAAAGAACACAGTTACAATCTACTTATTGCAAACTATAGAACAGACTGTTTTCTCTTAAACTAATCTTTGAAAGTTTCTTCTTAACTTGCATGAGATAGTAGTTGAGATCACAATGTTTGGCTCTGAAACAGAGTTTAAGGTACATACAAAGCTTTGAAATGCTGTTTTAATATATGTAAAACATAAAGAACGCAGTTTAAATCTACTTGAAAACACAATGTCTTGCCCAGAAACACTGTTTAATCACTTAAAATGCCTTGAAATGCTATTTCAATGTATGTAAAACATAAAGAACACAGTTACAATCTACTTATTGCAAACTATAGAACAGAATGTTTTCTCTTAAACTAATCTTTGAAAGTTTCTTCTTAACTTGCATGAGATAGTAGTTGAGAACACAATGTTTGGCTCTAAAACAGAGTTTAAGGTACTTACAAAGCTTTGAAATGCTGTTTTAATGTATGTAAAACATAAAGAACACAGTTTAAATCTACTTGAAAACACAATGTCTTGCCCTGAAACACTGTTTAATCACTTAAAATGCCTTGAAATGCTATTTCAATGTATGTAAAACATAAAGAACACAGTTACAATCTACTTATTGCAAACTATAGAACAGAATGTTTTCTCTTAAACTAATCTTTGAAAGTTTCTTCTTAACTTGCATGAGATAGTAGTTGAGAACACAATGTTTCGCTCTAAAACAGAGTTTAAGGTACTTACAAAGCTTTGAAATGCTGTTTTAATGTATGTAAAACATAAAGAACACAGTTTAAATCTACTAGAAAACACAATGTCTTGCCCTGAAACACTGTTTAATCACTTACAATGCCTTGAAACGCTGTTTGAATGTATGTAAAACATAAAGAACACAGTTACAATCTACTTATTGCAAACTATAGAACAGACTGTTTTCTCTTAAACTAATCTATGAAAGTTTCTTCTTAACTTGAATGAGATATTAGTTAAGAACACAATGTTTGGCTTTAAAACAGAGTTTAAGGTATATACAAAGCTTTGAAATGCTGTTTTAATGTATGTAAAACATAAAGAACACAGTTTAAATCTACTAGAAAACACAATGTCTTGCTCTGAAACACTGTTTAATCACTTACAATGCCATGAAACGCTGTTTCAATGTATGTAAAACATAAAGAACACAGTTACAATCTACGTATTGCAAACTATAGAACAGACTGTTTTCTCTTAAACTAATCTTTGAAAGTTTCTTCTTAACTTGCATGAGATAGTAATTGAGAACACAATGTTTGGCTCTAAAGCAGAGTTTAAGGTACTTACAAAGATTTGAAATGCTGTTTTAATGTATGTAAAACATAAAGAACACAGTTAAAATCTACTTGAAAACACAATGTCTTGCTCTGAAACACTATTTAATCACTTACAATGCCTTGAAACGCTATTTCAATGTATAAAAAACATAAAGAACACAGTTACAATCTACGTTTGGCAAGCTATAGAACAGACTGTTTTCTCTTAAACTAATCTTTGAAAGTTTCTTCTTAACTTGCATGAGATAGTAGTTGAGATCACAATGTTTGGCTCTAAAACAGAGTTTAAGGTACATACAAAGCTTTGAAATGCTGTTTTAATATATGTAAAACATAAAGAACGCAGTTTAAATCTACTTGAAAACACAATGTCTTGCTCTGAAACATTGTTTAATCACTTACAATGCCTTGAAACACTGTTTCAATGAATGTAAAAAATGAACACAGTTACAATCTACTTATTGCAAACTATAGAACAGACTGTTTTCTCTTAAACTAATCTTTGAAAGTTTCTTCTTAACTTGCATGAGATAGTAGTTGAGAACACAATGTTTGGCTCTAAAACAGAGTTTAAGGTACTTACAATGCTTTGAAATGCTGTTTTAATGTATGTAAAACATAAGAACACAGTTTAAATCTACTTGAAAACACAATGTCTTGCTCTGAAACACTGTTTAATCACTTAAAATGCCTTGAAATGCTATTTCAATGTATGTAAAACATAAAGAACACAGTTACAATCTACTTATTGCAAACTATAGAACAGAATGTTTTCTCTTAAACTAATCTTTGAAAGATTCTTCTTAACTTCCATGAGATAGTAGTTGAGAACACAATGTTTGGCTCTAAAACAGAGTTTAAGGTACTTACAAAGCTTTGAAATGCTGTTTTAATGTATGTAAAACATAAAGAACACAGTTTAAATCTACTAGAAAACACAATGTCTTGCCCTGAAACACTGTTTAATCACTTACAATGCCTTGAAACGATGTTTCAATGTATGTAAAACATAAAGAACACAGTTACAATCTACTTATTGCAAACTATAGAACAGACTGTTTTCTCTTAAACTAATCTATGAAAGTTTCTTCTTAACTTGAATGAGATATTAGTTAAGAACACAATGTTTGGCTTTAAAACGGAGTTTAAGGTATATACAAAGCTTTGAAATGCTGTTTTAATGTATGTAAAACATAAAGAACACAGTTTATATCTACTTGAAAACACAATGACTTGCTCTGAAAGACTGTTTAATCCCTTACAATGCCTTGAAACGCTGTTTCAATGTATGTAAAAGATAAAGAACACAGTTACAATCTACTTATTGCAAACTATAGAACAGACTGTTTTCTCTTAAACTAATCTTTGAAAGTTTCTTCTTAACTTGCATGAGATAGTAGTTGAGATCACAATGTTTGGCTCTAAAACAGAGTTTACGGTACATACAAAGCTTTGAAATGCTGTTTTAATATATGTAAAACATAAAGAACACAGTTTAAATCTACTTGAAAACACAATGTCTTGCCCAGAAACACTGTTTAATCACTTAAAATGCCTTGAAATGCTATTTCAATGTATGTAAAACATAAAGAACACAGTTACAATCTACTTATTGCAAACTATAGAACAGAATGTTTTCTCTTAAACTAATCTTTGAAAGTTTCTTCTTAACTTGCATGAGATAGTAGTTGAGAACACAATGTTTGGCTCTAAAACAGAGTTTAAGGTACTTACAAAGCTTTGAAATGCTGTTTTAATGTATGTAAAACATAAAGAACACAGTTTAAATCTACTTGAAAACACAATGTCTTGCCCTGAAACACTGTTTAATCACTTAAAATGCCTTGAAATGCTATTTCAATGTATGTAAAACATAAAGAACACAGTTACAATCTACTTATTGCAAACTATAGAACAGACTGTTTTCTCTTAAACTAATCTATGAAAGTTTCTTCTTAACTTGAATGAGATATTAGTTAAGAACACAATGTTTGGCTTTAAAACAGAGTTTAAGGTATATACAAAGCTTTGAAATGCTGTTTTAATGTATGTAAAACATAAAGAACACAGTTTAAATCTACTTGAAAACACAATGTCTTGCTCTGAAACACTGTTTTATCCCTTACAATGCCTTGAAACGCTGTTTCAATGTATGTAAAAGATAAAGAACACAGTTACAATCTACTTATTGCAAACTATAGAACAGAATGTTTTCTCTTAAACTAATCTTTGAAAGTTTCTTCTTAACTTGCATGAGATAGTAGTTGAGAACACAATGTTTGGCTCTAAAACAGAGTTTAAGGTACTTACAAAGCTTTGAAATGCTATTTTAATGTAAGTAAAACATAAAGAACACAGTTTAAATCTACTTGAAAACACAATGTCTTGCTCTGAAACACTATTTAATCACTTACAATGCCTTGAAACGCTATTTCAATGTATAAAAAACATAAAGAACAGTTACAATCTACGTTTGGCAAGCTATAGAACAGACTGTTTTCTCTTAAACTAATCTTTGAAAGTTTCTTCTAAACTTGCAGGAGATAGTAGTTGAGAACACAATGTTTGGCTCTAAAACAGAGTTTAAGGTACTTACAAAGCTTTGAAATGCTGTTTTAATGTATGTAAAACATAAAGAACACAGTTTAAATCTACTTGAAAACACAATGTCTTGCCCTGAAACACTGTTTAATCACTTAAAATGCCTTGAAATGCTATTTCAATGTATGTAAAACATAAAGAACACAGTTACAATCTACTTATTGCAAACTATAGAACAGAATGTTTTCTCTTACACTAATCTTTGAAAGTTTCTTCTTAACTTGCATGAGATAGTAGTTGAGAACACAATGTTTGG
This sequence comes from Electrophorus electricus, assembly GCF_041902795.1. Classification (NCBI taxonomy): domain Eukaryota; kingdom Metazoa; phylum Chordata; class Actinopteri; order Gymnotiformes; family Gymnotidae; genus Electrophorus; species Electrophorus electricus. The sequence continues at coordinate 17,641,149 of NC_137499.1, forward strand.
CTCTAAAACAGAGTTTAAGGTACTTACAAAGCTTTGAAATGCTGTTTTAATGTATGTAAAACATAAAGAACACAGTTTAAATCTACTAGAAAACACAATGTCTTGCCCTGAAACACTGTTTAATCACTTACAATGCCTTGAAACGCTTTTTGAATGTATGTAAAACATAAAGAACACAGTTACAATCTACTTATTGCAAACTATAGAACAGACTGTTTTCTCTTAAACTAATCTATGAAAGTTTCTTCTTAACTTGAATGAGATATTAGTTAAGAACACAATGTTTGGCTTTAAAACAGAGTTTAAGGTATATACAAAGCTTTGAAATGCTGTTTTAATGTATGTAAAACATAAAGAACACAGTTTAAATCTACTAGAAAACACAATGTCTTGCTCTGAAACACTGTTTAATCACTTACAATGCCATGAAACGCTGTTTCAATGTATGTAAAACATAAAGAACACAGTTACAATCTACGTATTGCAAACTATAGAACAGACTGTTTTCTCTTAAACTAATCTTTGAAAGTTTCTTCTTAACTTGCATGAGATAGTAATTGAGAACACAATGTTTGGCTCTAAAGCAGAGTTTAAGGTACTTACAAAGATTTGAAATGCTGTTTTAATGTATGTAAAACATAAAGAACACAGTTAAAATCTACTTGAAAACACAATGTCTTGCTCTGAAACACTATTTAATCACTTACAATGCCTTGAAACGCTATTTCAATGTATAAAAAACATAAAGAACACAGTTACAATCTACGTTTGGCAAGCTATAGAACAGACTGTTTTCTCTTAAACTAATCTTTGAAAGTTTCTTCTTAACTTGCATGAGATAGTAGTTGAGATCACAATGTTTGGCTCTAAAACAGAGTTTAAGGTACATACAAAGCTTTGAAATGCTGTTTTAATATATGTAAAACATAAAGAACGCAGTTTAAATCTACTTGAAAACACAATGTCTTGCTCTGAAACATTGTTTAATCACTTACAATGCCTTGAAACGCTGTTTCAATGAATGTAAAAAATGAACACAGTTACAATCTACTTATTGCAAACTATAGAACAGACTGTTTTCTCTTAAACTAATCTTTGAAAGTTTCTTCTTAACTTGCATGAGATAGTAGTTGAGAACACAATGTTTGGCTCTAAAACAGAGTTTAAGGTACTTACAAAGCTTTGAAATGCTGTTTTAATGTATGTAAAACATAAAGAACACAGTTTAAATCTACTTGAAAACACAATGTCTTGCCCTGAAACACTGTTTAATCACTTAAAATGCCTTGAAATGCTATTTCAATGTATGTAAAACATAAAGAACACAGTTACAATCTACTTATTGCAAACTATAGAACAGACTGTTTTCTCTTAAACTAATCTATGAAAGTTTCTTCTTAACTTGAATGAGATATTAGTTAAGAACACAATGTTTGGCTTTAAAACAGAGTTTAAGGTATATACAAAGCTTTGAAATGCTGTTTTAATGTATGTAAAACATAAAGAACACAGTTTAAATCTACTTGAAAACACAATGTCTTGCTCTGAAACACTGTTTTATCCCTTACAATGCCTTGAAACGCTGTTTCAATGTATGTAAAAGATAAAGAACACAGTTACAATCTACTTATTGCAAACTATAGAACAGACTGTTTTCTCTTAAACTAATCTATGAAAGTTTCTTCTTAACTTGAATGAGATATTAGTTAAGAACACAATGTTTGGCTTTAAAACAGAGTTTAAGGTATATACAAAGCTTTGAAATGCTGTTTTAATGTATGTAAAACATAAAGAACACAGTTTAAATCTACTAGAAAACACAATGTCTTGCTCTGAAACACTGTTTAATCACTTACAATGCCATGAAACGCTGTTTCAATGTATGTAAAACATAAAGAACACAGTTACAATCTACGTATTGCAAACTATAGAACAGACTGTTTTCTCTTAAACTAATCTTTGAAAGTTTCTTCTTAACTTGCATGAGATAGTAATTGAGAACACAATGTTTGGCTCTAAAGCAGAGTTTAAGGTACTTACAAAGATTTGAAATGCTGTTTTAATGTATGTAAAACATAAAGAACACAGTTAAAATCTACTTGAAAACACAATGTCTTGCTCTGAAACACTATTTAATCACTTACAATGCCTTGAAACGCTATTTCAATGTATAAAAAACATAAAGAACACAGTTACAATCTACGTTTGGCAAGCTATAGAACAGACTGTTTTCTCTTAAACTAATCTTTGAAAGTTTCTTCTTAACTTGCATGAGATAGTAGTTGAGATCACAATGTTTGGCTCTAAAACAGAGTTTAAGGTACATACAAAGCTTTGAAATGCTGTTTTAATATATGTAAAACATAAAGAACGCAGTTTAAATCTACTTGAAAACACAATGTCTTGCTCTGAAACATTGTTTAATCACTTACAATGCCTTGAAACGCTGTTTCAATGAATGTAAAAAATGAACACAGTTACAATCTACTTATTGCAAACTATAGAACAGACTGTTTTCTCTTAAACTAATCTTTGAAAGTTTCTTCTTAACTTGCATGAGATAGTAGTTGAGAACACAATGTTTGGCTCTAAAACAGAGTTTAAGGTACTTACAATGCTTTGAAATGCTGTTTTAATGTATGTAAAACATAAGAACACAGTTTAAATCTACTTGAAAACACAATGTCTTGCTCTGAAACACTGTTTAATCACTTAAAATGCCTTGAAATGCTATTTCAATGTATGTAAAACATAAAGAACACAGTTACAATCTACTTATTGCAAACTATAGAACAGAATGTTTTCTCTTAAACTAATCTTTGAAAGATTCTTCTTAACTTCCATGAGATAGTAGTTGAGAACACAATGTTTGGCTCTAAAACAGAGTTTAAGGTACTTACAAAGCTTTGAAATGCTGTTTTAATGTATGTAAAACATAAAGAACACAGTTTAAATCTACTAGAAAACACAATGTCTTGCCCTGAAACACTGTTTAATCACTTACAATGCCTTGAAACGATGTTTCAATGTATGTAAAACATAAAGAACACAGTTACAATCTACTTATTGCAAACTATAGAACAGACTGTTTTCTCTTAAACTAATCTATGAAAGTTTCTTCTTAACTTGAATGAGATATTAGTTAAGAACACAATGTTTGGCTTTAAAACGGAGTTTAAGGTATATACAAAGCTTTGAAATGCTGTTTTAATGTATGTAAAACATAAAGAACACAGTTTATATCTACTTGAAAACACAATGACTTGCTCTGAAAGACTGTTTAATCCCTTACAATGCCTTGAAACGCTGTTTCAATGTATGTAAAAGATAAAGAACACAGTTACAATCTACTTATTGCAAACTATAGAACAGACTGTTTTCTCTTAAACTAATCTTTGAAAGTTTCTTCTTAACTTGCATGAGATAGTAGTTGAGATCACAATGTTTGGCTCTAAAACAGAGTTTACGGTACATACAAAGCTTTGAAATGCTGTTTTAATATATGTAAAACATAAAGAACACAGTTTAAATCTACTTGAAAACACAATGTCTTGCCCAGAAACACTGTTTAATCACTTAAAATGCCTTGAAATGCTATTTCAATGTATGTAAAACATAAAGAACACAGTTACAATCTACTTATTGCAAACTATAGAACAGAATGTTTTCTCTTAAACTAATCTTTGAAAGTTTCTTCTTAACTTGCATGAGATAGTAGTTGAGAACACAATGTTTGGCTCTAAAACAGAGTTTAAGGTACTTACAAAGCTTTGAAATGCTGTTTTAATGTATGTAAAACATAAAGAACACAGTTTAAATCTACTTGAAAACACAATGTCTTGCCCTGAAACACTGTTTAATCACTTAAAATGCCTTGAAATGCTATTTCAATGTATGTAAAACATAAAGAACACAGTTACAATCTACTTATTGCAAACTATAGAACAGACTGTTTTCTCTTAAACTAATCTATGAAAGTTTCTTCTTAACTTGAATGAGATATTAGTTAAGAACACAATGTTTGGCTTTAAAACAGAGTTTAAGGTATATACAAAGCTTTGAAATGCTGTTTTAATGTATGTAAAACATAAAGAACACAGTTTAAATCTACTTGAAAACACAATGTCTTGCTCTGAAACACTGTTTTATCCCTTACAATGCCTTGAAACGCTGTTTCAATGTATGTAAAAGATAAAGAACACAGTTACAATCTACTTATTGCAAACTATAGAACAGACTGTTTTCTCTTAAACTAATCTTTGAAAGTTTCTTCTTAACTTGCATGAGATAGTAGTTGAGAACACAATGTTTGGCTCTAAAACAGAGTTTAAGGTACTTACAAAGCTTTGAAATGCTATTTTAATGTAAGTAAAACATAAAGAACACAGTTTAAATCTACTTGAAAACACAATGTCTTGCTCTGAAACACTATTTAATCACTTACAATGCCTTGAAACGCTATTTCAATGTATAAAAAACATAAAGAACAGTTAGAATCTACGTTTGGCAAGCTATAGAACAGACTGTTTTCTCTTAAACTAATCTTTGAAAGTTTCTTCTAAACTTGCATGAGATAGTAGTTGAGAACACAATGTTTGGCTCTAAAACAGAGTTTAAGGTACTTACAAAGCTTTGAAATGCTGTTTTAATGTATGTAAAACATAAAGAACACAGTTTAAATCTACTAGAAAACACAATGTCTTGCCCTGAAACACTGTTTAATCACTTACAATGCCTTGAAACACTTTTTGAATGTATGTAAAACATAAAGAACACAGTTACAATCTACTTATTGCAAACTATAGAACAGAATGTTTTCTCTTAAACTAATCTATGAAAGTTTCTTCTTAACTTGAATGAGATATTAGTTAAGAACACAATGTTTGGCTTTAAAACAGAGTTTAAGGTATATACAAAGCTTTGAAATGCTGTTTTAATGTATGTAAAACATAAAGAACACAGTTTAAATCTACTAGAAAACACAATGTCTTGCTCTGAAACACTGTTTAATCACTTACAATGCCATGAAACGCTGTTTCAATGTATGTAAAACATAAAGAACACAGTTACAATCTACGTATTGCAAACTATAGAACAGACTGTTTTCTCTTAAACTAATCTTTGAAAGTTTCTTCTTAACTTGCATGAGATAGTAATTGAGAACACAATGTTTGGCTCTAAAGCAGAGTTTAAGGTACTTACAAAGATTTGAAATGCTGTTTTAATGTATGTAAAACATAAAGAACACAGTTAAAATCTACTTGAAAACACAATGTCTTGCTCTGAAACACTATTTAATCACTTACAATGCCTTGAAACGCTATTTCAATGTATAAAAAACATAAAGAACACAGTTACAATCTACGTTTGGCAAGCTATAGAACAGACTGTTTTCTCTTAAACTAATCTTTGAAAGTTTCTTCTTAACTTGCATGAGATAGTAGTTGAGATCACAATGTTTGGCTCTAAAACAGAGTTTAAGGTACATACAAAGCTTTGAAATGCTGTTTTAATATATGTAAAACATAAAGAACGCAGTTTAAATCTACTTGAAAACACAATGTCTTGCTCTGAAACATTGTTTAATCACTTACAATGCCTTGAAACGCTGTTTCAATGAATGTAAAAAATCAACACAGTTACAATCTACTTATTGCAAACTATAGAACAGACTGTTTTCTCTTAAACTAATCTTTGAAAGTTTCTTCTTAACTTGCATGAGATAGTAGTTGAGAACACAATGTTTGGCTCTAAAACAGAGTTTAAGGTACTTACAATGCTTTGAAATGCTGTTTTAATGTATGTAAAACATAAGAACACAGTTTAAATCTACTTGAAAACACAATGTCTTGCTCTGAAACACTGTTTAATCACTTAAAATGCCTTGAAATGCTATTTCAATGTATGTAAAACATAAAGAACACAGTTACAATCTACTTATTGCAAACTATAGAACAGACTGTTTTCTCTTAAACTAATCTATGAAAGTTTCTTCTTAACTTGAATGAGATATTAGTTAAGAACACAATGTTTGGCTTTAAAACAGAGTTTAAGGTATATACAAAGCTTTGAAATGCTGTTTTAATGTATGTAAAACATAAAGAACACAGTTTAAATCTACTAGAAAACACAATGTCTTGCTCTGAAACACTGTTTAATCACTTACAATGCCATGAAACGCTGTTTCAATGTATGTAAAACATAAAGAACACAGTTACAATCTACGTATTGCAAACTATAGAACAGACTGTTTTCTCTTAAACTAATCTTTGAAAGTTTCTTCTTAACTTGCATGAGATAGTAATTGAGAACACAATGTTTGGCTCTAAAGCAGAGTTTAAGGTACTTACAAAGATTTGAAATGCTGTTTTAATGTATGTAAAACATAAAGAACACAGTTAAAATCTACTTGAAAACACAATGTCTTGCTCTGAAACACTATTTAATCACTTACAATGCCTTGAAACGCTATTTCAATGTATGTAAAACATAAAGAACACAGTTACAATCTACTTATTGCAAACTATAGAACAGAATGTTTTCTCTTAAACTAATCTTTGAAAGTTTCTTCTTAACTTGCATGAGATAGTAGTTGAGAACACAATGTTTGGCTCTAAAACAGAGTTTAAGGTACTTACAAAGCTTTGAAATGCTGTTTTAATGTATGTAAAACATAAAGAACACAGTTTAAATCTACTTGAAAACACAATGTCTTGCCCTGAAACACTGTTTAATCACTTAAAATGCCTTGAAATGCTATTTCAATGTATGTAAAACATAAAGAACACAGTTACAATCTACTTATTGCAAACTATAGAACAGAATGTTTTCTCTTAAACTAATCTTTGAAAGTTTCTTCTTAACTTGCATGAGATAGTAGTTGAGAACACAATGTTTGGCTCTAAAACAGAGTTTAAGGTACTTACAAAGCTTTGAAATGCTGTTTTAATGTATGTAAAACATGAAGAACACAGTTTAAATCTACTAGAAAACACAATGTCTTGCCCTGAAACACTGTTTAATCACTTACAATGCCTTGAAACGCTGTTTGAATGTATGTAAAACATAAAGAACACAGTTACAATCTACTTATTGCAAACTATAGAACAGACTGTTTTCTCTTAAACTAATCTATGAAAGTTTCTTCTTAACTTGAATGAGATATTAGTTAAGAACACAATGTTTGGCTTTAAAACAGAGTTTAAGGTATATACAAAGCTTTGAAATGCTGTTTTAATGTATGTAAAACATAAAGAACACAGTTTAAATCTACTAGAAAACACAATGTCTTGCTCTGAAACACTGTTTAATCACTTACAATGCCATGAAACGCTGTTTCAATGTATGTAAAACATAAAGAACACAGTTACAATCTACGTATTGCAAACTATAGAACAGACTGTTTTCTCTTAAACTAATCTTTGAAAGTTTCTTCTTAACTTGCATGAGATAGTAATTGAGAACACAATGTTTGGCTCTAAAGCAGAGTTTAAGGTACTTACAAAGATTTGAAATGCTGTTTTAATGTATGTAAAACATAAAGAACACAGTTAAAATCTACTTGAAAACACAATGTCTTGCTCTGAAACACTATTTAATCACTTACAATGCCTTGAAACGCTATTTCAATGTATAAAAAACATAAAGAACACAGTTACAATCTACGTTTGGCAAGCTATAGAACAGACTGTTTTCTCTTAAACTAATCTTTGAAAGTTTCTTCTTAACTTGCATGAGATAGTAGTTGAGATCACAATGTTTGGCTCTAAAACAGAGTTTAAGGTACATACAAAGCTTTGAAATGCTGTTTTAATATATGTAAAACATAAAGAACGCAGTTTAAATCTACTTGAAAACACAATGTCTTGCTCTGAAACATTGTTTAATCACTTACAATGCCTTGAAACGCTGTTTCAATGAATGTAAAAAATGAACACAGTTACAATCTACTTATTGCAAACTATAGAACAGACTGTTTTCTCTTAAACTAATCTTTGAAAGTTTCTTCTTAACTTGCATGAGATAGTAGTTGAGAACACAATGTTTGGCTCTAAAACAGAGTTTAAGGTACTTACAATGCTTTGAAATGCTGTTTTAATGTATGTAAAACATAAGAACACAGTTTAAATCTACTTGAAAACACAATGTCTTTCTCTGAAACACTGTTTAATCACTTACAATGCCTTGAAATGCTATTTCAATGTATGTAAAACATAAAGAACACAGTTACAATCTACTTATTGCAAACTATAGAACAGAATGTTTTCTCTTAAACTAATCTTTGAAAGATTCTTCTTAACTTCCATGAGATAGTAGTTGAGAACACAATGTTTGGCTCTAAAACAGAGTTTAAGGTACTTACAAAGCTTTGAAATGCTGTTTTAATGTATGTAAAACATAAAGAACACAGTTTAAATCTACTAGAAAACACAATGTCTTGCCCTGAAACACTGTTTAATCACTTACAATGCCTTGAAACGATGTTTCAATGTATGTAAAACATAAAGAACACAGTTACAATCTACTTATTGCAAACTATAGAACAGACTGTTTTCTCTTAAACTAATCTATGAAAGTTTCTTCTTAACTTGAATGAGATATTAGTTAAGAACACAATGTTTGGCTTTAAAACGGAGTTTAAGGTATATACAAAGCTTTGAAATGCTGTTTTAATGTATGTAAAACATAAAGAACACAGTTTATATCTACTTGAAAACACAATGTCTTGCTCTGAAAGACTGTTTAATCCCTTACAATGCCTTGAAACGCTGTTTCAATGTATGTAAAAGATAAAGAACACAGTTACAATCTACTTATTGCAAACTATAGAACAGACTGTTTTCTCTTAAACTAATCTTTGAAAGTTTCTTCTTAACTTGCATGAGATAGTAGTTGAGATCACAATGTTTGGCTCTAAAACAGAGTTTAAGGTACATACAAAGCTTTGAAATGCTGTTTTAATATATGTAAAACATAAAGAACGCAGTTTAAATCTACTTGAAAACACAATGTCTTGCCCAGAAACACTGTTTAATCACTTAAAATGCCTTGAAATGCTATTTCAATGTATGTAAAACATAAAGAACACAGTTACAATCTACTTATTGCAAACTATAGAACAGAATGTTTTCTCTTAAACTAATCTTTGAAAGTTTCTTCTTAACTTGCATGAGATAGTAGTTGAGAACACAATGTTTGGCTCTAAAACAGAGTTTAAGGTACTTACAAAGCTTTGAAATGCTGTTTTAATGTATGTAAAACATAAAGAACACAGTTTAAATCTACTTGAAAACACAATGTCTTGCCCTGAAACACTGTTTAATCACTTAAAATGCCTTGAAATGCTATTTCAATGTATGTAAAACATAAAGAACACAGTTACAATCTACTTATTGCAAACTATAGAACAGACTGTTTTCTCTTAAACTAATCTATGAAAGTTTCTTCTTAACTTGAATGAGATATTAGTTAAGAACACAATGTTTGGCTTTAAAACAGAGTTTAAGGTATATACAAAGCTTTGAAATGCTGTTTTAATGTATATAAAACATAAAGAACACAGTTTAAATCTACTTGAAAACACAATGTCTTGCTCTGAAACACTGTTTTATCCCTTACAATGCCTTGAAACGCTGTTTCAATGTATGTAAAAGATAAAGAACACAGTTACAATCTACTTATTGCAAACTATAGAACAGACTGTTTTCTCTTAAACTAATCTATGAAAGTTTCTTCTTAACTTGCATGAGATAGTAGTTGAGAACACAATGTTTGGCTCTAAAACAGAGTTTAAGGTACTTACAAAGCTTTGAAATGCTATTTTAATGTAAGTAAAACATAAAGAACACAGTTTAAATCTACTTGAAAACACAATGTCTTGCTCTGAAACACTATTTAATCACTTACAATGCCTTGAAACGCTATTTCAATGTATAAAAAACATAAAGAACAGTTACAATCTACGTTTGGCAAGCTATAGAACAGACTGTTTTCTCTTAAACTAATCTTTGAAAGTTTCTTCTAAACTTGCATGAGATAGTAGTTGAGAACACAATGTTTGGCTCTAAAACAGAGTTTAAGGTACTTACAAAGCTTTGAAATGCTGTTTTAATGTATGTAAAACATAAAGAACACAGTTTAAATCTACTTGAAAACACAATGTCTTGCCCTGAAACACTGTTTAATCACTTAAAATGCCTTGAAATGCTATTTCAATGTATGTAAAACATAAAGAACACAGTTACAATCTACTTATTGCAAACTATAGAACAGAATGTTTTCTCTTAAACTAATCTTTGAAAGTTTCTTCTTAACTTGCATGAGATAGTAGTTGAGAACACAATGTTTGGCTCTAAAACAGAGTTTAAGGTACTTACAAAGCTTTGACATGCTGTTTTAATGTATGTAAAACATAAAGAACACAGTTTAAATCTACTAGAAAACACAATGTCTTGCCCTGAAACACTGTTTAATCACTTACAATGCCTTGAAACGCTTTTTGAATGTATGTAAAACATAAAGAACACAGTTACAATCTACTTATTGCAAACTATAGAACAGACTGTTTTCTCTTAAACTAATCTATGAAAGTTTCTTCTTAACTTGAATGAGATATTAGTTAAGAACACAATGTTTGGCTTTAAAACAGAGTTTAAGGTATATACAAAGCTTTGAAATGCTGTTTTAATGTATGTAAAACATAAAGAACACAGTTTAAATCTACTAGAAAACACAATGTCTTGCTCTGAAACACTGTTTAATCACTTACAATGCCATGAAACGCTGTTTCAATGTATGTAAAACATAAAGAACACAGTTACAATCTACGTATTGCAAACTATAGAACACTGTTTTCTCTTAAACTAATCTTTGAAAGTTTCTTCTTAACTTGCATGAGATAGTAATTGAGAACACAATGTTTGGCTCTAAAGCAGAGTTTAAGGTACTTACAAAGATTTGAAATGCTGTTTTAATGTATGTAAAACATAAAGAACACAGTTAAAATCTACTTGAAAACACAATGTCTTGCTCTGAAACACTATTTAATCACTTACAATGCCTTGAAACGATGTTTCAATGTATGTAAAACATAAAGAACACAGTTACAATCTACTTATTGCAAACTATAGAACAGACTGTTTTCTCTTAAACTAATCTATGAAAGTTTCTTCTTAACTTGAATGAGATATTAGTTAAGAACACAATGTTTGGCTTTAAAACGGAGTTTAAGGTATATACAAAGCTTTGAAATGCTGTTTTAATGTATGTAAAACATAAAGAACACAGTTTATATCTACTTGAAAACACAATGTCTTGCTCTGAAAGACTGTTTAATCCCTTACAATGCCTTGAAACGCTGTTTCAATGTATGTAAAAGATAAAGAACACAGTTACAATCTACTTATTGCAAACTATAGAACAGACTGTTTTCTCTTAAACTAATCTTTGAAAGTTTCTTCTTAACTTGCATGAGATAGTAGTTGAGATCACAATGTTTGGCTCTAAAACAGAGTTTAAGGTACATACAAAGCTTTGAAATGCTGTTTTAATATATATAAAACATAAAGAACGCAGTTTAAATCTACTTGAAAACACAATGTCTTGCCCAGAAACACTGTTTAATCACTTAAAATGCCTTGAAATGCTATTTCAATGTATGTAAAACATAAAGAACACAGTTACAATCTACTTATTGCAAACTATAGAACAGACTGTTTTCTCTTAAACTAATCTATGAAAGTTTCTTCTTAACTTGAATGAGATATTAGTTAAGAACACAATGTTTGGCTTTAAAACAGAGTTTAAGGTATATACAAAGCTTTGAAATGCTGTTTTAATGTATGTAAAACATAAAGAACACAGTTTAAATCTATTTGAAAACACAATGTCTTGCTCTGAAACACTGTTTTATCCCTTACAATGCCTTGAAACGCTGTTTCAATGTATGTAAAAGATAAAGAACACAGTTACAATCTACTTATTGCAAACTATAGAACAGACTGTTTTCTCTTAAACTAATCTTTGAAAGTTTCTTCTTAACTTGCATGAGATAGTAGTTGAGAACACAATGTTTGGCTCTAAAACAGAGTTTAAGGTACTTACAAAGCTTTGAAATGCTATTTTAATGTAAGTAAAACATAAAGAACACAGTTTAAATCTACTTGAAAAGACAATGTCTTGCTCTGAAACACTATTTAATCACTTACAATGCCTTGAAACGCTATTTCAATGTATAAAAAACATAAAGAACAGTTACAATCTACGTTTGGCAAGCTATAGAACAGACTGTTTTCTCTTAAACTAATCTTTGAAAGTTTCTTCTAAACTTGCATGAGATAGTAGTTGAGAACACAATGTTTGGCTCTAAAACAGAGTTTAAGGTACTTACAAAGCTTTGAAATGCTGTTTTAATGTATGTAAAACATAAAGAACACAGTTTAAATCTACTTGAAAACACAATGTCTTGCCCTGAAACACTGTTTAATCACTTAAAATGCCTTGAAATGCTATTTCAATGTATGTAAAACATAAAGAACACAGTTACAATCTACTTATTGCAAACTATAGAACAGAATGTTTTCTCTTAAACTAATCTTTGAAAGTTTCTTCTTAACTTGCATGAGATAGTAGTTGAGAACACAATGTTTGGCTCTAAAACAGAGTTTAAGGTACTTACAAAGCTTTGAAATGCTGTTTTAATGTATGTAAAACATAAAGAACACAGTTTAAATCTACTAGAAAACACAATGTCTTGCCCTGAAACACTGTTTAATCACTTACAATGCCTTGAAACGCTTTTTGAATGTATGTAAAACATAAAGAACACAGTTACAATCTACTTATTGCAAACTATAGAACAGAATGTTTTCTCTTAAACTAATCTTTGAAAGTTTCTTCTTAACTTGCATGAGATAGTAGTTGAGAACACAATGTTTGGCTCTAAAACAGAGTTTAAAGTACTTACAATGCTTTGAAATGCTGTTTTAATGTATGTAAAACATAAGAACACAGTTTAAATCTACTTGAAAACACAATGTCTTTCTCTGAAACACTGTTTAATCACTTACAATGCCTTGAAATGCTATTTCAATGTATGTAAAACATAAAGAACACAGTTACAATCTACTTATTGCAAACTATAGAACAGAATGTTTTCTCTTAAACTAATCTTTGAAAGATTCTTCTTAACTTCCATGAGATAGTAGTTGAGAACACAATGTTTGGCTCTAAAACAGAGTTTAAGGTACTTACAAAGCTTTGAAATGCTGTTTTAATGTATGTAAAACATAAAGAACACAGTTTAAATCTACTAGAAAACACAATGTCTTGCCCTGAAACACTGTTTAATCACTTACAATGCCTTGAAACGATGTTTCAATGTATGTAAAACATAAAGAACACAGTTACAATCTACTTATTGCAAACTATAGAACAGACTGTTTTCTCTTAAACTAATCTATGAAAGTTTCTTCTTAACTTGAATGAGATATTAGTTAAGAACACAATGTTTGGCTTTAAAACGGAGTTTAAGGTATATACAAAGCTTTGAAATGCTGTTTTAATGTATGTAAAACATAAAGAACACAGTTTATATCTACTTGAAAACACAATGTCTTGCTCTGAAAGACTGTTTAATCCCTTACAATGCCTTGAAACGCTGTTTCAATGTATGTAAAAGATAAAGAACACAGTTACAATCTACTTATTGCAAACTATAGAACAGACTGTTTTCTCTTAAACTAATCTTTGAAAGTTTCTTCTTAACTTGCATGAGATAGTAGTTGAGATCACAATGTTTGGCTCTAAAACAGAGTTTAAGGTACATACAAAGCTTTGAAATGCTGTTTTAATATATGTAAAACATAAAGAACGCAGTTTAAATCTACTTGAAAACACAATGTCTTGCCCAGAAACACTGTTTAATCACTTAAAATGCCTTGAAATGCTATTTCAATGTATGTAAAACATAAAGAACACAGTTACAATCTACTTATTGCAAACTATAGAACAGAATGTTTTCTCTTAAACTAATCTTTGAAAGTTTCTTCTTAACTTGCATGAGATAGTAGTTGAGAACACAATGTTTGGCTCTAAAACAGAGTTTAAGGTACTTACAAAGCTTTGAAATGCTGTTTTAATGTATGTAAAACATAAAGAACACAGTTTAAATCTACTTGAAAACACAATGTCTTGCCCTGAAACACTGTTTAATCACTTAAAATGCCTTGAAATGCTATTTCAATGTATGTAAAACATAAAGAACACAGTTACAATCTACTTATTGCAAACTATAGAACAGACTGTTTTCTCTTAAACTAATCTATGAAAGTTTCTTCTTAACTTGAATGAGATATTAGTTAAGAACACAATGTTTGGCTTTAAAACAGAGTTTAAGGTATATACAAAGCTTTGAAATGCTGTTTTAATGTATGTAAAACATAAAGAACACAGTTTAAATCTACTTGAAAACACAATGTCTTGCTCTGAAACACTGTTTTATCCCTTACAATGCCTTGAAACGCTGTTTCAATGTATGTAAAAGATAAAGAACACAGTTACAATCTACTTATTGCAAACTATAGAACAGACTGTTTTCTCTTAAACTAATCTATGAAAGTTTCTTCTTAACTTGCATGAGATAGTAGTTGAGAACACAATGTTTGGCTCTAAAACAGAGTTTAAGGTATTTACAAAGCTTTGAAATGCTATTTTAATGTAAGTAAAACATAAAGAACACAGTTTAAATCTACTTGAAAACACAATGTCTTGCTCTGAAACACTATTTAATCACTTACAATGCCTTGAAACGCTATTTCAATGTATAAAAAACATAAAGAACAGTTACAATCTACGTTTGGCAAGCTATAGAACAGACTGTTTTCTCTTAAACTAATCTTTGAAAGTTTCTTCTAAACTTGCATGAGATAGTAGTTGAGAACACAATGTTTGGCTCTAAAACAGAGTTTAAGGTACTTACAAAGCTTTGAAATGCTGTTTTAATGTATGTAAAACATAAAGAACACAGTTTAAATCTACTTGAAAACACAATGTCTTGCCCTGAAACACTGTTTAATCACTTAAAATGCCTTGAAATGCTATTTCAATGTATGTAAAACATAAAGAACACAGTTACAATCTACTTATTGCAAACTATAGAACAGAATGTTTTCTCTTAAACTAATCTTTGAAAGTTTCTTCTTAACTTGCATGAGATAGTAGTTGAGAACACAATGTTTGGCTCTAAAACAGAGTTTAAGGTACTTACAAAGCTTTGAAATGCTGTTTTAATGTATGTAAAACATAAAGAACACAGTTTAAATCTACTAGAAAACACAATGTCTTGCCCTGAAACACTGTTTAATCACTTACAATGCCTTGAAACGCTTTTTGAATGTATGTAAAACATAAAGAACACAGTTACAATCTACTTATTGCAAACTATAGAACAGACTGTTTTCTCTTAAACTAATCTATGAAAGTTTCTTCTTAACTTGAATGAGATATTAGTTAAGAACACAATGTTTGGCTTTAAAACAGAGTTTAAGGTATATACAAAGCTTTGAAATGCTGTTTTAATGTATGTAAAACATAAAGAACACAGTTTAAATCTACTAGAAAACACAATGTCTTGCTCTGAAACACTGTTTAATCACTTACAATGCCATGAAACGCTGTTTCAATGTATGTAAAACATAAAGAACACAGTTACAATCTACGTATTGCAAACTATAGAACAGACTGTTTTCTCTTAAACTAATCTTTGAAAGTTTCTTCTTAACTTGCATGAGATAGTAATTGAGAACACAATGTTTGGCTCTAAAGCAGAGTTTAAGGTACTTACAAAGATTTGAAATGCTGTTTTAATGTATGTAAAACATAAAGAACACAGTTAAAATCTACTTGAAAACACAATGTCTTGCTCTGAAACACTATTTAATCACTTACAATGCCTTGAAACGATGTTTCAATGTATGTAAAACATAAAGAACACAGTTACAATCTACTTATTGCAAACTATAGAACAGACTGTTTTCTCTTAAACTAATCTATGAAAGTTTCTTCTTAACTTGAATGAGATATTAGTTAAGAACACAATGTTTGGCTTTAAAACGGAGTTTAAGGTATATACAAAGCTTTGAAATGCTGTTTTAATGTATGTAAAACATAAAGAACACAGTTTATATCTACTTGAAAACACAATGTCTTGCTCTGAAAGACTGTTTAATCCCTTACAATGCCTTGAAACGCTGTTTCAATGTATGTAAAAGATAAAGAACACAGTTACAATCTACTTATTGCAAACTATAGAACAGACTGTTTTCTCTTAAACTAATCTTTGAAAGTTTCTTCTTAACTTGCAAGAGATAGTAGTTGAGATCACAATGTTTGGCTCTAAAACAGAGTTTAAGGTACATACAAAGCTTTGAAATGCTGTTTTAATATATATAAAACATAAAGAACGCAGTTTAAATCTACTTGAAAACACAATGTCTTGCCCAGAAACACTGTTTAATCACTTAAAATGCCTTGAAATGCTATTTCAATGTATGTAAAAGATAAAGAACACAGTTACAATCTACTTATTGCAAACTATAGAACAGACTGTTTTCTCTTAAACTAATCTTTGAAAGTTTCTTCTTAACTTGCATGAGATAGTAGTTGAGAACACAATGTTTGGCTCTAAAACAGAGTTTAAGGTACTTACAAAGCTTTGAAATGCTATTTTAATGTAAGTAAAACATAAAGAACACAGTTTAAATCTACTTGAAAAGACAATGTCTTGCTCTGAAACACTATTTAATCACTTACAATGCCTTGAAACGCTATTTCAATGTATAAAAAACATAAAGAACAGTTACAATCTACGTTTGGCAAGCTATAGAACAGACTGTTTTCTCTTAAACTAATCTTTGAAAGTTTCTTCTAAACTTGCATGAGATAGTAGTTGAGAACACAATGTTTGGCTCTAAAACAGAGTTTAAGGTACTTACAAAGCTTTGAAATGCTGTTTTAATGTATGTAAAACATAAAGAACACAGTTTAAATCTACTTGAAAACACAATGTCTTGCCCTGAAACACTGTTTAATCACTTAAAATGCCTTGAAATGCTATTTCAATGTATGTAAAACATAAAGAACACAGTTACAATCTACTTATTGCAAACTATAGAACAGAATGTTTTCTCTTAAACTAATCTTTGAAAGTTTCTTCTTAACTTGCATGAGATAGTAGTTGAGAACACAATGTTTGGCTCTAAAACAGAGTTTAAGGTACTTACAAAGCTTTGAAATGCTGTTTTAATGTATGTAAAACATAAAGAACACAGTTTAAATCTACTAGAAAACACAATGTCTTGCCCTGAAACACTGTTTAATCACTTACAATGCCTTGAAACGCTTTTTGAATGTATGTAAAACATAAAGAACACAGTTACAATCTACTTATTGCAAACTATAGAACAGACTGTTTTCTCTTAAACTAATCTATGAAAGTTTCTTCTTAACTTGAATGAGATATTAGTTAAGAACACAATGTTTGGCTTTAAAACAGAGTTTAAGGTATATACAAAGCTTTGAAATGCTGTTTTAATGTATGTAAAACATAAAGAACACAGTTTAAATCTACTAGAAAACACAATGTCTTGCTCTGAAACACTGTTTAATCACTTACAATGCCATGAAACGCTGTTTCAATGTATGTAAAACATAAAGAACACAGTTACAATCTACGTATTGCAAACTATAGAACAGACTGTTTTCTCTTAAACTAATCTTTGAAAGTTTCTTCTTAACTTGCATGAGATAGTAATTGAGAACACAATGTTTGGCTCTAAAGCAGAGTTTAAGGTACTTACAAAGATTTGAAATGCTGTTTTAATGTATGTAAAACATAAAGAACACAGTTAAAATCTACTTGAAAACACAATGTCTTGCTCTGAAACACTATTTAATCACTTACAATGCCTTGAAACGATGTTTCAATGTATGTAAAACATAAAGAACACAGTTACAATCTACTTATTGCAAACTATAGAACAGACTGTTTTCTCTTAAACTAATCTATGAAAGTTTCTTCTTAACTTGAATGAGATATTAGTTAAGAACACAATGTTTGGCTTTAAAACAGAGTTTAAGGTATATACAAAGCTTTGAAATGCTGTTTTAATGTATGTAAAACATAAAGAACACAGTTTATATCTACTTGAAAACACAATGTCTTGCTCTGAAAGACTGTTTAATCCCTTACAATGCCTTGAAACGCTGTTTCAATGTATGTAAAAGATAAAGAACACAGTTACAATCTACTTATTGCAAACTATAGAACAGACTGTTTTCTCTTAAACTAATCTTTGAAAGTTTCTTCTTAACTTGCATGAGATAGTAGTTGAGATCACAATGTTTGGCTCTAAAACAGAGTTTAAGGTACATACAAAGCTTTGAAATGCTGTTTTAATATATGTAAAACATAAAGAACGCAGTTTAAATCTACTTGAAAACACAATGTCTTGCCCAGAAACACTGTTTAATCACTTAAAATGCCTTGAAATGCTATTTCAATGAATGTAAAACATAAAGAACACAGTTACAATCTACTTATTGCAAACTATAGAACAGAATGTTTTCTCTTAAACTAATCTTTGAAAGTTTCTTCTTAACTTGCATGAGATAGTAGTTGAGAACACAATGTTTGGCTCTAAAACAGAGTTTAAGGTACTTACAAAGCTTTGAAATGCTGTTTTAATGTATGTAAAACATAAAGAACACAGTTTAAATCTACTAGAAAACACAATGTCTTGCCCTGAAACACTGTTTAATCACTTACAATGCCTTGAAACGCTGTTTCAATGTATGTAAAACATAAAGAACACAGTTACAATCTACTTATTGCAAACTATAGAACAGACTGTTTTCTCTTAAACTAATCTATGAAAGTTTCTTCTTAACTTGAATGAGATATTAGTTAAGAACACAATGTTTGGCTTTAAAACAGAGTTTAAGGTATATACAAAGCTTTGAAATGCTGTTTTAATGTATGTAAAACATAAAGAACACAGTTTAAATCTACTAGAAAACACAATGTCTTGCTCTGAAACACTGTTTAATCACTTACAATGCCATGAAACGCTGTTTCAATGTATGTAAAACATAAAGAACACAGTTACAATCTACGTATTGCAAACTATAGAACAGACTGTTTTCTCTTAAACTAATCTTTGAAAGTTTCTTCTTAACTTGCATGAGATAGTAATTGAGAACACAATGTTTGGCTCTAAAGCAGAGTTTAAGGTACTTACAAAGATTTGAAATGCTGTTTTAATGTATGTAAAACATAAAGAACACAGTTTAAATCTACTTGAAAACACAATGTCTTGCTCTGAAACACTATTTAATCACTTACAATGCCTTGAAACGCTATTTCAATGTATAAAAAACATAAAGAACACAGTTACAATCTACGTTTGGCAAGCTATAGAACAGACTGTTTTCTCTTAAACTAATCTTTGAAAGTTTCTTCTTAACTTGCATGAGATAGTAGTTGAGATCACAATGTTTGGCTCTAAAACAGAGTTTAAGGTACATACAAAGCTTTGAAATGCTGTTTTAATATATGTAAAACATAAAGAACGCAGTTTAAATCTACTTGAAAACACAATGTCTTGCTCTGAAACATTGTTTAATCACTTACAATGCCTTGAAACGCTGTTTCAATGAATGTAAAAAATGAACACAGTTACAATCTACTTATTGCAAACTATAGAACAGACTGTTTTCTCTTAAACTAATCTTTGAAAGTTTCTTCTTAACTTGCATGAGATAGTAGTTGAGAACACAATGTTTGGCTCTAAAACAGAGTTTAAGGTACTTACAATGCTTTGAAATGCTGTTTTAATGTATGTAAAACATAAGAACACAGTTTAAATCTACTTGAAAACACAATGTCTTGCTCTGAAACACTGTTTAATCACTTAAAATGCCTTGAAATGCTATTTCAATGTATGTAAAACATAAAGAACACAGTTACAATCTACTTATTGCAAACTATAGAACAGACTGTTTTCTCTTAAACTAATCTATGAAAGTTTCTTCTTAACTTGAATGAGATATTAGTTAAGAACACAATGATTGGCTTTAAAACAGAGTTTAAGGTATATACAAAGCTTTGAAATGCTGTTTTAATGTATGTAAAACATAAAGAACACAGTTTAAATCTACTTGAAAACACAATGTCTTGCTCTGAAACACTGTTTTATCCCTTACAATGCCTTGAAACGCTGTTTCAATGTATGTAAAAGATAAAGAACACAGTTACAATCTACTTATTGCAAACTATAGAACAGACTGTTTTCTCTTAAACTAATCTTTGAAAGTTTCTTCTTAACTTGCATGAGATAGTAGTTGAGAACACAATGTTTGGCTCTAAAACAGAGTTTAAGGTACTTACAAAGCTTTGAAATGCTATTTTAATGTAAGTAAAACATAAAGAACACAGTTTAAATCTACTTGAAAACACAATGTCTTGCTCTGAAACACTATTTAATCACTTACAATGCCTTGAAACGCTATTTCAATGTATGTAAAACATAAAGAACACAGTTACAATCTACTTATTGCAAACTATAGAACAGAATGTTTTCTCTTAAACTAATCTTTGAAAGTTTCTTCTTAACTTGCATGAGATAGTAGTTGAGAACACAATGTTTGGCTCTAAAACAGAGTTTAAGGTACTTACAAAGCTTTGAAATGCTGTTTTAATGTATGTAAAACATAAAGAACACAGTTTAAATCTACTAGAAAACACAATGTCTTGCCCTGAAACACTGTTTAATCACTTACAATGCCTTGAAACGCTTTTTGAATGTATGTAAAACATAAAGAACACAGTTACAATCTACTTATTGCAAACTATAGAACAGACTGTTTTCTCTTAAACTAATCTATGAAAGTTTCTTCTTAACTTGAATGAGATATTAGTTAAGAACACAATGTTTGGCTTTAAAACAGAGTTTAAGGTATATACAAAGCTTTGAAATGCTGTTTTAATGTATGTAAAACATAAAGAACACAGTTTAAATCTACTAGAAAACACAATGTCTTGCTCTGAAACACTGTTTAATCACTTACAATGCCATGAAACGCTGTTTCAATGTATGTAAAACATAAAGAACACAGTTACAATCTACGTATTGCAAACTATGGAACAGACTGTTTTCTCTTAAACTAATCTTTGAAAGTTTCTTCTTAACTTGCATGAGATAGTAATTGAGAACACAATGTTTGGCTCTAAAGCAGAGTTTAAGGTACTTACAAAGATTTGAAATGCTGTTTTAATGTATGTAAAACATAAAGAACACAGTTAAAATCTACTTGAAAACACAATGTCTTGCTCTGAAACACTATTTAATCACTTACAATGCCTTGAAACGATGTTTCAATGTATGTAAAACATAAAGAACACAGTTACAATCTACTTATTGCAAACTATAGAACAGACTGTTTTCTCTTAAACTAATCTATGAAAGTTTCTTCTTAACTTGAATGAGATATTAGTTAAGAACACAATGTTTGGCTTTAAAACGGAGTTTAAGGTATATACAAAGCTTTGAAATGCTGTTTTAATGTATGTAAAACATAAAGAACACAGTTTATATCTACTTGAAAACACAATGTCTTGCTCTGAAAGACTGTTTAATCCCTTACAATGCCTTGAAACGCTGTTTCAATGTATGTAAAAGATAAAGAACACAGTTACAATCTACTTATTGCAAACTATAGAACAGACTGTTTTCTCTTAAACTAATCTTTGAAAGTTTCTTCTTAACTTGCATGAGATAGTAGTTGAGATCACAATGTTTGGCTCTAAAACAGAGTTTAAGGTACATACAAAGCTTTGAAATGCTGTTTTAATATATGTAAAACATAAAGAACGCAGTTTAAATCTACTTGAAAACACAATGTCTTGCCCAGAAACACTGTTTAATCACTTAAAATGCCTTGAAATGCTATTTCAATGTATGTAAAACATAAAGAACACAGTTACAATCTACTTATTGCAAACTATAGAACAGACTGTTTTCTCTTAAACTAATCTATGAAAGTTTCTTCTTAACTTGAATGAGATATTAGTTAAGAACACAATGTTTGGCTTTAAAACAGAGTTTAAGGTATATACAAAGCTTTGAAATGCTGTTTTAATGTATGTAAAACATAAAGAACACAGATTAAATCTACTTGAAAACACAATGTCTTGCTCTGAAACACTGTTTTATCCCTTACAATGCCTTGAAACGCTGTTTCAATGTATGTAAAAGATAAAGAACACAGTTACAATCTACTTATTGCAAACTATAGAACAGACTGTTTTCTCTTAAACTAATCTTTGAAAGTTTCTTCTTAACTTGCATGAGATAGTAGTTGAGAACACAATGTTTGGCTCTAAAACAGAGTTTAAGGTACTTACAAAGCTTTGAAATGCTATTTTAATGTAAGTAAAACATAAAGAACACAGTTTAAATCTACTTGAAAACACAATGTCTTGCTCTGAAACACTATTTAATCACTTACAATGCCTTGAAACGCTATTTCAATGTATAAAAAACATAAAGAACAGTTACAATGTACGTTTGGCAAGCTATAGAACAGACTGTTTTCTCTTAAACTAATCTTTGAAAGTTTCTTCTAAACTTGCATGAGATAGTAGTTGAGAACACAATGTTTGGCTCTAAAACAGAGTTTAAGGTACTTACAAAGCTTTGAAATGCTGTTTTAATGTATGTAAAACATAAAGAACACAGTTTAAATCTACTTGAAAACACAATGTCTTGCCCTGAAACACTGTTTAATCACTTAAAATGCCTTGAAATGCTATTTCAATGTATGTAAAACATAAAGAACACAGTTACAATCTACTTATTGCAAACTATAGAACAGAATGTTTTCTCTTAAACTAATCTTTGAAAGTTTCTTCTTAACTTGCATGAGATAGTAGTTGAGAACACAATGTTTGGCTCTAAAACAGAGTTTAAGGTACTAACAAAGCTTTGAAATGCTGTTTTAATGTATGTAAAACATAAAGAACACAGTTTAAATCTACTAGAAAACACAATGTCTTGCCCTGAAACACTGTTTAATCACTTACAATGCCTTGAAACGCTTTTTGAATGTATGTAAAACATAAAGAACACAGTTACAATCTACTTATTGCAAACTATAGAACAGACTGTTTTCTCTTAAACTAATCTATGAAAGTTTCTTCTTAACTTGAATGAGATATTAGTTAAGAACACAATGTTTGGCTTTAAAACAGAGTTTAAGGTATATACAAAGCTTTGAAATGCTGTTTTAATGTATGTAAAACATAAAGAACACAGTTTAAATCTACTAGAAAACACAATGTCTTGCTCTGAAACACTGTTTAATCACTTACAATGCCATGAAACGCTGTTTCAATGTATGTAAAACATAAAGAACACAGTTACAATCTACGTATTGCAAACTATAGAACAGACTGTTTTCTCTTAAACTAATCTTTGAAAGTTTCTTCTTAACTTGCATGAGATAGTAATTGAGAACACAATGTTTGGCTCTAAAGCAGAGTTTAAGGTACTTACAAAGATTTGAAATGCTGTTTTAATGTATGTAAAACATAAAGAACACAGTTAAAATCTACTTGAAAACACAATGTCTTGCTCTGAAACACTATTTAATCACTTACAATGCCTTGAAACGATGTTTCAATGTATGTAAAACATAAAGAACACAGTTACAATCTACTTATTGCAAACTATAGAACAGACTGTTTTCTCTTAAACTAATCTATGAAAGTTTCTTCTTAACTTGAATGAGATATTAGTTAAGAACACAATGTTTGGCTTTAAAACGGAGTTTAAGGTATATACAAAGCTTTGAAATGCTGTTTTAATGTATGTAAAACATAAAGAACACAGTTTATATCTACTTGAAAACACAATGTCTTGCTCTGAAAGACTGTTTAATCCCTTACAATGCCTTGAAACGCTGTTTCAATGTATGTAAAAGATAAAGAACACAGTTACAATCTACTTATTGCAAACTATAGAACAGACTGTTTTCTCTTAAACTAATCTTTGAAAGTTTCTTCTTAACTTGCATGAGATAGTAGTTGAGATCACAATGTTTGGCTCTAAAACAGAGTTTAAGGTACATACAAAGCTTTGAAATGCTGTTTTAATATATGTAAAACATAAAGAACGCAGTTTAAATCTACTTGAAAACACAATGTCTTGCCCAGAAACACTGTTTAATCACTTAAAATGCCTTGAAATGCTATTTCAATGAATGTAAAACATAAAGAACACAGTTACAATCTACTTATTGCAAACTATAGAACAGAATGTTTTCTCTTAAACTAATCTTTGAAAGTTTCTTCTTAACTTGCATGAGATAGTAGTTGAGAACACAATGTTTGGCTCTAAAACAGAGTTTAAGGTACTTACAAAGCTTTGAAATGGTGTTTTAATGTATGTAAAACATAAAGAACACAGTTTAAATCTACTTGAAAACACAATGTCTTGCCCTGAAACACTGTTTAATCACTTAAAATGCCTTGAAATGCTATTTCAATGTATGTAAAACATAAAGAACACAGTTACAATCTACTTATTGCAAACTATAGAACAGAATGTTTTCTCTTAAACTAATCTTTGATAGTTTCTTCTTAACTTGCATGAGATAGTAGTTGAGAACACAATGTTTGGCTCTAAAACAGAGTTTAAGGTACTTACAAAGCTTTGAAATGCTGTTTTAATGTATGTAAAACATAAAGAACACAGTTTAAATCTACTAGAAAACACAATGTCTTGCCCAGAAACACTGTTTAATCACTTAAAATGCCTTGAAATGCTATTTCAATGAATGTAAAACATAAAGAACACAGTTACAATCTACTTATTGCAAACTATAGAACAGAATGTTTTCTCTTAAACTAATCTTTGAAAGTTTCTTCTTAACTTGCATGAGATAGTAGTTGAGAACACAATGTTTGGCTCTAAAACAGAGTTTAAGGTACTTACAAAGCTTTGAAATGCTGTTTTAATGTATGTAAAACATAAAGAACACAGTTTAAATCTACTTGAAAACACAATGTCTTGCCCTGAAACACTGTTTAATCACTTAAAATGCCTTGAAATGCTATTTCAATGTATGTAAAACATAAAGAACACAGTTACAATCTACTTATTGCAAACTATAGAACAGAATGTTTTCTCTTAAACTAATCTTTGATAGTTTCTTCTTAACTTGCATGAGATAGTAGTTGAGAACACAATGTTTGGCTCTAAAACAGAGTTTAAGGTACTTACAAAGCTTTGAAATGCTGTTTTAATGTATGTAAAACATAAAGAACACAGTTTAAATCTACTAGAAAACACAATGTCTTGCCCTGAAACACTGTTTAATCACTTACAATGCCTTGAAACGCTGTTTCAATGTATGTAAAACATAAAGAACACAGTTACAATCTACTTATTGCAAACTATAGAACAGACTGTTTTCTCTTAAACTAATCTATGAAAGTTTCTTCTTAACTTGAATGAGATATTAGTTAAGAACACAATGTTTGGCTTTAAAACAGAGTTTAAGGTATATACAAAGCTTTGAAATGCTGTTTTAATGTATGTAAAACATAAAGAACACAGTTTAAATCTACTAGAAAACACAATGTCTTGCTCTGAAACACTGTTTAATCACTTACAATGCCATGAAACGCTGTTTCAATGTATGTAAAACATAAAGAACACAGTTACAATCTACGTATTGCAAACTATAGAACAGACTGTTTTCTCTTAAACTAATCTTTGAAAGTTTCTTCTTAACTTGCATGAGATAGTAATTGAGAACACAATGTTTGGCTCTAAAGCAGAGTTTAAGGTACTTACAAAGATTTGAAATGCTGTTTTAATGTATGTAAAACATAAAGAACACAGTTTAAATCTACTTGAAAACACAATGTCTTGCTCTGAAACACTATTTAATCACTTACAATGCCTTGAAACGCTATTTCAATGTATAAAAAACATAAAGAACACAGTTACAATCTACGTTTGGCAAGCTATAGAACAGACTGTTTTCTCTTAAACTAATCTTTGAAAGTTTCTTCTTAACTTGCATGAGATAGTAGTTGAGATCACAATGTTTGGCTCTAAAACAGAGTTTAAGGTACATACAAAGCTTTGAAATGCTGTTTTAATATATGTAAAACATAAAGAACGCAGTTTAAATCTACTTGAAAACACAATGTCTTGCTCTGAAACATTGTTTAATCACTTACAATGCCTTGAAACGCTGTTTCAATGAATGTAAAAAATGAACACAGTTACAATCTACTTATTGCAAACTATAGAACAGACTGTTTTCTCTTAAACTAATCTTTGAAAGTTTCTTCTTAACTTGCATGAGATAGTAGTTGAGAACACAATGTTTGGCTCTAAAACAGAGTTTAAGGTACTTACAATGCTTTGAAATGCTGTTTTAATGTATGTAAAACATAAGAACACAGTTTAAATCTACTTGAAAACACAATGTCTTGCTCTGAAACACTGTTTAATCACTTAAAATGCCTTGAAATGCTATTTCAATGTATGTAAAACATAAAGAACACAGTTACAATCTACTTATTGCAAACTATAGAACAGAATGTTTTCTCTTAAACTAATCTTTGAAAGATTCTTCTTAACTTCCATGAGATAGTAGTTGAGAACACAATGTTTGGCTCTAAAACAGAGTTTAAGGTACTTACAAAGCTTTGAAATGCTGTTTTAATGTATGTAAAACATAAAGAACACAGTTTAAATCTACTAGAAAACACAATGTCTTGCCCTGAAACACTGTTTAATCACTTACAATGCCTTGAAACGATGTTTCAATGTATGTAAAACATAAAGAACACAGTTACAATCTACTTATTGCAAACTATAGAACAGACTGTTTTCTCTTAAACTAATCTATGAAAGTTTCTTCTTAACTTGAATGAGATATTAGTTAAGAACACAATGTTTGGCTTTAAAACGGAGTTTAAGGTATATACAAAGCTTTGAAATGCTGTTTTAATGTATGTAAAACATAAAGAACACAGTTTATATCTACTTGAAAACACAATGTCTTGCTCTGAAAGACTGTTTAATCCCTTACAATGCCTTGAAACGCTGTTTCAATGTATGTAAAAGATAAAGAACACAGTTACAATCTACTTATTGCAAACTATAGAACAGACTGTTTTCTCTTAAACTAATCTTTGAAAGTTTCTTCTTAACTTGTATGAGATAGTAGTTGAGATCACAATGTTTGGCTCTAAAACAGAGTTTAAGGTACATACAAAGCTTTGAAATGCTGTTTTAATATATGTAAAACATAAAGAACGCAGTTTAAATCTACTTGAAAACACAATGTCTTGCCCAGAAACACTGTTTAATCACTTAAAATGCCTTGAAATGCTATTTCAATGTATGTAAAACATAAAGAACACAGTTACAATCTACTTATTGCAAACTATAGAACAGACTGTTTTCTCTTAAACTAATCTTTGAAAGTTTCTTCTTAACTTGCATGAGATAGTAGTTGAGAACACAATGTTTGGCTCTAAAACAGAGTTTAAGGTACTTACAAAGCTTTGAAATGCTGTTTTAATGTATGTAAAACATAAAGAACACAGTTTAAATCTACTAGAAAACACAATGTCTTGCCCTGAAACACTGTTTAATCACTTACAATGCCTTGAAACGCTGTTTCAATGTATGTAAAACATAAAGAACACAGTTACAATCTACTTATTGCAAACTATAGAACAGACTGTTTTCTCTTAAACTAATCTATGAAAGTTTCTTCTTAACTTGAATGAGATATTAGTTAAGAACACAATGTTTGGCTTTAAAACAGAGTTTAAGGTATATACAAAGCTTTGAAATGCTGTTTTAATGTATGTAAAACATAAAGAACACAGTTTAAATCTACTAGAAAACACAATGTCTTGCCCTGAAACACTGTTTAATCACTTACAATGCCTTGAAACGCTGTTTCAATGTATGTAAAACATAAAGAACACAGTTACAATCTACTTATTGCAAACTATAGAACAGACTGTTTTCTCTTAAACTAATCTATGAAAGTTTCTTCTTAACTTGAATGAGATATTAGTTAAGAACACAATGTTTGGCTTTAAAACAGAGTTTAAGGTATATACAAAGCTTTGAAATGCTGTTTTAATGTATGTAAAACATAAAGAACACAATTTAAATCTACTTGAAAACACAATGTCTTGCTCTGAAACACTGTTTAATCCCTTACAATGCCTTGAAACGCTGTTTCAATGTATGTAAAAGATAAAGAACACAGTTACAATCTACTTATTGCAAACTATAGAACAGACTGTTTTCTCTTAAACTAATCTTTGAAAGTTTCTTCTTAACTTGCATGAGATAGTAGTTGAGAACACAATGTTTGGCTCTAAAACAGAGTTTAAGGTACTTACAAAGCTTTGAAATGCTGTTTTAATGTATGTAAAACATAAAGAACACAATTTAAATCTACTAGAAAACACAATGTCTTGCCCTGAAACACTGTTTAATCACTTACAATGCCTTGAAAAGCTGTTTCAATGTATGTAAAACATAAAGAACACAGTTACAATCTACTTATTGCAAACTATAGAACAGACTGTTTTCTCTTAAACTAATCTATGAAAGTTTCTTCTTAACTTGAATGAGATATTAGTTAAGAACACAATGTTTGGCTTTAAAACAGAGTTTAAGGTATATACAAAGCTTTGAAATGCTGTTTTAATGTATGTAAAACATAAAGAACACAGTTTAAATCTACTTGAAAACACAATGTCTTGCTCTGAAACACTGTTTAATCCCTTACAATGCCTTGAAACGCTGTTTCAATGTATGTAAAAGATAAAGAACACAGTTACAATCTACTTATTGCAAACTATAGAACAGACTGTTTTCTCTTAAACTAATCTTTGAAAGTTTCTTCTTAACTTGCATGAGATAGTAGTTGAGAACACAATGTTTGGCTCTAAAACAGAGTTTAAGGTACTTACAAAGCTTTGAAATGCTGTTTTAATGTATGTAAAACATAAAGAACACAGTTTAAATCTACTTGAAAACACAATGTCTTGTTCTGCAACACTATTTAATCACTTACAATGCCTTGAAACGCTATTTCATTGTATAAAAACATAAAGAACACAGTTACAATCTACGTTTGGCAAGCTATAGAACAGACTGTTTTCTCTTAAACTAATCTTTGAAAGTTTCTTCTAAACTTGCATGAGATAGTAGTTGAGAACACAATGTTTGGCTCTAAAACAGAGTTTAAGGTACTTACAAAGCTTTGAAATGCTGTTTTAATGTATGTAAAACATAAAGAACACAGTTTAAATCTACTAGAAAACACAATGTCTTGCTCTGAAACACTGTTTAATCACTTACAATGCCATGAAACGCTGTTTCAATGTATGTAAAACATAAAGAACACAGTTACAATCTACGTTTGGCAAGCTATAGAACAGACTGTTTTCTCTTAAACTAACCTTTGAAAGTTTCTTCTTAACTTGCATGAGATAGTAGTTGAGAACACAATGTTTGGCTCTAAAACAGAGTTTAAGGTACTTACAAAGCTTTGAAATGCTGTTTTAATGTATGTAAAACATAAAGAACACAGTTTAAATCTACTAGAAAACACAATGTCTTGCCCTGAAACACTGTTTAATCACTTACAATGCCTTGAAACGATGTTTCAATGTATGTAAAACATAAAGAACACAGTTACAATCTACTTATTGCAAACTATAGAACAGACTGTTTTCTCTTAAACTAATCTATGAAAGTTTCTTCTTAACTTGAATGAGATATTAGTTAAGAACACAATGTTTGGCTTTAAAACGGAGTTTAAGGTATATACAAAGCTTTGAAATGCTGTTTTAATGTATGTAAAACATAAAGAACACAGTTTATATCTACTTGAAAACACAATGTCTTGCTCTGAAAGACTGTTTAATCCCTTACAATGCCTTGAAACGCTGTTTCAATGTATGTAAAAGATAAAGAACACAGTTACAATCTACTTATTGCAAACTATAGAACAGACTGTTTTCTCTTAAACTAATCTTTGAAAGTTTCTTCTTAACTTGTATGAGATAGTAGTTGAGATCACAATGTTTGGCTCTAAAACAGAGTTTAAGGTACATACAAAGCTTTGAAATGCTGTTTTAATATATGTAAAACATAAAGAACGCAGTTTAAATCTACTTGAAAACACAATGTCTTGCCCAGAAACACTGTTTAATCACTTAAAATGCCTTGAAATGCTATTTCAATGTATGTAAAACATAAAGAACACAGTTACAATCTACTTATTGCAAACTATAGAACAGACTGTTTTCTCTTAAACTAATCTTTGAAAGTTTCTTCTTAACTTGCATGAGATAGTAGTTGAGAACACAATGTTTGGCTCTAAAACAGAGTTTAAGGTACTTACAAAGCTTTGAAATGCTGTTTTAATGTATGTAAAACATAAAGAACACAGTTTAAATCTACTAGAAAACACAATGTCTTGCCCTGAAACACTGTTTAATCACTTACAATGCCTTGAAACGCTGTTT
The DNA here is from genome assembly GCF_041902795.1 of Electrophorus electricus. Taxonomy (NCBI): domain Eukaryota; kingdom Metazoa; phylum Chordata; class Actinopteri; order Gymnotiformes; family Gymnotidae; genus Electrophorus; species Electrophorus electricus. The sequence continues at coordinate 17,671,789 of NC_137499.1, forward strand.
CAATGTATGTAAAACATAAAGAACACAGTTACAATCTACTTATTGCAAACTATAGAACAGACTGTTTTCTCTTAAACTAATCTATGAAAGTTTCTTCTTAACTTGAATGAGATATTAGTTAAGAACACAATGTTTGGCTTTAAAACAGAGTTTAAGGTATATACAAAGCTTTGAAATGCTGTTTTAATGTATGTAAAACATAAAGAACACAATTTAAATCTACTTGAAAACACAATGTCTTGCTCTGAAACACTGTTTAATCCCTTACAATGCCTTGAAACGCTGTTTCAATGTATGTAAAAGATAAAGAACACAGTTACAATCTACTTATTGCAAACTATAGAACAGACTGTTTTCTCTTAAACTAATCTTTGAAAGTTTCTTCTTAACTTGCATGAGATAGTAGTTGAGAACACAATGTTTGGCTCTAAAACAGAGTTTAAGGTACTTACAAAGCTTTGAAATGCTGTTTTAATGTATGTAAAACATAAAGAACACAATTTAAATCTACTAGAAAACACAATGTCTTGCCCTGAAACACTGTTTAATCACTTACAATGCCTTGAACAGCTGTTTCAATGTATGTAAAACATAAAGAACACAGTTACAATCTACTTATTGCAAACTATAGAACAGACTGTTTTCTCTTAAACTAATCTATGAAAGTTTCTTCTTAACTTGAATGAGATATTAGTTAAGAACACAATGTTTGGCTTTAAAACAGAGTTTAAGGTATATACAAAGCTTTGAAATGCTGTTTTAATGTATGTAAAACATAAAGAACACAGTTTAAATCTACTTGAAAACACAATGTCTTGCTCTGAAACACTGTTTAATCCCTTACAATGCCTTGAAACGCTGTTTCAATGTATGTAAAAGATAAAGAACACAGTTACAATCTACTTATTGCAAACTATAGAACAGACTGTTTTCTCTTAAACTAATCTTTGAAAGTTTCTTCTTAACTTGCATGAGATAGTAGTTGAGAACACAATGTTTGGCTCTAAAACAGAGTTTAAGGTACTTACAAAGCTTTGAAATGCTGTTTTAATGTATGTAAAACATAAAGAACACAGTTTAAATCTACTTGAAAACACAATGTCTTGTTCTGCAACACTATTTAATCACTTACAATGCCTTGAAACGCTATTTCATTGTATAAAAACATAAAGAACACAGTTACAATCTACGTTTGGCAAGCTATAGAACAGACTGTTTTCTCTTAAACTAATCTTTGAAAGTTTCTTCTAAACTTGCATGAGATAGTAGTTGAGAACACAATGTTTGGCTCTAAAACAGAGTTTAAGGTACTTACAAAGCTTTGAAATGCTGTTTTAATGTATGTAAAACATAAAGAACACAGTTTAAATCTACTAGAAAACACAATGTCTTGCTCTGAAACACTGTTTAATCACTTACAATGCCATGAAACGCTGTTTCAATGTATGTAAAACATAAAGAACACAGTTACAATCTACGTATTGCAAACTATAGAACAGACTGTTTTCTCTTAAACTAATCTTTGAAAGTTTCTTCTTAACTTGCATGAGATAGTAATTGAGAACACAATGTTTGGCTCTAAAGCAGAGTTTAAGGTACTTACAAAGATTTGAAATGCTGTTTTAATGTATGTAAAACATAAAGAACACAGTTTAAATCTACTTGAAAACACAATGTCTTGCTCTGAAACTATTTAATCACTTACAATGCCTTGAAACGCTATTTCAATGTATAAAAAACATAAAGAACACAGTTACAATCTACGTTTGGCAAGCTATAGAACAGACTGTTTTCTCTTAAACTAACCTTTGAAAGTTTCTTCTTAACTTGCATGAGATAGTAGTTGAGAACACAATGTTTGGCTCTAAAACAGAGTTTAAGGTACTTACAAAGCTTTGAAATGCTGTTTTAATGTATGTAAAACATAAAGAACACAGTTTAAATCTACTAGAAAACACAATGTCTTGCCCTGAAACACTGTTTAATCACTTACAATGCCTTGAAACGCTGTTTCAATGTATGTAAAACATAAAGAACACAGTTACAATCTACTTATTGCAAACTATAGAACAGACTGTTTTCTCTTAAACTAATCTATGAAAGTTTCTTCTTAACTTGAATGAGATATTAGTTAAGAACACAATGTTTGGCTTTAAAACAGAGTTTAAGGTATATACAAAGCTTTGAAATGCTGTTTTAATGTATGTAAAACATAAAGAACACAGTTTAAATCTACTTGAAAACACAATGTCTTGCTCTGAAACACTGTTTAATCCCTTACAATGCCTTGAAACGCTGTTTCAATGTATGTAAAAGATAAAGAACACAGTTACAATCTACTTATTGCAAACTATAGAACAGACTGTTTTCTCTTAAACTAACCTTTGAAAGTTTCTTCTTAACTTGCATGAGATAGTAGTTGAGAACACAATGTTTGGCTCTAAAACAGAGTTTAAGGTACTTACAAAGCTTTGAAATGCTGTTTTAATGTATGTAAAACATAAAGAACACAGTTTAAATCTACTAGAAAACACAATGTCTTGCTCTGAAACACTGTTTAATCACTTACAATGCCATGAAACGCTGTTTCAATGTATGTAAAACATAAAGAACACAGTTACAATCTACGTATTGCAAACTATAGAACAGACTGTTTTCTCTTAAACTAATCTTTGAAAGTTTCTTCTTAACTTGCATGAGATAGTAATTGAGAACACAATGTTTGGCTCTAAAGCAGAGTTTAAGGTACTTACAAAGATTTGAAATGCTGTTTTAATGTATGTAAAACATAAAGAACACAGTTTAAATCTACTTGAAAACACAATGTCTTGCTCTGAAACACTATTTAATCACTTACAATGCCTTGAAACGCTATTTCAATGTATAAAAAACATAAAGAACACAGTTACAATCTACGTTTGGCAAGCTATAGAACAGACTGTTTTCTCTTAAACTAATCTTTGAAAGTTTCTTCTTAACTTGCATGAGATAGTAGTTGAGATCACAATGTTTGGCTCTAAAACAGAGTTTAAGGTACATACAAAGCTTTGAAATGCTGTTTTAATATATGTAAAACATAAAGAACGCAGTTTAAATCTACTTGAAAACACAATGTCTTGCTCTGAAACATTGTTTAATCACTTACAATGCCTTGAAACGCTGTTTCAATGAATGTAAAAAATGAACACAGTTACAATCTACTTATTGCAAACTATAGAACAGACTGTTTTCTCTTAAACTAATCTTTGAAAGTTTCTTCTTAACTTGCATGAGATAGTAGTTGAGAACACAATGTTTGGCTCTAAAACAGAGTTTAAGGTACTTACAATGCTTTGAAATGCTGTTTTAATGTATGTAAAACATAAGAACACAGTTTAAATCTACTTGAAAACACAATGTCTTGCTCTGAAACACTGTTTAATCACTTACAATGCCTTGAAATGCTATTTCAATGTATGTAAAACATAAAGAACACAGTTACAATCTACTTATTGCAAACTATAGAACAGACTGTTTTCTCTTAAACTAATCTATGAAAGTTTCTTCTTAACTTGAATGAGATATTAGTTAAGAACACAATGTTTGGCTTTAAAACGGAGTTTAAGGTATATACAAAGCTTTGAAATGCTGTTTTAATGTATGTAAAACATAAAGAACACAGTTTATATCTACTTGAAAACACAATGTCTTGCTCTGAAAGACTGTTTAATCCCTTACAATGCCTTGAAACGCTGTTTCAATGTATGTAAAAGATAAAGAACACAGTTACAATCTACTTATTGCAAACTATAGAACAGACTGTTTTCTCTTAAACTAATCTTTGAAAGTTTCTTCTTAACTTGTATGAGATAGTAGTTGAGATCACAATGTTTGGCTCTAAAACAGAGTTTAAGGTACATACAAAGCTTTGAAATGCTGTTTTAATATATGTAAAACATAAAGAACGCAGTTTAAATCTACTTGAAAACACAATGTCTTGCCCAGAAACACTGTTTAATCACTTAAAATGCCTTGAAATGCTATTTCAATGTATGTAAAACATAAAGAACACAGTTACAATCTACTTATTGCAAACTATAGAACAGACTGTTTTCTCTTAAACTAATCTTTGAAAGTTTCTTCTTAACTTGCATGAGATAGTAGTTGAGAACACAATGTTTGGCTCTAAAACAGTGTTTAAGGTACTTACAAAGCTTTGAAATGCTGTTTTAATGTATGTAAAACATAAAGAACACAGTTTAAATCTACTAGAAAACACAATGTCTTGCCCTGAAACACTGTTTAATCACTTACAATGCCTTGAAACGCTGTTTCAATGTATGTAAAACATAAAGAACACAGTTACAATCTACTTATTGCAAACTATAGAACAGACTGTTTTCTCTTAAACTAATCTATGAAAGTTTCTTCTTAACTTGAATGAGATATTAGTTAAGAACACAATGTTTGGCTTTAAAACAGAGTTTAAGGTATATACAAAGCTTTGAAATGCTGTTTTAATGTATGTAAAACATAAAGAACACAATTTAAATCTACTTGAAAACACAATGTCTTGCTCTGAAACACTGTTTAATCCCTTACAATGCCTTGAAACGCTGTTTCAATGTATGTAAAAGATAAAGAACACAGTTACAATCTACTTATTGCAAACTATAGAACAGACTGTTTTCTCTTAAACTAACCTTTGAAAGTTTCTTCTTAACTTGCATGAGATAGTAGTTGAGAACACAATGTTTGGCTCTAAAACAGAGTTTAAGGTACTTACAAAGCTTTGAAATGCTGTTTTAATGTATGTAAAACATAAAGAACACAATTTAAATCTACTAGAAAACACAATGTCTTGCCCTGAAACACTGTTTAATCACTTACAATGCCTTGAAAAGCTGTTTCAATGTATGTAAAACATAAAGAACACAGTTACAATCTACTTATTGCAAACTATAGAACAGACTGTTTTCTCTTAAACTAATCTATGAAAGTTTCTTCTTAACTTGAATGAGATATTAGTTAAGAACACAATGTTTGGCTTTAAAACAGAGTTTAAGGTATATACAAAGCTTTGAAATGCTGTTTTAATGTATGTAAAACATAAAGAACACAGTTTAAATCTACTTGAAAACACAATGTCTTGCTCTGAAACACTGTTTAATCCCTTACAATGCCTTGAAACGCTGTTTCAATGTATGTAAAAGATAAAGAACACAGTTACAATCTACTTATTGCAAACTATAGAACAGACTGTTTTCTCTTAAACTAATCTTTGAAAGTTTCTTCTTAACTTGCATGAGATAGTAGTTGAGAACACAATGTTTGGCTCTAAAACAGAGTTTAAGGTACTTACAAAGCTTTGAAATGCTGTTTTAATGTATGTAAAACATAAAGAACACAGTTTAAATCTACTTGAAAACACAATGTCTTGTTCTGCAACACTATTTAATCACTTACAATGCCTTGAAACGCTATTTCATTGTATAAAAACATAAAGAACACAGTTACAATCTACGTTTGGCAAGCTATAGAACAGACTGTTTTCTCTTAAACTAATCTTTGAAAGTTTCTTCTAAACTTGCATGAGATAGTAGTTGAGAACACAATGTTTGGCTCTAAAACAGAGTTTAAGGTACTTACAAAGCTTTGAAATGCTGTTTTAATGTATGTAAAACATAAAGAACACAGTTTACATCTACTAGAAAACACAATGTCTTGCTCTGAAACACTGTTTAATCACTTACAATGCCATGAAACGCTGTTTCAATGTATGTAAAACATAAAGAACACAGTTACAATCTACGTATTGCAAACTATAGAACAGACTGTTTTCTCTTAAACTAATCTTTGAAAGTTTCTTCTTAACTTGCATGAGATAGTAATTGAGAACACAATGTTTGGCTCTAAAGCAGAGTTTAAGGTACTTACAAAGATTTGAAATGCTGTTTTAATGTATGTAAAACATAAAGAACACAGTTTAAATCTACTTGAAAACACAATGTCTTGCTCTGAAACATTGTTTAATCACTTACAATGCCTTGAAACGCTGTTTCAATGTATGTAAAAAATGAAGAACACAGTTACAATCTACTTATTGCAAACTATAGAACAGACTGTTTTCTCTTAAACTAACCTTTGAAAGTTTCTTCTTAACTTGCATGAGATAGTAGTTGAGAACACAATGTTTGGCTCTAAAACAGAGTTTAAGGTACTTACAAAGCTTTGAAATGCTGTTTTAATGTATGTAAAACATAAAGAACACAGTTTAAATCTACTAGAAAACACAATGTCTTGCCCTGAAACACTGTTTAATCACTTACAATGCCTTGAAACGCTGTTTCAATGTATGTAAAACATAAAGAACACAGTTACAATCTACTTATTGCAAACTATAGAACAGACTGTTTTCTCTTAAACTAATCTATGAAAGTTTCTTCTTAACTTGAATGAGATATTAGTTAAGAACACAATGTTTGGCTTTAAAACAGAGTTTAAGGTATATACAAAGCTTTGAAATGCTGTTTTAATGTATGTAAAACATAAAGAACACAATTTAAATCTACTTGAAAACACAATGTCTTGCTCTGAAACACTGTTTAATCCCTTACAATGCCTTGAAACGCTGTTTCAATGTATGTAAAAGATAAAGAACACAGTTACAATCTACTTATTGCAAACTATAGAACAGACTGTTTTCTCTTAAACTAACCTTTGAAAGTTTCTTCTTAACTTGCATGAGATAGTAGTTGAGAACACAATGTTTGGCTCTAAAACAGAGTTTAAGGTACTTACAAAGCTTTGAAATGCTGTTTTAATGTATGTAAAACATAAAGAACACAATTTAAATCTACTAGAAAACACAATGTCTTGCCCTGAAACACTGTTTAATCACTTACAATGCCTTGAAAAGCTGTTTCAATGTATGTAAAACATAAAGAACACAGTTACAATCTACTTATTGCAAACTATAGAACAGACTGTTTTCTCTTAAACTAATCTATGAAAGTTTCTTCTTAACTTGAATGAGATATTAGTTAAGAACACAATGTTTGGCTTTAAAACAGAGTTTAAGGTATATACAAAGCTTTGAAATGCTGTTTTAATGTATGTAAAACATAAAGAACACAGTTTAAATCTACTTGAAAACACAATGTCTTGCTCTGAAACACTGTTTAATCCCTTACAATGCCTTGAAACGCTGTTTCAATGTATGTAAAAGATAAAGAACACAGTTACAATCTACTTATTGCAAACTATAGAACAGACTGTTTTCTCTTAAACTAATCTTTGAAAGTTTCTTCTTAACTTGCATGAGATAGTAGTTGAGAACACAATGTTTGGCTCTAAAACAGAGTTTAAGGTACTTACAAAGCTTTGAAATGCTGTTTTAATGTATGTAAAACATAAAGAACACAGTTTAAATCTACTTGAAAACACAATGTCTTGTTCTGCAACACTATTTAATCACTTACAATGCCTTGAAACGCTATTTCATTGTATAAAAACATAAAGAACACAGTTACAATCTACGTTTGGCAAGCTATAGAACAGACTGTTTTCTCTTAAACTAATCTTTGAAAGTTTCTTCTAAACTTGCATGAGATAGTAGTTGAGAACACAATGTTTGGCTCTAAAACAGAGTTTAAGGTACTTACAAAGCTTTGAAATGCTGTTTTAATGTATGTAAAACATAAAGAACACAGTTTACATCTACTAGAAAACACAATGTCTTGCTCTGAAACACTGTTTAATCACTTACAATGCCATGAAACGCTGTTTCAATGTATGTAAAACATAAAGAACACAGTTACAATCTACGTATTGCAAACTATAGAACAGACTGTTTTCTCTTAAACTAATCTTTGAAAGTTTCTTCTTAACTTGCATGAGATAGTAATTGAGAACACAATGTTTGGCTCTAAAGCAGAGTTTAAGGTACTTACAAAGATTTGAAATGCTGTTTTAATGTATGTAAAACATAAAGAACACAGTTTAAATCTACTTGAAAACACAATGTCTTGCTCTGAAACATTGTTTAATCACTTACAATGCCTTGAAACGCTGTTTCAATGTATGTAAAAAATGAAGAACACAGTTACAATCTACTTATTGCAAACTATAGAACAGACTGTTTTCTCTTAAACTAACCTTTGAAAGTTTCTTCTTAACTTGCATGAGATAGTAGTTGAGAACACAATGTTTGGCTCTAAAACAGAGTTTAAGGTACTTACAAAGCTTTGAAATGCTGTTTTAATGTATGTAAAACATAAAGAACACAGTTTAAATCTACTAGAAAACACAATGTCTTGCCCTGAAACACTGTTTAATCACTTACAATGCCTTGAAACGCTGTTTCAATGTATGTAAAACATAAAGAACACAGTTACAATCTACTTATTGCAAACTATAGAACAGACTGTTTTCTCTTAAACTAATCTATGAAAGTTTCTTCTTAACTTGAATGAGATATTAGTTAAGAACACAATGTTTGGCTTTAAAACAGAGTTTAAGGTATATACAAAGCTTTGAAATGCTGTTTTAATGTATGTAAAACATAAAGAACACAATTTAAATCTACTTGAAAACACAATGTCTTGCTCTGAAACACTGTTTAATCCCTTACAATGCCTTGAAACGCTGTTTCAATGTATGTAAAAGATAAAGAACACAGTTACAATCTACTTATTGCAAACTATAGAACAGACTGTTTTCTCTTAAACTAACCTTTGAAAGTTTCTTCTTAACTTGCATGAGATAGTAGTTGAGAACACAATGTTTGGCTCTAAAACAGAGTTTAAGGTACTTACAAAGCTTTGAAATGCTGTTTTAATGTATGTAAAACATAAAGAACACAATTTAAATCTACTAGAAAACACAATGTCTTGCCCTGAAACACTGTTTAATCACTTACAATGCCTTGAAAAGCTGTTTCAATGTATGTAAAACATAAAGAACACAGTTACAATCTACTTATTGCAAACTATAGAACAGACTGTTTTCTCTTAAACTAATCTATGAAAGTTTCTTCTTAACTTGAATGAGATATTAGTTAAGAACACAATGTTTGGCTTTAAAACAGAGTTTAAGGTATATACAAAGCTTTGAAATGCTGTTTTAATGTATGTAAAACATAAAGAACACAGTTTAAATCTACTTGAAAACACAATGTCTTGCTCTGAAACACTGTTTAATCCCTTACAATGCCTTGAAACGCTGTTTCAATGTATGTAAAAGATAAAGAACACAGTTACAATCTACTTATTGCAAACTATAGAACAGACTGTTTTCTCTTAAACTAATCTTTGAAAGTTTCTTCTTAACTTGCATGAGATAGTAGTTGAGAACACAATGTTTGGCTCTAAAACAGAGTTTAAGGTACTTACAATGCTTTGAAATGCTGTTTTAATGTATGTAAAACATAAGAACACAGTTTAAATCTACTTGAAAACACAATGTCTTGCTCTGAAACACTGTTTAATCACTTACAATGCCTTGAAATGCTATTTCAATGTATGTAAAACATAAAGAACACAGTTACAATCTACTTATTGCAAACTATAGAACAGACTGTTTTCTCTTAAACTAATCTATGAAAGTTTCTTCTTAACTTGAATGAGATATTAGTTAAGAACACAATGTTTGGCTTTAAAACGGAGTTTAAGGTATATACAAAGCTTTGAAATGCTGTTTTAATGTATGTAAAACATAAAGAACACAGTTTATATCTACTTGAAAACACAATGTCTTGCTCTGAAAGACTGTTTAATCCCTTACAATGCCTTGAAACGCTGTTTCAATGTATGTAAAAGATAAAGAACACAGTTACAATCTACTTATTGCAAACTATAGAACAGACTGTTTTCTCTTAAACTAATCTTTGAAAGTTTCTTCTTAACTTGTATGAGATAGTAGTTGAGATCACAATGTTTGGCTCTAAAACAGAGTTTAAGGTACATACAAAGCTTTGAAATTCTGTTTTAATATATGTAAAACATAAAGAACGCAGTTTAAATCTACTTGAAAACACAATGTCTTGCCCAGAAACACTGTTTAATCACTTAAAATGCCTTGAAATGCTATTTCAATGTATGTAAAACATAAAGAACACAGTTACAATCTACTTATTGCAAACTATAGAACAGACTGTTTTCTCTTAAACTAATCTTTGAAAGTTTCTTCTTAACTTGCATGAGATAGTAGTTGAGAACACAATGTTTGGCTCTAAAACAGTGTTTAAGGTACTTACAAAGCTTTGAAATGCTGTTTTAATGTATGTAAAACATAAAGAACACAGTTTAAATCTACTAGAAAACACAATGTCTTGCCCTGAAACACTGTTTAATCACTTACAATGCCTTGAAACGCTGTTTCAATGTATGTAAAACATAAAGAACACAGTTACAATCTACTTATTGCAAACTATAGAACAGACTGTTTTCTCTTAAACTAATCTATGAAAGTTTCTTCTTAACTTGAATGAGATATTAGTTAAGAACACAATGTTTGGCTTTAAAACAGAGTTTAAGGTATATACAAAGCTTTGAAATGCTGTTTTAATGTATGTAAAACATAAAGAACACAATTTAAATCTACTTGAAAACACAATGTCTTGCTCTGAAACACTGTTTAATCCCTTACAATGCCTTGAAACGCTGTTTCAATGTATGTAAAAGATAAAGAACACAGTTACAATCTACTTATTGCAAACTATAGAACAGACTGTTTTCTCTTAAACTAACCTTTGAAAGTTTCTTCTTAACTTGCATGAGATAGTAGTTGAGAACACAATGTTTGGCTCTAAAACAGAGTTTAAGGTACTTACAAAGCTTTGAAATGCTGTTTTAATGTATGTAAAACATAAAGAACACAATTTAAATCTACTAGAAAACACAATGTCTTGCCCTGAAACACTGTTTAATCACTTACAATGCCTTGAAAAGCTGTTTCAATGTATGTAAAACATAAAGAACACAGTTACAATCTACTTATTGCAAACTATAGAACAGACTGTTTTCTCTTAAACTAATCTATGAAAGTTTCTTCTTAACTTGAATGAGATATTAGTTAAGAACACAATGTTTGGCTTTAAAACAGAGTTTAAGGTATATACAAAGCTTTGAAATGCTGTTTTAATGTATGTAAAACATAAAGAACACAGTTTAAATCTACTTGAAAACACAATGTCTTGCTCTGAAACACTGTTTAATCCCTTACAATGCCTTGAAACGCTGTTTCAATGTATGTAAAAGATAAAGAACACAGTTACAATCTACTTATTGCAAACTATAGAACAGACTGTTTTCTCTTAAACTAATCTTTGAAAGTTTCTTCTTAACTTGCATGAGATAGTAGTTGAGAACACAATGTTTGGCTCTAAAACAGAGTTTAAGGTACTTACAAAGCTTTGAAATGCTGTTTTAATGTATGTAAAACATAAAGAACACAGTTTAAATCTACTTGAAAACACAATGTCTTGTTCTGCAACACTATTTAATCACTTACAATGCCTTGAAACGCTATTTCATTGTATAAAAACATAAAGAACACAGTTACAATCTACGTTTGGCAAGCTATAGAACAGACTGTTTTCTCTTAAACTAATCTTTGAAAGTTTCTTCTAAACTTGCATGAGATAGTAGTTGAGAACACAATGTTTGGCTCTAAAACAGAGTTTAAGGTACTTACAAAGCTTTGAAATGCTGTTTTAATGTATGTAAAACATAAAGAACACAGTTTACATCTACTAGAAAACACAATGTCTTGCTCTGAAACACTGTTTAATCACTTACAATGCCATGAAACGCTGTTTCAATGTATGTAAAACATAAAGAACACAGTTACAATCTACGTATTGCAAACTATAGAACAGACTGTTTTCTCTTAAACTAATCTTTGAAAGTTTCTTCTTAACTTGCATGAGATAGTAATTGAGAACACAATGTTTGGCTCTAAAGCAGAGTTTAAGGTACTTACAAAGATTTGAAATGCTGTTTTAATGTATGTAAAACATAAAGAACACAGTTTAAATCTACTTGAAAACACAATGTCTTGCTCTGAAACATTGTTTAATCACTTACAATGCCTTGAAACGCTGTTTCAATGTATGTAAAAAATGAAGAACACAGTTACAATCTACTTATTGCAAACTATAGAACAGACTGTTTTCTCTTAAACTAACCTTTGAAAGTTTCTTCTTAACTTGCATGAGATAGTAGTTGAGAACACAATGTTTGGCTCTAAAACAGAGTTTAAGGTACTTACAAAGCTTTGAAATGCTGTTTTAATGTATGTAAAACATAAAGAACACAGTTTAAATCTACTAGAAAACACAATGTCTTGCCCTGAAACACTGTTTAATCACTTACAATGCCTTGAAACGCTGTTTCAATGTATGTAAAACATAAAGAACACAGTTACAATCTACTTATTGCAAACTATAGAACAGACTGTTTTCTCTTAAACTAATCTATGAAAGTTTCTTCTTAACTTGAATGAGATATTAGTTAAGAACACAATGTTTGGCTTTAAAACAGAGTTTAAGGTATATACAAAGCTTTGAAATGCTGTTTTAATGTATGTAAAACATAAAGAACACAATTTAAATCTACTTGAAAACACAATGTCTTGCTCTGAAACACTGTTTAATCCCTTACAATGCCTTGAAACGCTGTTTCAATGTATGTAAAAGATAAAGAACACAGTTACAATCTACTTATTGCAAACTATAGAACAGACTGTTTTCTCTTAAACTAATCTTTGAAAGTTTCTTCTTAACTTGCATGAGATAGTAGTTGAGAACACAATGTTTGGCTCTAAAACAGAGTTTAAGGTACTTACAAAGCTTTGAAATGCTGTTTTAATGTATGTAAAACATAAAGAACACAATTTAAATCTACTAGAAAACACAATGTCTTGCCCTGAAACACTGTTTAATCACTTACAATGCCTTGAAAAGCTGTTTCAATGTATGTAAAACATAAAGAACACAGTTACAATCTACTTATTGCAAACTATAGAACAGACTGTTTTCTCTTAAACTAATCTATGAAAGTTTCTTCTTAACTTGAATGAGATATTAGTTAAGAACACAATGTTTGGCTTTAAAACAGAGTTTAAGGTATATACAAAGCTTTGAAATGCTGTTTTAATGTATGTAAAACATAAAGAACACAGTTTAAATCTACTTGAAAACACAATGTCTTGCTCTGAAACACTGTTTAATCCCTTACAATGCCTTGAAACGCTGTTTCAATGTATGTAAAAGATAAAGAACACAGTTACAATCTACTTATTGCAAACTATAGAACAGACTGTTTTCTCTTAAACTAATCTTTGAAAGTTTCTTCTTAACTTGCATGAGATAGTAGTTGAGAACACAATGTTTGGCTCTAAAACAGAGTTTAAGGTACTTACAAAGCTTTGAAATGCTGTTTTAATGTATGTAAAACATAAAGAACACAGTTTAAATCTACTTGAAAACACAATGTCTTGTTCTGCAACACTATTTAATCACTTACAATGCCTTGAAACGCTATTTCATTGTATAAAAACATAAAGAACACAGTTACAATCTACGTTTGGCAAGCTATAGAACAGACTGTTTTCTCTTAAACTAATCTTTGAAAGTTTCTTCTAAACTTGCATGAGATAGTAGTTGAGAACACAATGTTTGGCTCTAAAACAGAGTTTAAGGTACTTACAAAGCTTTGAAATGCTGTTTTAATGTATGTAAAACATAAAGAACACAGTTTACATCTACTAGAAAACACAATGTCTTGCTCTGAAACACTGTTTAATCACTTACAATGCCATGAAACGCTGTTTCAATGTATGTAAAACATAAAGAACACAGTTACAATCTACGTATTGCAAACTATAGAACAGACTGTTTTCTCTTAAACTAATCTTTGAAAGTTTCTTCTTAACTTGCATGAGATAGTAATTGAGAACACAATGTTTGGCTCTAAAGCAGAGTTTAAGGTACTTACAAAGATTTGAAATGCTGTTTTAATGTATGTAAAACATAAAGAACACAGTTTAAATCTACTTGAAAACACAATGTCTTGCTCTGAAACATTGTTTAATCACTTACAATGCCTTGAAACACTGTTTCAATGTATGTAAAAAATGAAGAACACAGTTACAATCTACTTATTGCAAACTATAGAACAGACTGTTTTCTCTTAAACTAACCTTTGAAAGTTTCTTCTTAACTTGCATGAGATAGTAGTTGAGAACACAATGTTTGGCTCTAAAACAGAGTTTAAGGTACTTACAAAGCTTTGAAATGCTGTTTTAATGTATGTAAAACATAAAGAACACAGTTTAAATCTACTAGAAAACACAATGTCTTGCCCTGAAACACTGTTTAATCACTTACAATGCCTTGAAACGCTGTTTCAATGTATGTAAAACATAAAGAACACAGTTACAATCTACTTATTGCAAACTATAGAACAGACTGTTTTCTCTTAAACTAATCTATGAAAGTTTCTTCTTAACTTGAATGAGATATTAGTTAAGAACACAATGTTTGGCTTTAAAACAGAGTTTAAGGTATATACAAAGCTTTGAAATGCTGTTTTAATGTATGTAAAACATAAAGAACACAATTTAAATCTACTTGAAAACACAATGTCTTGCTCTGAAACACTGTTTAATCCCTTACAATGCCTTGAAACGCTGTTTCAATGTATGTAAAAGATAAAGAACACAGTTACAATCTACTTATTGCAAACTATAGAACAGACTGTTTTCTCTTAAACTAATCTTTGAAAGTTTCTTCTTAACTTGCATGAGATAGTAGTTGAGAACACAATGTTTGGCTCTAAAACAGAGTTTAAGGTACTTACAAAGCTTTGAAATGCTGTTTTAATGTATGTAAAACATAAAGAACACAATTTAAATCTACTAGAAAACACAATGTCTTGCCCTGAAACACTGTTTAATCACTTACAATGCCTTGAAAAGCTGTTTCAATGTATGTAAAACATAAAGAACACAGTTACAATCTACTTATTGCAAACTATAGAACAGACTGTTTTCTCTTAAACTAATCTATGAAAGTTTCTTCTTAACTTGAATGAGATATTAGTTAAGAACACAATGTTTGGCTTTAAAACAGAGTTTAAGGTATATACAAAGCTTTGAAATGCTGTTTTAATGTATGTAAAACATAAAGAACACAGTTTAAATCTACTTGAAAACACAATGTCTTGCTCTGAAACACTGTTTAATCCCTTACAATGCCTTGAAACGCTGTTTCAATGTATGTAAAAGATAAAGAACACAGTTACAATCTACTTATTGCAAACTATAGAACAGACTGTTTTCTCTTAAACTAATCTTTGAAAGTTTCTTCTTAACTTGCATGAGATAGTAGTTGAGAACACAATGTTTGGCTCTAAAACAGAGTTTAAGGTACTTACAAAGCTTTGAAATGCTGTTTTAATGTATGTAAAACATAAAGAACACAGTTTAAATCTACTTGAAAACACAATGTCTTGTTCTGCAACACTATTTAATCACTTACAATGCCTTGAAACGCTATTTCATTGTATAAAAACATAAAGAACACAGTTACAATCTACGTTTGGCAAGCTATAGAACAGACTGTTTTCTCTTAAACTAATCTTTGAAAGTTTCTTCTAAACTTGCATGAGATAGTAGTTGAGAACACAATGTTTGGCTCTAAAACAGAGTTTAAGGTACTTACAAAGCTTTGAAATGCTGTTTTAATGTATGTAAAACATAAAGAACACAGTTTACATCTACTAGAAAACACAATGTCTTGCTCTGAAACACTGTTTAATCACTTACAATGCCATGAAACGCTGTTTCAATGTATGTAAAACATAAAGAACACAGTTACAATCTACGTATTGCAAACTATAGAACAGACTGTTTTCTCTTAAACTAATCTTTGAAAGTTTCTTCTTAACTTGCATGAGATAGTAATTGAGAACACAATGTTTGGCTCTAAAGCAGAGTTTAAGGTACTTACAAAGATTTGAAATGCTGTTTTAATGTATGTAAAACATAAAGAACACAGTTTAAATCTACTTGAAAACACAATGTCTTGCTCTGAAACATTGTTTAATCACTTACAATGCCTTGAAACGCTGTTTCAATGTATGTAAAAAATGAAGAACACAGTTACAATCTACTTATTGCAAACTATAGAACAGACTGTTTTCTCTTAAACTAACCTTTGAAAGTTTCTTCTTAACTTGCATGAGATAGTAGTTGAGAACACAATGTTTGGCTCTAAAACAGAGTTTAAGGTACTTACAAAGCTTTGAAATGCTGTTTTAATGTATGTAAAACATAAAGAACACAGTTTAAATCTACTAGAAAACACAATGTCTTGCCCTGAAACACTGTTTAATCACTTACAATGCCTTGAAACGCTGTTTCAATGTATGTAAAACATAAAGAACACAGTTACAATCTACTTATTGCAAACTATAGAACAGACTGTTTTCTCTTAAACTAATCTATGAAAGTTTCTTCTTAACTTGAATGAGATATTAGTTAAGAACACAATGTTTGGCTTTAAAACAGAGTTTAAGGTATATACAAAGCTTTGAAATGCTGTTTTAATGTATGTAAAACATAAAGAACACAATTTAAATCTACTTGAAAACACAATGTCTTGCTCTGAAACACTGTTTAATCCCTTACAATGCCTTGAAACGCTGTTTCAATGTATGTAAAAGATAAAGAACACAGTTACAATCTACTTATTGCAAACTATAGAACAGACTGTTTTCTCTTAAACTAACCTTTGAAAGTTTCTTCTTAACTTGCATGAGATAGTAGTTGAGAACACAATGTTTGGCTCTAAAACAGAGTTTAAGGTACTTACAAAGCTTTGAAATGCTGTTTTAATGTATGTAAAACATAAAGAACACAATTTAAATCTACTAGAAAACACAATGTCTTGCCCTGAAACACTGTTTAATCACTTACAATGCCTTGAAAAGCTGTTTCAATGTATGTAAAACATAAAGAACACAGTTACAATCTACTTATTGCAAACTATAGAACAGACTGTTTTCTCTTAAACTAATCTATGAAAGTTTCTTCTTAACTTGAATGAGATATTAGTTAAGAACACAATGTTTGGCTTTAAAACAGAGTTTAAGGTATATACAAAGCTTTGAAATGCTGTTTTAATGTATGTAAAACATAAAGAACACAGTTTAAATCTACTTGAAAACACAATGTCTTGCTCTGAAACACTGTTTAATCCCTTACAATGCCTTGAAACGCTGTTTCAATGTATGTAAAAGATAAAGAACACAGTTACAATCTACTTATTGCAAACTATAGAACAGACTGTTTTCTCTTAAACTAATCTTTGAAAGTTTCTTCTTAACTTGCATGAGATAGTAGTTGAGAACACAATGTTTGGCTCTAAAACAGAGTTTAAGGTACTTACAAAGCTTTGAAATGCTGTTTTAATGTATGTAAAACATAAAGAACACAGTTTAAATCTACTTGAAAACACAATGTCTTGTTCTGCAACACTATTTAATCACTTACAATGCCTTGAAACGCTATTTCATTGTATAAAAACATAAAGAACACAGTTACAATCTACGTTTGGCAAGCTATAGAACAGACTGTTTTCTCTTAAACTAATCTTTGAAAGTTTCTTCTAAACTTGCATGAGATAGTAGTTGAGAACACAATGTTTGGCTCTAAAACAGAGTTTAAGGTACTTACAAAGCTTTGAAATGCTGTTTTAATGTATGTAAAACATAAAGAACACAGTTTAAATCTACTAGAAAACACAATGTCTTGCTCTGAAACACTGTTTAATCACTTACAATGCCATGAAACGCTGTTTCAATGTATGTAAAACATAAAGAACACAGTTACAATCTACGTATTGCAAACTATAGAACAGACTGTTTTCTCTTAAACTAATCTTTGAAAGTTTCTTCTTAACTTGCATGAGATAGTAATTGAGAACACAATGTTTGGCTCTAAAGCAGAGTTTAAGGTACTTACAAAGATTTGAAATGCTGTTTTAATGTATGTAAAACATAAAGAACACAGTTTAAATCTACTTGAAAACACAATGTCTTGCTCTGAAACTATTTAATCACTTACAATGCCTTGAAACGCTATTTCAATGTATAAAAAACATAAAGAACACAGTTACAATCTATGTTTGGCAAGCTATAGAACAGACTGTTTTCTCTTAAACTAACCTTTGAAAGTTTCTTCTTAACTTGCATGAGATAGTAGTTGAGAACACAATGTTTGGCTCTAAAACAGAGTTTAAGGTACTTACAAAGCTTTGAAATGCTGTTTTAATGTATGTAAAACATAAAGAACACAGTTTAAATCTACTAGAAAACACAATGTCTTGCCCTGAAACACTGTTTAATCACTTACAATGCCTTGAAACGCTGTTTCAATGTATGTAAAACATAAAGAACACAGTTACAATCTACTTATTGCAAACTATAGAACAGACTGTTTTCTCTTAAACTAATCTATGAAAGTTTCTTCTTAACTTGAATGAGATATTAGTTAAGAACACAATGTTTGGCTTTAAAACAGAGTTTAAGGTATATACAAAGCTTTGAAATGCTGTTTTAATGTATGTAAAACATAAAGAACACAGTTTAAATCTACTTGAAAACACAATGTCTTGCTCTGAAACACTGTTTAATCCCTTACAATGCCTTGAAACGCTGTTTCAATGTATGTAAAAGATAAAGAACACAGTTACAATCTACTTATTGCAAACTATAGAACAGACTGTTTTCTCTTAAACTAACCTTTGAAAGTTTCTTCTTAACTTGCATGAGATAGTAGTTGAGAACACAATGTTTGGCTCTAAAACAGAGTTTAAGGTACTTACAAAGCTTTGAAATGCTGTTTTAATGTATGTAAAACATAAAGAACACAGTTTAAATCTACTAGAAAACACAATGTCTTGCTCTGAAACACTGTTTAATCACTTACAATGCCATGAAACGCTGTTTCAATGTATGTAAAACATAAAGAACACAGTTACAATCTACGTATTGCAAACTATAGAACAGACTGTTTTCTCTTAAACTAATCTTTGAAAGTTTCTTCTTAACTTGCATGAGATAGTAATTGAGAACACAATGTTTGGCTCTAAAGCAGAGTTTAAGGTACTTACAAAGATTTGAAATGCTGTTTTAATGTATGTAAAACATAAAGAACACAGTTTAAATCTACTTGAAAACACAATGTCTTGCTCTGAAACACTATTTAATCACTTACAATGCCTTGAAACGCTATTTCAATGTATAAAAAACATAAAGAACACAGTTACAATCTACGTTTGGCAAGCTATAGAACAGACTGTTTTCTCTTAAACTAATCTTTGAAAGTTTCTTCTTAACTTGCATGAGATAGTAGTTGAGATCACAATGTTTGGCTCTAAAACAGAGTTTAAGGTACATACAAAGCTTTGAAATGCTGTTTTAATATATGTAAAACATAAAGAACGCAGTTTAAATCTACTTGAAAACACAATGTCTTGCTCTGAAACATTGTTTAATCACTTACAATGCCTTGAAACGCTGTTTCAATGAATGTAAAAAATGAACACAGTTACAATCTACTTATTGCAAACTATAGAACAGACTGTTTTCTCTTAAACTAATCTTTGAAAGTTTCTTCTTAACTTGCATGAGATAGTAGTTGAGAACACAATGTTTGGCTCTAAAACAGAGTTTAAGGTACTTACAATGCTTTGAAATGCTGTTTTAATGTATGTAAAACATAAGAACACAGTTTAAATCTACTTGAAAACACAATGTCTTGCTCTGAAACACTGTTTAATCACTTACAATGCCTTGAAATGCTATTTCAATGTATGTAAAACATAAAGAACACAGTTACAATCTACTTATTGCAAACTATAGAACAGACTGTTTTCTCTTAAACTAATCTATGAAAGTTTCTTCTTAACTTGAATGAGATATTAGTTAAGAACACAATGTTTGGCTTTAAAACGGAGTTTAAGGTATATACAAAGCTTTGAAATGCTGTTTTAATGTATGTAAAACATAAAGAACACAGTTTATATCTACTTGAAAACACAATGTCTTGCTCTGAAAGACTGTTTAATCCCTTACAATGCCTTGAAACGCTGTTTCAATGTATGTAAAAGATAAAGAACACAGTTACAATCTACTTATTGCAAACTATAGAACAGACTGTTTTCTCTTAAACTAATCTTTGAAAGTTTCTTCTTAACTTGTATGAGATAGTAGTTGAGATCACAATGTTTGGCTCTAAAACAGAGTTTAAGGTACATACAAAGCTTTGAAATGCTGTTTTAATATATGTAAAACATAAAGAACGCAGTTTAAATCTACTTGAAAACACAATGTCTTGCCCAGAAACACTGTTTAATCACTTAAAATGCCTTGAAATGCTATTTCAATGTATGTAAAACATAAAGAACACAGTTACAATCTACTTATTGCAAACTATAGAACAGACTGTTTTCTCTTAAACTAATCTTTGAAAGTTTCTTCTTAACTTGCATGAGATAGTAGTTGAGAACACAATGTTTGGCTCTAAAACAGTGTTTAAGGTACTTACAAAGCTTTGAAATGCTGTTTTAATGTATGTAAAACATAAAGAACACAGTTTAAATCTACTAGAAAACACAATGTCTTGCCCTGAAACACTGTTTAATCACTTACAATGCCTTGAAACGCTGTTTCAATGTATGTAAAACATAAAGAACACAGTTACAATCTACTTATTGCAAACTATAGAACAGACTGTTTTCTCTTAAACTAATCTATGAAAGTTTCTTCTTAACTTGAATGAGATATTAGTTAAGAACACAATGTTTGGCTTTAAAACAGAGTTTAAGGTATATACAAAGCTTTGAAATGCTGTTTTAATGTATGTAAAACATAAAGAACACAATTTAAATCTACTTGAAAACACAATGTCTTGCTCTGAAACACTGTTTAATCCCTTACAATGCCTTGAAACGCTGTTTCAATGTATGTAAAAGATAAAGAACACAGTTACAATCTACTTATTGCAAACTATAGAACAGACTGTTTTCTCTTAAACTAACCTTTGAAAGTTTCTTCTTAACTTGCATGAGATAGTAGTTGAGAACACAATGTTTGGCTCTAAAACAGAGTTTAAGGTACTTACAAAGCTTTGAAATGCTGTTTTAATGTATGTAAAACATAAAGAACACAATTTAAATCTACTAGAAAACACAATGTCTTGCCCTGAAACACTGTTTAATCACTTACAATGCCTTGAAAAGCTGTTTCAATGTATGTAAAACATAAAGAACACAGTTACAATCTACTTATTGCAAACTATAGAACAGACTGTTTTCTCTTAAACTAATCTATGAAAGTTTCTTCTTAACTTGAATGAGATATTAGTTAAGAACACAATGTTTGGCTTTAAAACAGAGTTTAAGGTATATACAAAGCTTTGAAATGCTGTTTTAATGTATGTAAAACATAAAGAACACAGTTTAAATCTACTTGAAAACACAATGTCTTGCTCTGAAACACTGTTTAATCCCTTACAATGCCTTGAAACGCTGTTTCAATGTATGTAAAAGATAAAGAACACAGTTACAATCTACTTATTGCAAACTATAGAACAGACTGTTTTCTCTTAAACTAATCTTTGAAAGTTTCTTCTTAACTTGCATGAGATAGTAGTTGAGAACACAATGTTTGGCTCTAAAACAGAGTTTAAGGTACTTACAAAGCTTTGAAATGCTGTTTTAATGTATGTAAAACATAAAGAACACAGTTTAAATCTACTTGAAAACACAATGTCTTGTTCTGCAACACTATTTAATCACTTACAATGCCTTGAAACGCTATTTCATTGTATAAAAACATAAAGAACACAGTTACAATCTACGTTTGGCAAGCTATAGAACAGACTGTTTTCTCTTAAACTAATCTTTGAAAGTTTCTTCTAAACTTGCATGAGATAGTAGTTGAGAACACAATGTTTGGCTCTAAAACAGAGTTTAAGGTACTTACAAAGCTTTGAAATGCTGTTTTAATGTATGTAAAACATAAAGAACACAGTTTACATCTACTAGAAAACACAATGTCTTGCTCTGAAACACTGTTTAATCACTTACAATGCCATGAAACGCTGTTTCAATGTATGTAAAACATAAAGAACACAGTTACAATCTACGTATTGCAAACTATAGAACAGACTGTTTTCTCTTAAACTAATCTTTGAAAGTTTCTTCTTAACTTGCATGAGATAGTAATTGAGAACACAATGTTTGGCTCTAAAGCAGAGTTTAAGGTACTTACAAAGATTTGAAATGCTGTTTTAATGTATGTAAAACATAAAGAACACAGTTTAAATCTACTTGAAAACACAATGTCTTGCTCTGAAACATTGTTTAATCACTTACAATGCCTTGAAACGCTGTTTCAATGTATGTAAAAAATGAAGAACACAGTTACAATCTACTTATTGCAAACTATAGAACAGACTGTTTTCTCTTAAACTAACCTTTGAAAGTTTCTTCTTAACTTGCATGAGATAGTAGTTGAGAACACAATGTTTGGCTCTAAAACAGAGTTTAAGGTACTTACAAAGCTTTGAAATGCTGTTTTAATGTATGTAAAACATAAAGAACACAGTTTAAATCTACTAGAAAACACAATGTCTTGCCCTGAAACACTGTTTAATCACTTACAATGCCTTGAAACGCTGTTTCAATGTATGTAAAACATAAAGAACACAGTTACAATCTACTTATTGCAAACTATAGAACAGACTGTTTTCTCTTAAACTAATCTATGAAAGTTTCTTCTTAACTTGAATGAGATATTAGTTAAGAACACAATGTTTGGCTTTAAAACAGAGTTTAAGGTATATACAAAGCTTTGAAATGCTGTTTTAATGTATGTAAAACATAAAGAACACAATTTAAATCTACTTGAAAACACAATGTCTTGCTCTGAAACACTGTTTAATCCCTTACAATGCCTTGAAACGCTGTTTCAATGTATGTAAAAGATAAAGAACACAGTTACAATCTACTTATTGCAAACTATAGAACAGACTGTTTTCTCTTAAACTAACCTTTGAAAGTTTCTTCTTAACTTGCATGAGATAGTAGTTGAGAACACAATGTTTGGCTCTAAAACAGAGTTTAAGGTACTTACAAAGCTTTGAAATGCTGTTTTAATGTATGTAAAACATAAAGAACACAATTTAAATCTACTAGAAAACACAATGTCTTGCCCTGAAACACTGTTTAATCACTTACAATGCCTTGAAAAGCTGTTTCAATGTATGTAAAACATAAAGAACACAGTTACAATCTACTTATTGCAAACTATAGAACAGACTGTTTTCTCTTAAACTAATCTATGAAAGTTTCTTCTTAACTTGAATGAGATATTAGTTAAGAACACAATGTTTGGCTTTAAAACAGAGTTTAAGGTATATACAAAGCTTTGAAATGCTGTTTTAATGTATGTAAAACATAAAGAACACAGTTTAAATCTACTTGAAAACACAATGTCTTGCTCTGAAACACTGTTTAATCCCTTACAATGCCTTGAAACGCTGTTTCAATGTATGTAAAAGATAAAGAACACAGTTACAATCTACTTATTGCAAACTATAGAACAGACTGTTTTCTCTTAAACTAATCTTTGAAAGTTTCTTCTTAACTTGCATGAGATAGTAGTTGAGAACACAATGTTTGGCTCTAAAACAGAGTTTAAGGTACTTACAAAGCTTTGAAATGCTGTTTTAATGTATGTAAAACATAAAGAACACAGTTTAAATCTACTTGAAAACACAATGTCTTGTTCTGCAACACTATTTAATCACTTACAATGCCTTGAAACGCTATTTCATTGTATAAAAACATAAAGAACACAGTTACAATCTACGTTTGGCAAGCTATAGAACAGACTGTTTTCTCTTAAACTAATCTTTGAAAGTTTCTTCTAAACTTGCATGAGATAGTAGTTGAGAACACAATGTTTGGCTCTAAAACAGAGTTTAAGGTACTTACAAAGCTTTGAAATGCTGTTTTAATGTATGTAAAACATAAAGAACACAGTTTAAATCTACTAGAAAACACAATGTCTTGCTCTGAAACACTGTTTAATCACTTACAATGCCATGAAACGCTGTTTCAATGTATGTAAAACATAAAGAACACAGTTACAATCTACGTATTGCAAACTATAGAACAGACTGTTTTCTCTTAAACTAATCTTTGAAAGTTTCTTCTTAACTTGCATGAGATAGTAATTGAGAACACAATGTTTGGCTCTAAAGCAGAGTTTAAGGTACTTACAAAGATTTGAAATGCTGTTTTAATGTATGTAAAACATAAAGAACACAGTTTAAATCTACTTGAAAACACAATGTCTTGCTCTGAAACTATTTAATCACTTACAATGCCTTGAAACGCTATTTCAATGTATAAAAAACATAAAGAACACAGTTACAATCTATGTTTGGCAAGCTATAGAACAGACTGTTTTCTCTTAAACTAACCTTTGAAAGTTTCTTCTTAACTTGCATGAGATAGTAGTTGAGAACACAATGTTTGGCTCTAAAACAGAGTTTAAGGTACTTACAAAGCTTTGAAATGCTGTTTTAATGTATGTAAAACATAAAGAACACAGTTTAAATCTACTAGAAAACACAATGTCTTGCCCTGAAACACTGTTTAATCACTTACAATGCCTTGAAACGCTGTTTCAATGTATGTAAAACATAAAGAACACAGTTACAATCTACTTATTGCAAACTATAGAACAGACTGTTTTCTCTTAAACTAATCTATGAAAGTTTCTTCTTAACTTGAATGAGATATTAGTTAAGAACACAATGTTTGGCTTTAAAACAGAGTTTAAGGTATATACAAAGCTTTGAAATGCTGTTTTAATGTATGTAAAACATAAAGAACACAGTTTAAATCTACTTGAAAACACAATGTCTTGCTCTGAAACACTGTTTAATCCCTTACAATGCCTTGAAACGCTGTTTCAATGTATGTAAAAGATAAAGAACACAGTTACAATCTACTTATTGCAAACTATAGAACAGACTGTTTTCTCTTAAACTAACCTTTGAAAGTTTCTTCTTAACTTGCATGAGATAGTAGTTGAGAACACAATGTTTGGCTCTAAAACAGAGTTTAAGGTACTTACAAAGCTTTGAAATGCTGTTTTAATGTATGTAAAACATAAAGAACACAGTTTAAATCTACTAGAAAACACAATGTCTTGCTCTGAAACACTGTTTAATCACTTACAATGCCATGAAACGCTGTTTCAATGTATGTAAAACATAAAGAACACAGTTACAATCTACGTATTGCAAACTATAGAACAGACTGTTTTCTCTTAAACTAATCTTTGAAAGTTTCTTCTTAACTTGCATGAGATAGTAATTGAGAACACAATGTTTGGCTCTAAAGCAGAGTTTAAGGTACTTACAAAGATTTGAAATGCTGTTTTAATGTATGTAAAACATAAAGAACACAGTTTAAATCTACTTGAAAACACAATGTCTTGCTCTGAAACACTATTTAATCACTTACAATGCCTTGAAACGCTATTTCAATGTATAAAAAACATAAAGAACACAGTTACAATCTACGTTTGGCAAGCTATAGAACAGACTGTTTTCTCTTAAACTAATCTTTGAAAGTTTCTTCTTAACTTGCATGAGATAGTAGTTGAGATCACAATGTTTGGCTCTAAAACAGAGTTTAAGGTACATACAAAGCTTTGAAATGCTGTTTTAATATATGTAAAACATAAAGAACGCAGTTTAAATCTACTTGAAAACACAATGTCTTGCTCTGAAACATTGTTTAATCACTTACAATGCCTTGAAACGCTGTTTCAATGAATGTAAAAAATGAACACAGTTACAATCTACTTATTGCAAACTATAGAACAGACTGTTTTCTCTTAAACTAATCTTTGAAAGTTTCTTCTTAACTTGCATGAGATAGTAGTTGAGAACACAATGTTTGGCTCTAAAACAGAGTTTAAGGTACTTACAATGCTTTGAAATGCTGTTTTAATGTATGTAAAACATAAGAACACAGTTTAAATCTACTTGAAAACACAATGTCTTGCTCTGAAACACTGTTTAATCACTTACAATGCCTTGAAATGCTATTTCAATGTATGTAAAACATAAAGAACACAGTTACAATCTACTTATTGCAAACTATAGAACAGACTGTTTTCTCTTAAACTAATCTATGAAAGTTTCTTCTTAACTTGAATGAGATATTAGTTAAGAACACAATGTTTGGCTTTAAAACGGAGTTTAAGGTATATACAAAGCTTTGAAATGCTGTTTTAATGTATGTAAAACATAAAGAA
The DNA here is from genome assembly GCF_041902795.1 of Electrophorus electricus. NCBI lineage: Eukaryota > Metazoa > Chordata > Actinopteri > Gymnotiformes > Gymnotidae > Electrophorus > Electrophorus electricus. The sequence goes on from NC_137499.1 coordinate 17,698,176, forward strand.
CACAGTTTATATCTACTTGAAAACACAATGTCTTGCTCTGAAAGACTGTTTAATCCCTTACAATGCCTTGAAACGCTGTTTCAATGTATGTAAAAGATAAAGAACACAGTTACAATCTACTTATTGCAAACTATAGAACAGACTGTTTTCTCTTAAACTAATCTTTGAAAGTTTCTTCTTAACTTGTATGAGATAGTAGTTGAGATCACAATGTTTGGCTCTAAAACAGAGTTTAAGGTACATACAAAGCTTTGAAATGCTGTTTTAATATATGTAAAACATAAAGAACGCAGTTTAAATCTACTTGAAAACACAATGTCTTGCCCAGAAACACTGTTTAATCACTTAAAATGCCTTGAAATGCTATTTCAATGTATGTAAAACATAAAGAACACAGTTACAATCTACTTATTGCAAACTATAGAACAGACTGTTTTCTCTTAAACTAATCTTTGAAAGTTTCTTCTTAACTTGCATGAGATAGTAGTTGAGAACACAATGTTTGGCTCTAAAACAGTGTTTAAGGTACTTACAAAGCTTTGAAATGCTGTTTTAATGTATGTAAAACATAAAGAACACAGTTTAAATCTACTAGAAAACACAATGTCTTGCCCTGAAACACTGTTTAATCACTTACAATGCCTTGAAACGCTGTTTCAATGTATGTAAAACATAAAGAACACAGTTACAATCTACTTATTGCAAACTATAGAACAGACTGTTTTCTCTTAAACTAATCTATGAAAGTTTCTTCTTAACTTGAATGAGATATTAGTTAAGAACACAATGTTTGGCTTTAAAACAGAGTTTAAGGTATATACAAAGCTTTGAAATGCTGTTTTAATGTATGTAAAACATAAAGAACACAATTTAAATCTACTTGAAAACACAATGTCTTGCTCTGAAACACTGTTTAATCCCTTACAATGCCTTGAAACGCTGTTTCAATGTATGTAAAAGATAAAGAACACAGTTACAATCTACTTATTGCAAACTATAGAACAGACTGTTTTCTCTTAAACTAACCTTTGAAAGTTTCTTCTTAACTTGCATGAGATAGTAGTTGAGAACACAATGTTTGGCTCTAAAACAGAGTTTAAGGTACTTACAAAGCTTTGAAATGCTGTTTTAATGTATGTAAAACATAAAGAACACAATTTAAATCTACTAGAAAACACAATGTCTTGCCCTGAAACACTGTTTAATCACTTACAATGCCTTGAAAAGCTGTTTCAATGTATGTAAAACATAAAGAACACAGTTACAATCTACTTATTGCAAACTATAGAACAGACTGTTTTCTCTTAAACTAATCTATGAAAGTTTCTTCTTAACTTGAATGAGATATTAGTTAAGAACACAATGTTTGGCTTTAAAACAGAGTTTAAGGTATATACAAAGCTTTGAAATGCTGTTTTAATGTATGTAAAACATAAAGAACACAGTTTAAATCTACTTGAAAACACAATGTCTTGCTCTGAAACACTGTTTAATCCCTTACAATGCCTTGAAACGCTGTTTCAATGTATGTAAAAGATAAAGAACACAGTTACAATCTACTTATTGCAAACTATAGAACAGACTGTTTTCTCTTAAACTAATCTTTGAAAGTTTCTTCTTAACTTGCATGAGATAGTAGTTGAGAACACAATGTTTGGCTCTAAAACAGAGTTTAAGGTACTTACAAAGCTTTGAAATGCTGTTTTAATGTATGTAAAACATAAAGAACACAGTTTAAATCTACTTGAAAACACAATGTCTTGTTCTGCAACACTATTTAATCACTTACAATGCCTTGAAACGCTATTTCATTGTATAAAAACATAAAGAACACAGTTACAATCTACGTTTGGCAAGCTATAGAACAGACTGTTTTCTCTTAAACTAATCTTTGAAAGTTTCTTCTAAACTTGCATGAGATAGTAGTTGAGAACACAATGTTTGGCTCTAAAACAGAGTTTAAGGTACTTACAAAGCTTTGAAATGCTGTTTTAATGTATGTAAAACATAAAGAACACAGTTTACATCTACTAGAAAACACAATGTCTTGCTCTGAAACACTGTTTAATCACTTACAATGCCATGAAACGCTGTTTCAATGTATGTAAAACATAAAGAACACAGTTACAATCTACGTATTGCAAACTATAGAACAGACTGTTTTCTCTTAAACTAATCTTTGAAAGTTTCTTCTTAACTTGCATGAGATAGTAATTGAGAACACAATGTTTGGCTCTAAAGCAGAGTTTAAGGTACTTACAAAGATTTGAAATGCTGTTTTAATGTATGTAAAACATAAAGAACACAGTTTAAATCTACTTGAAAACACAATGTCTTGCTCTGAAACATTGTTTAATCACTTACAATGCCTTGAAACGCTGTTTCAATGTATGTAAAAAATGAAGAACACAGTTACAATCTACTTATTGCAAACTATAGAACAGACTGTTTTCTCTTAAACTAACCTTTGAAAGTTTCTTCTTAACTTGCATGAGATAGTAGTTGAGAACACAATGTTTGGCTCTAAAACAGAGTTTAAGGTACTTACAAAGCTTTGAAATGCTGTTTTAATGTATGTAAAACATAAAGAACACAGTTTAAATCTACTAGAAAACACAATGTCTTGCCCTGAAACACTGTTTAATCACTTACAATGCCTTGAAACGCTGTTTCAATGTATGTAAAACATAAAGAACACAGTTACAATCTACTTATTGCAAACTATAGAACAGACTGTTTTCTCTTAAACTAATCTATGAAAGTTTCTTCTTAACTTGAATGAGATATTAGTTAAGAACACAATGTTTGGCTTTAAAACAGAGTTTAAGGTATATACAAAGCTTTGAAATGCTGTTTTAATGTATGTAAAACATAAAGAACACAATTTAAATCTACTTGAAAACACAATGTCTTGCTCTGAAACACTGTTTAATCCCTTACAATGCCTTGAAACGCTGTTTCAATGTATGTAAAAGATAAAGAACACAGTTACAATCTACTTATTGCAAACTATAGAACAGACTGTTTTCTCTTAAACTAACCTTTGAAAGTTTCTTCTTAACTTGCATGAGATAGTAGTTGAGAACACAATGTTTGGCTCTAAAACAGAGTTTAAGGTACTTACAAAGCTTTGAAATGCTGTTTTAATGTATGTAAAACATAAAGAACACAATTTAAATCTACTAGAAAACACAATGTCTTGCCCTGAAACACTGTTTAATCACTTACAATGCCTTGAAAAGCTGTTTCAATGTATGTAAAACATAAAGAACACAGTTACAATCTACTTATTGCAAACTATAGAACAGACTGTTTTCTCTTAAACTAATCTATGAAAGTTTCTTCTTAACTTGAATGAGATATTAGTTAAGAACACAATGTTTGGCTTTAAAACAGAGTTTAAGGTATATACAAAGCTTTGAAATGCTGTTTTAATGTATGTAAAACATAAAGAACACAGTTTAAATCTACTTGAAAACACAATGTCTTGCTCTGAAACACTGTTTAATCCCTTACAATGCCTTGAAACGCTGTTTCAATGTATGTAAAAGATAAAGAACACAGTTACAATCTACTTATTGCAAACTATAGAACAGACTGTTTTCTCTTAAACTAATCTTTGAAAGTTTCTTCTTAACTTGCATGAGATAGTAGTTGAGAACACAATGTTTGGCTCTAAAACAGAGTTTAAGGTACTTACAAAGCTTTGAAATGCTGTTTTAATGTATGTAAAACATAAAGAACACAGTTTAAATCTACTTGAAAACACAATGTCTTGTTCTGCAACACTATTTAATCACTTACAATGCCTTGAAACGCTATTTCATTGTATAAAAACATAAAGAACACAGTTACAATCTACGTTTGGCAAGCTATAGAACAGACTGTTTTCTCTTAAACTAATCTTTGAAAGTTTCTTCTAAACTTGCATGAGATAGTAGTTGAGAACACAATGTTTGGCTCTAAAACAGAGTTTAAGGTACTTACAAAGCTTTGAAATGCTGTTTTAATGTATGTAAAACATAAAGAACACAGTTTACATCTACTAGAAAACACAATGTCTTGCTCTGAAACACTGTTTAATCACTTACAATGCCATGAAACGCTGTTTCAATGTATGTAAAACATAAAGAACACAGTTACAATCTACGTATTGCAAACTATAGAACAGACTGTTTTCTCTTAAACTAATCTTTGAAAGTTTCTTCTTAACTTGCATGAGATAGTAATTGAGAACACAATGTTTGGCTCTAAAGCAGAGTTTAAGGTACTTACAAAGATTTGAAATGCTGTTTTAATGTATGTAAAACATAAAGAACACAGTTTAAATCTACTTGAAAACACAATGTCTTGCTCTGAAACATTGTTTAATCACTTACAATGCCTTGAAACGCTGTTTCAATGTATGTAAAAAATGAAGAACACAGTTACAATCTACTTATTGCAAACTATAGAACAGACTGTTTTCTCTTAAACTAACCTTTGAAAGTTTCTTCTTAACTTGCATGAGATAGTAGTTGAGAACACAATGTTTGGCTCTAAAACAGAGTTTAAGGTACTTACAAAGCTTTGAAATGCTGTTTTAATGTATGTAAAACATAAAGAACACAGTTTAAATCTACTAGAAAACACAATGTCTTGCCCTGAAACACTGTTTAATCACTTACAATGCCTTGAAACGCTTTTTGAATGTATGTAAAACATAAAGAACACAGTTACAATCTACTTATTGCAAACTATAGAACAGACTGTTTTCTCTTAAACTAATCTATGAAAGTTTCTTCTTAACTTGAATGAGATATTAGTTAAGAACACAATGTTTGGCTTTAAAACAGAGTTTAAGGTATATACAAAGCTTTGAAATGCTGTTTTAATGTATGTAAAACATAAAGAACACAGTTTAAATCTACTAGAAAACACAATGTCTTGCTCTGAAACACTGTTTAATCACTTACAATGCCATGAAACGCTGTTTCAATGTATGTAAAACATAAAGAACACAGTTACAATCTACGTATTGCAAACTATAGAACAGACTGTTTTCTCTTAAACTAATCTTTGAAAGTTTCTTCTTAACTTGCATGAGATAGTAATTGAGAACACAATGTTTGGCTCTAAAGCAGAGTTTAAGGTACTTACAAAGATTTGAAATGCTGTTTTAATGTATGTAAAACATAAAGAACACAGTTAAAATCTACTTGAAAACACAATGTCTTGCTCTGAAACACTATTTAATCACTTACAATGCCTTGAAACGATGTTTCAATGTATGTAAAACATAAAGAACACAGTTACAATCTACTTATTGCAAACTATAGAACAGACTGTTTTCTCTTAAACTAATCTATGAAAGTTTCTTCTTAACTTGAATGAGATATTAGTTAAGAACACAATGTTTGGCTTTAAAACGGAGTTTAAGGTATATACAAAGCTTTGAAATGCTGTTTTAATGTATGTAAAACATAAAGAACACAGTTTATATCTACTTGAAAACACAATGTCTTGCTCTGAAAGACTGTTTAATCCCTTACAATGCCTTGAAACGCTGTTTCAATGTATGTAAAAGATAAAGAACACAGTTACAATCTACTTATTGCAAACTATAGAACAGACTGTTTTCTCTTAAACTAATCTTTGAAAGTTTCTTCTTAACTTGCATGAGATAGTAGTTGAGATCACAATGTTTGGCTCTAAAACAGAGTTTAAGGTACATACAAAGCTTTGAAATGCTGTTTTAATATATGTAAAACATAAAGAACGCAGTTTAAATCTACTTGAAAACACAATGTCTTGCCCAGAAACACTGTTTAATCACTTAAAATGCCTTGAAATGCTATTTCAATGAATGTAAAACATAAAGAACACAGTTACAATCTACTTATTGCAAACTATAGAACAGAATGTTTTCTCTTAAACTAATCTTTGAAAGTTTCTTCTTAACTTGCATGAGATAGTAGTTGAGAACACAATGTTTGGCTCTAAAACAGAGTTTAAGGTACTTACAAAGCTTTGAAATGCTGTTTTAATGTATGTAAAACATAAAGAACACAGTTTAAATCTACTAGAAAACACAATGTCTTGCCCTGAAACACTGTTTAATCACTTACAATGCCTTGAAACGCTGTTTCAATGTATGTAAAACATAAAGAACACAGTTACAATCTACTTATTGCAAACTATAGAACAGACTGTTTTCTCTTAAACTAATCTATGAAAGTTTCTTCTTAACTTGAATGAGATATTAGTTAAGAACACAATGTTTGGCTTTAAAACAGAGTTTAAGGTATATACAAAGCTTTGAAATGCTGTTTTAATGTATGTAAAACATAAAGAACACAGTTTAAATCTACTAGAAAACACAATGTCTTGCTCTGAAACACTGTTTAAATACTTACAATGCCATGAAACGCTGTTTCAATGTATGTAAAACATAAAGAACACAGTTACAATCTACGTATTGCAAACTATAGAACAGACTGTTTTCTCTTAAACTAATCTTTGAAAGTTTCTTCTTAACTTGCATGAGATAGTAATTGAGAACACAATGTTTGGCTCTAAAGCAGAGTTTAAGGTACTTACAAAGATTTGAAATGCTGTTTTAATGTATGTAAAACATAAAGAACACAGTTTAAATCTACTTGAAAACACAATGTCTTGCTCTGAAACACTATTTAATCACTTACAATGCCTTGAAACGCTATTTCAATGTATAAAAAACATAAAGAACACAGTTACAATCTACGTTTGGCAAGCTATAGAACAGACTGTTTTCTCTTAAACTAATCTTTGAAAGTTTCTTCTTAACTTGCATGAGATAGTAGTTGAGATCACAATGTTTGGCTCTAAAACAGAGTTTAAGGTACATACAAAGCTTTGAAATGCTGTTTTAATATATGTAAAACATAAAGAACGCAGTTTAAATCTACTTGAAAACACAATGTCTTGCTCTGAAACATTGTTTAATCACTTACAATGCCTTGAAACGCTGTTTCAATGAATGTAAAAAATGAACACAGTTACAATCTACTTATTGCAAACTATAGAACAGACTGTTTTCTCTTAAACTAATCTTTGAAAGTTTCTTCTTAACTTGCATGAGATAGTAGTTGAGAACACAATGTTTGGCTCTAAAACAGAGTTTAAGGTACTTACAATGCTTTGAAATGCTGTTTTAATGTATGTAAAACATAAGAACACAGTTTAAATCTACTTGAAAACACAATGTCTTGCTCTGAAACACTGTTTAATCACTTAAAATGCCTTGAAATGCTATTTCAATGTATGTAAAACATAAAGAACACAGTTACAATCTACTTATTGCAAACTATAGAACAGAATGTTTTCTCTTAAACTAATCTTTGAAAGATTCTTCTTAACTTCCATGAGATAGTAGTTGAGAACACAATGTTTGGCTCTAAAACAGAGTTTAAGGTACTTACAAAGCTTTGAAATGCTGTTTTAATGTATGTAAAACATAAAGAACACAGTTTAAATCTACTAGAAAACACAATGTCTTGCTCTGAAAGACTGTTTAATCCCTTACAATGCCTTGAAACGCTGTTTCAATGTATGTAAAAGATAAAGAACACAGTTACAATCTACTTATTGCAAACTATAGAACAGACTGTTTTCTCTTAAACTAATCTTTGAAAGTTTCTTCTTAACTTGCATGAGATAGTAGTTGAGATCACAATGTTTGGCTCTAAAACAGAGTTTAAGGTACATACAAAGCTTTGAAATGCTGTTTTAATATATGTAAAACATAAAGAACGCAGTTTAAATCTACTTGAAAACACAATGTCTTGCCCAGAAACACTGTTTAATCACTTAAAATGCCTTGAAATGCTATTTCAATGTATGTAAAACATAAAGAACACAGTTACAATCTACTTATTGCAAACTATAGAACAGAATGTTTTCTCTTAAACTAATCTTTGAAAGTTTCTTCTTAACTTGCATGAGATAGTAGTTGAGAACACAATGTTTGGCTCTAAAACAGAGTTTAAGGTACTTACAAAGCTTTGAAATGCTGTTTTAATGTATGTAAAACATAAAGAACACAGTTTAAATCTACTTGAAAACACAATGTCTTGCCCTGAAACACTGTTTAATCACTTAAAATGCCTTGAAATGCTATTTCAATGTATGTAAAACATAAAGAACACAGTTACAATCTACTTATTGCAAACTATAGAACAGACTGTTTTCTCTTAAACTAATCTATGAAAGTTTCTTCTTAACTTGAATGAGATATTAGTTAAGAACACAATGATTGGCTTTAAAACAGAGTTTAAGGTATATACAAAGCTTTGAAATGCTGTTTTAATGTATGTAAAACATAAAGAACACAGTTTAAATCTACTTGAAAACACAATGTCTTGCTCTGAAACACTGTTTTATCCCTTACAATGCCTTGAAACGCTGTTTCAATGTATGTAAAAGATAAAGAACACAGTTACAATCTACTTATTGCAAACTATAGAACAGACTGTTTTCTCTTAAACTAATCTTTGAAAGTTTCTTCTTAACTTGCATGAGATAGTAGTTGAGAACACAATGTTTGGCTCTAAAACAGAGTTTAAGGTACTTACAAAGCTTTGAAATGCTATTTTAATGTAAGTAAAACATAAAGAACACAGTTTAAATCTACTTGAAAACACAATGTCTTGCTCTGAAACACTATTTAATCACTTACAATGCCTTGAAACGCTATTTCAATGTATGTAAAACATAAAGAACACAGTTACAATCTACTTATTGCAAACTATAGAACAGAATGTTTTCTCTTAAACTAATCTTTGAAAGTTTCTTCTTAACTTGCATGAGATAGTAGTTGAGAACACAATGTTTGGCTCTAAAACAGAGTTTAAGGTACTTACAAAGCTTTGAAATGCTGTTTTAATGTATGTAAAACATAAAGAACACAGTTTAAATCTACTAGAAAACACAATGTCTTGCCCTGAAACACTGTTTAATCACTTACAATGCCTTGAAACGCTTTTTGAATGTATGTAAAACATAAAGAACACAGTTACAATCTACTTATTGCAAACTATAGAACAGACTGTTTTCTCTTAAACTAATCTATGAAAGTTTCTTCTTAACTTGAATGAGATATTAGTTAAGAACACAATGTTTGGCTTTAAAACAGAGTTTAAGGTATATACAAAGCTTTGAAATGCTGTTTTAATGTATGTAAAACATAAAGAACACAGTTTAAATCTACTAGAAAACACAATGTCTTGCTCTGAAACACTGTTTAATCACTTACAATGCCATGAAACGCTGTTTCAATGTATGTAAAACATAAAGAACACAGTTACAATCTACGTATTGCAAACTATGGAACAGACTGTTTTCTCTTAAACTAATCTTTGAAAGTTTCTTCTTAACTTGCATGAGATAGTAATTGAGAACACAATGTTTGGCTCTAAAGCAGAGTTTAAGGTACTTACAAAGATTTGAAATGCTGTTTTAATGTATGTAAAACATAAAGAACACAGTTAAAATCTACTTGAAAACACAATGTCTTGCTCTGAAACACTATTTAATCACTTACAATGCCTTGAAACGATGTTTCAATGTATGTAAAACATAAAGAACACAGTTACAATCTACTTATTGCAAACTATAGAACAGACTGTTTTCTCTTAAACTAATCTATGAAAGTTTCTTCTTAACTTGAATGAGATATTAGTTAAGAACACAATGTTTGGCTTTAAAACGGAGTTTAAGGTATATACAAAGCTTTGAAATGCTGTTTTAATGTATGTAAAACATAAAGAACACAGTTTATATCTACTTGAAAACACAATGTCTTGCTCTGAAAGACTGTTTAATCCCTTACAATGCCTTGAAACGCTGTTTCAATGTATGTAAAAGATAAAGAACACAGTTACAATCTACTTATTGCAAACCATAGAACAGACTGTTTTCTCTTAAACTAATCTTTGAAAGTTTCTTCTTAACTTGCATGAGATAGTAGTTGAGATCACAATGTTTGGCTCTAAAACAGAGTTTAAGGTACATACAAAGCTTTGAAATGCTGTTTTAATATATGTAAAACATAAAGAACGCAGTTTAAATCTACTTGAAAACACAATGTCTTGCTCTGAAACACTATTTAATCACTTACAATGCCTTGAAACGCTATTTCAATGTATAAAAAACATAAAGAACAGTTACAATGTACGTTTGGCAAGCTATAGAACAGACTGTTTTCTCTTAAACTAATCTTTGAAAGTTTCTTCTAAACTTGCATGAGATAGTAGTTGAGAACACAATGTTTGGCTCTAAAACAGAGTTTAAGGTACTTACAAAGCTTTGAAATGCTGTTTTAATGTATGTAAAACATAAAGAACACAGTTTAAATCTACTTGAAAACACAATGTCTTGCCCTGAAACACTGTTTAATCACTTAAAATGCCTTGAAATGCTATTTCAATGTATGTAAAACATAAAGAACACAGTTACAATCTACTTATTGCAAACTATAGAACAGAATGTTTTCTCTTAAACTAATCTTTGATAGTTTCTTCTTAACTTGCATGAGATAGTAGTTGAGAACACAATGTTTGGCTCTAAAACAGAGTTTAAGGTACTTACAAAGCTTTGAAATGCTGTTTTAATGTATGTAAAACATAAAGAACACAGTTTAAATCTACTAGAAAACACAATGTCTTGCCCTGAAACACTGTTTAATCACTTACAATGCCTTGAAACGCTGTTTCAATGTATGTAAAACATAAAGAACACAGTTACAATCTACTTATTGCAAACTATAGAACAGACTGTTTTCTCTTAAACTAATCTATGAAAGTTTCTTCTTAACTTGAATGAGATATTAGTTAAGAACACAATGTTTGGCTTTAAAACAGAGTTTAAGGTATATACAAAGCTTTGAAATGCTGTTTTAATGTATGTAAAACATAAAGAACACAGTTTAAATCTACTTGAAAACACAATGTCTTGTTCTGCAACACTATTTAATCACTTACAATGCCTTGAAACGCTATTTCATTGTATAAAAACATAAAGAACACAGTTACAATCTACGTTTGGCAAGCTATAGAACAGACTGTTTTCTCTTAAACTAATCTTTGAAAGTTTCTTCTAAACTTGCATGAGATAGTAGTTGAGAACACAATGTTTGGCTCTAAAACAGAGTTTAAGGTACTTACAAAGCTTTGAAATGCTGTTTTAATGTATGTAAAACATAAAGAACACAGTTTACATCTACTAGAAAACACAATGTCTTGCTCTGAAACACTGTTTAATCACTTACAATGCCATGAAACGCTGTTTCAATGTATGTAAAACATAAAGAACACAGTTACAATCTACGTATTGCAAACTATAGAACAGACTGTTTTCTCTTAAACTAATCTTTGAAAGTTTCTTCTTAACTTGCATGAGATAGTAATTGAGAACACAATGTTTGGCTCTAAAGCAGAGTTTAAGGTACTTACAAAGATTTGAAATGCTGTTTTAATGTATGTAAAACATAAAGAACACAGTTTAAATCTACTTGAAAACACAATGTCTTGCTCTGAAACATTGTTTAATCACTTACAATGCCTTGAAACGCTGTTTCAATGTATGTAAAAAATGAAGAACACAGTTACAATCTACTTATTGCAAACTATAGAACAGACTGTTTTCTCTTAAACTAACCTTTGAAAGTTTCTTCTTAACTTGCATGAGATAGTAGTTGAGAACACAATGTTTGGCTCTAAAACAGAGTTTAAGGTACTTACAAAGCTTTGAAATGCTGTTTTAATATATGTAAAACATAAAGAACGCAGTTTAAATCTACTTGAAAACACAATGTCTTGCCCTGAAACACTGTTTAATCACTTAAAATGCCTTGAAATGCTATTTCAATGTATGTAAAACATAAAGAACACAGTTACAATCTACTTATTGCAAACTATAGAACAGAATGTTTTCTCTTAAACTAATCTTTGAAAGTTTCTTCTTAACTTGCATGAGATAGTAGTTGAGAACACAATGTTTGGCTCTAAAACAGAGTTTAAGGTACTTACAAAGCTTTGAAATGCTGTTTTAATGTATGTAAAACATAAAGAACACAGTTTAAATCTACTAGAAAACACAATGTCTTGCCCTGAAACACTGTTTAATCACTTACAATGCCTTGAAACGCTTTTTGAATGTATGTAAAACATAAAGAACACAGTTACAATCTACTTATTGCAAACTATAGAACAGACTGTTTTCTCTTAAACTAATCTATGAAAGTTTCTTCTTAACTTGAATGAGATATTAGTTAAGAACACAATGTTTGGCTTTAAAACAGAGTTTAAGGTATATACAAAGCTTTGAAATGCTGTTTTAATGTATGTAAAACATAAAGAACACAGTTTAAATCTACTAGAAAACACAATGTCTTGCTCTGAAACACTGTTTAATCACTTACAATGCCATGAAACGCTGTTTCAATGTATGTAAAACATAAAGAACACAGTTACAATCTACGTATTGCAAACTATAGAACAGACTGTTTTCTCTTAAACTAATCTTTGAAAGTTTCTTCTTAACTTGCATGAGATAGTAATTGAGAACACAATGTTTGGCTCTAAAGCAGAGTTTAAGGTACTTACAAAGATTTGAAATGCTGTTTTAATGTATGTAAAACATAAAGAACACAGTTAAAATCTACTTGAAAACACAATGTCTTGCTCTGAAACACTATTTAATCACTTACAATGCCTTGAAACGATGTTTCAATGTATGTAAAACATAAAGAACACAGTTACAATCTACTTATTGCAAACTATAGAACAGACTGTTTTCTCTTAAACTAATCTATGAAAGTTTCTTCTTAACTTGAATGAGATATTAGTTAAGAACACAATGTTTGGCTTTAAAACGGAGTTTAAGGTATATACAAAGCTTTGAAATGCTGTTTTAATGTATGTAAAACATAAAGAACACAGTTTATATCTACTTGAAAACACAATGTCTTGCTCTGAAAGACTGTTTAATCCCTTACAATGCCTTGAAACGCTGTTTCAATGTATGTAAAAGATAAAGAACACAGTTACAATCTACTTATTGCAAACTATAGAACAGACTGTTTTCTCTTAAACTAATCTTTGAAAGTTTCTTCTTAACTTGCATGAGATAGTAGTTGAGATCACAATGTTTGGCTCTAAAACAGAGTTTAAGGTACATACAAAGCTTTGAAATGCTGTTTTAATATATGTAAAACATAAAGAACGCAGTTTAAATCTACTTGAAAACACAATGTCTTGCCCAGAAACACTGTTTAATCACTTAAAATGCCTTGAAATGCTATTTCAATGAATGTAAAACATAAAGAACACAGTTACAATCTACTTATTGCAAACTATAGAACAGAATGTTTTCTCTTAAACTAATCTTTGAAAGTTTCTTCTTAACTTGCATGAGATAGTAGTTGAGAACACAATGTTTGGCTCTAAAACAGAGTTTAAGGTACTTACAAAGCTTTGAAATGCTGTTTTAATGTATGTAAAACATAAAGAACACAGTTTAAATCTACTAGAAAACACAATGTCTTGCCCTGAAACACTGTTTAATCACTTACAATGCCTTGAAACGCTGTTTCAATGTATGTAAAACATAAAGAACACAGTTACAATCTACTTATTGCAAACTATAGAACAGACTGTTTTCTCTTAAACTAATCTATGAAAGTTTCTTCTTAACTTGAATGAGATATTAGTTAAGAACACAATGTTTGGCTTTAAAACAGAGTTTAAGGTATATACAAAGCTTTGAAATGCTGTTTTAATGTATGTAAAACATAAAGAACACAGTTTAAATCTACTAGAAAACACAATGTCTTGCTCTGAAACACTGTTTAATCACTTACAATGCCATGAAACGCTGTTTCAATGTATGTAAAACATAAAGAACACAGTTACAATCTACGTATTGCAAACTATAGAACAGACTGTTTTCTCTTAAACTAATCTTTGAAAGTTTCTTCTTAACTTGCATGAGATAGTAATTGAGAACACAATGTTTGGCTCTAAAGCAGAGTTTAAGGTACTTACAAAGATTTGAAATGCTGTTTTAATGTATGTAAAACATAAAGAACACAGTTTAAATCTACTTGAAAACACAATGTCTTGCTCTGAAACACTATTTAATCACTTACAATGCCTTGAAACGCTATTTCAATGTATAAAAAACATAAAGAACACAGTTACAATCTACGTTTGGCAAGCTATAGAACAGACTGTTTTCTCTTAAACTAATCTTTGAAAGTTTCTTCTTAACTTGCATGAGATAGTAGTTGAGATCACAATGTTTGGCTCTAAAACAGAGTTTAAGGTACATACAAAGCTTTGAAATGCTGTTTTAATATATGTAAAACATAAAGAACGCAGTTTAAATCTACTTGAAAACACAATGTCTTGCTCTGAAACATTGTTTAATCACTTACAATGCCTTGAAACGCTGTTTCAATGAATGTAAAAAATGAACACAGTTACAATCTACTTATTGCAAACTATAGAACAGACTGTTTTCTCTTAAACTAATCTTTGAAAGTTTCTTCTTAACTTGCATGAGATAGTAGTTGAGAACACAATGTTTGGCTCTAAAACAGAGTTTAAGGTACTTACAATGCTTTGAAATGCTGTTTTAATGTATGTAAAACATAAGAACACAGTTTAAATCTACTTGAAAACACAATGTCTTGCTCTGAAACACTGTTTAATCACTTAAAATGCCTTGAAATGCTATTTCAATGTATGTAAAACATAAAGAACACAGTTACAATCTACTTATTGCAAACTATAGAACAGAATGTTTTCTCTTAAACTAATCTTTGAAAGATTCTTCTTAACTTCCATGAGATAGTAGTTGAGAACACAATGTTTGGCTCTAAAACAGAGTTTAAGGTACTTACAAAGCTTTGAAATGCTGTTTTAATGTATGTAAAACATAAAGAACACAGTTTAAATCTACTAGAAAACACAATGTCTTGCTCTGAAAGACTGTTTAATCCCTTACAATGCCTTGAAACGCTGTTTCAATGTATGTAAAAGATAAAGAACACAGTTACAATCTACTTATTGCAAACTATAGAACAGACTGTTTTCTCTTAAACTAATCTTTGAAAGTTTCTTCTTAACTTGCATGAGATAGTAGTTGAGATCACAATGTTTGGCTCTAAAACAGAGTTTAAGGTACATACAAAGCTTTGAAATGCTGTTTTAATATATGTAAAACATAAAGAACGCAGTTTAAATCTACTTGAAAACACAATGTCTTGCCCAGAAACACTGTTTAATCACTTAAAATGCCTTGAAATGCTATTTCAATGTATGTAAAACATAAAGAACACAGTTACAATCTACTTATTGCAAACTATAGAACAGAATGTTTTCTCTTAAACTAATCTTTGAAAGTTTCTTCTTAACTTGCATGAGATAGTAGTTGAGAACACAATGTTTGGCTCTAAAACAGAGTTTAAGGTACTTACAAAGCTTTGAAATGCTGTTTTAATGTATGTAAAACATAAAGAACACAGTTTAAATCTACTTGAAAACACAATGTCTTGCCCTGAAACACTGTTTAATCACTTAAAATGCCTTGAAATGCTATTTCAATGTATGTAAAACATAAAGAACACAGTTACAATCTACTTATTGCAAACTATAGAACAGACTGTTTTCTCTTAAACTAATCTATGAAAGTTTCTTCTTAACTTGAATGAGATATTAGTTAAGAACACAATGATTGGCTTTAAAACAGAGTTTAAGGTATATACAAAGCTTTGAAATGCTGTTTTAATGTATGTAAAACATAAAGAACACAGTTTAAATCTACTTGAAAACACAATGTCTTGCTCTGAAACACTGTTTTATCCCTTACAATGCCTTGAAACGCTGTTTCAATGTATGTAAAAGATAAAGAACACAGTTACAATCTACTTATTGCAAACTATAGAACAGACTGTTTTCTCTTAAACTAATCTTTGAAAGTTTCTTCTTAACTTGCATGAGATAGTAGTTGAGAACACAATGTTTGGCTCTAAAACAGAGTTTAAGGTACTTACAAAGCTTTGAAATGCTATTTTAATGTAAGTAAAACATAAAGAACACAGTTTAAATCTACTTGAAAACACAATGTCTTGCTCTGAAACACTATTTAATCACTTACAATGCCTTGAAACGCTATTTCAATGTATGTAAAACATAAAGAACACAGTTACAATCTACTTATTGCAAACTATAGAACAGAATGTTTTCTCTTAAACTAATCTTTGAAAGTTTCTTCTTAACTTGCATGAGATAGTAGTTGAGAACACAATGTTTGGCTCTAAAACAGAGTTTAAGGTACTTACAAAGCTTTGAAATGCTGTTTTAATGTATGTAAAACATAAAGAACACAGTTTAAATCTACTAGAAAACACAATGTCTTGCCCTGAAACACTGTTTAATCACTTACAATGCCTTGAAACGCTTTTTGAATGTATGTAAAACATAAAGAACACAGTTACAATCTACTTATTGCAAACTATAGAACAGACTGTTTTCTCTTAAACTAATCTATGAAAGTTTCTTCTTAACTTGAATGAGATATTAGTTAAGAACACAATGTTTGGCTTTAAAACAGAGTTTAAGGTATATACAAAGCTTTGAAATGCTGTTTTAATGTATGTAAAACATAAAGAACACAGTTTAAATCTACTAGAAAACACAATGTCTTGCTCTGAAACACTGTTTAATCACTTACAATGCCATGAAACGCTGTTTCAATGTATGTAAAACATAAAGAACACAGTTACAATCTACGTATTGCAAACTATGGAACAGACTGTTTTCTCTTAAACTAATCTTTGAAAGTTTCTTCTTAACTTGCATGAGATAGTAATTGAGAACACAATGTTTGGCTCTAAAGCAGAGTTTAAGGTACTTACAAAGATTTGAAATGCTGTTTTAATGTATGTAAAACATAAAGAACACAGTTAAAATCTACTTGAAAACACAATGTCTTGCTCTGAAACACTATTTAATCACTTACAATGCCTTGAAACGATGTTTCAATGTATGTAAAACATAAAGAACACAGTTACAATCTACTTATTGCAAACTATAGAACAGACTGTTTTCTCTTAAACTAATCTATGAAAGTTTCTTCTTAACTTGAATGAGATATTAGTTAAGAACACAATGTTTGGCTTTAAAACGGAGTTTAAGGTATATACAAAGCTTTGAAATGCTGTTTTAATGTATGTAAAACATAAAGAACACAGTTTATATCTACTTGAAAACACAATGTCTTGCTCTGAAAGACTGTTTAATCCCTTACAATGCCTTGAAACGCTGTTTCAATGTATGTAAAAGATAAAGAACACAGTTACAATCTACTTATTGCAAACTATAGAACAGACTGTTTTCTCTTAAACTAATCTTTGAAAGTTTCTTCTTAACTTGCATGAGATAGTAGTTGAGATCACAATGTTTGGCTCTAAAACAGAGTTTAAGGTACATACAAAGCTTTGAAATGCTGTTTTAATATATGTAAAACATAAAGAACGCAGTTTAAATCTACTTGAAAACACAATGTCTTGCTCTGAAACACTATTTAATCACTTACAATGCCTTGAAACGCTATTTCAATGTATAAAAAACATAAAGAACAGTTACAATGTACGTTTGGCAAGCTATAGAACAGACTGTTTTCTCTTAAACTAATCTTTGAAAGTTTCTTCTAAACTTGCATGAGATAGTAGTTGAGAACACAATGTTTGGCTCTAAAACAGAGTTTAAGGTACTTACAAAGCTTTGAAATGCTGTTTTAATGTATGTAAAACATAAAGAACACAGTTTAAATCTACTTGAAAACACAATGTCTTGCCCTGAAACACTGTTTAATCACTTAAAATGCCTTGAAATGCTATTTCAATGTATGTAAAACATAAAGAACACAGTTACAATCTACTTATTGCAAACTATAGAACAGAATGTTTTCTCTTAAACTAATCTTTGAAAGTTTCTTCTTAACTTGCATGAGATAGTAGTTGAGAACACAATGTTTGGCTCTAAAACAGAGTTTAAGGTACTTACAAAGCTTTGAAATGCTGTTTTAATGTATGTAAAACATAAAGAACACAGTTTAAATCTACTTGAAAACACAATGTCTTGCCCTGAAACACTGTTTAATCACTTAAAATGCCTTGAAATGCTATTTCAATGTATGTAAAACATAAAGAACACAGTTACAATCTACTTATTGCAAACTATAGAACAGACTGTTTTCTCTTAAACTAATCTATGAAAGTTTCTTCTTAACTTGAATGAGATATTAGTTAAGAACACAATGATTGGCTTTAAAACAGAGTTTAAGGTATATACAAAGCTTTGAAATGCTGTTTTAATGTATGTAAAACATAAAGAACACAGTTTAAATCTACTTGAAAACACAATGTCTTGCTCTGAAACACTGTTTTATCCCTTACAATGCCTTGAAACGCTGTTTCAATGTATGTAAAAGATAAAGAACACAGTTACAATCTACTTATTGCAAACTATAGAACAGACTGTTTTCTCTTAAACTAATCTTTGAAAGTTTCTTCTTAACTTGCATGAGATAGTAGTTGAGAACACAATGTTTGGCTCTAAAACAGAGTTTAAGGTACTTACAAAGCTTTGAAATGCTATTTTAATGTAAGTAAAACATAAAGAACACAGTTTAAATCTACTTGAAAACACAATGTCTTGCTCTGAAACACTATTTAATCACTTACAATGCCTTGAAACGCTATTTCAATGTATGTAAAACATAAAGAACACAGTTACAATCTACTTATTGCAAACTATAGAACAGAATGTTTTCTCTTAAACTAATCTTTGAAAGTTTCTTCTTAACTTGCATGAGATAGTAGTTGAGAACACAATGTTTGGCTCTAAAACAGAGTTTAAGGTACTTACAAAGCTTTGAAATGCTGTTTTAATGTATGTAAAACATAAAGAACACAGTTTAAATCTACTAGAAAACACAATGTCTTGCCCTGAAACACTGTTTAATCACTTACAATGCCTTGAAACGCTTTTTGAATGTATGTAAAACATAAAGAACACAGTTACAATCTACTTATTGCAAACTATAGAACAGACTGTTTTCTCTTAAACTAATCTATGAAAGTTTCTTCTTAACTTGAATGAGATATTAGTTAAGAACACAATGTTTGGCTTTAAAACAGAGTTTAAGGTATATACAAAGCTTTGAAATGCTGTTTTAATGTATGTAAAACATAAAGAACACAGTTTAAATCTACTAGAAAACACAATGTCTTGCTCTGAAACACTGTTTAATCACTTACAATGCCATGAAACGCTGTTTCAATGTATGTAAAACATAAAGAACACAGTTACAATCTACGTATTGCAAACTATGGAACAGACTGTTTTCTCTTAAACTAATCTTTGAAAGTTTCTTCTTAACTTGCATGAGATAGTAATTGAGAACACAATGTTTGGCTCTAAAGCAGAGTTTAAGGTACTTACAAAGATTTGAAATGCTGTTTTAATGTATGTAAAACATAAAGAACACAGTTAAAATCTACTTGAAAACACAATGTCTTGCTCTGAAACACTATTTAATCACTTACAATGCCTTGAAACGATGTTTCAATGTATGTAAAACATAAAGAACACAGTTACAATCTACTTATTGCAAACTATAGAACAGACTGTTTTCTCTTAAACTAATCTATGAAAGTTTCTTCTTAACTTGAATGAGATATTAGTTAAGAACACAATGTTTGGCTTTAAAACGGAGTTTAAGGTATATACAAAGCTTTGAAATGCTGTTTTAATGTATGTAAAACATAAAGAACACAGTTTATATCTACTTGAAAACACAATGTCTTGCTCTGAAAGACTGTTTAATCCCTTACAATGCCTTGAAACGCTGTTTCAATGTATGTAAAAGATAAAGAACACAGTTACAATCTACTTATTGCAAACTATAGAACAGACTGTTTTCTCTTAAACTAATCTTTGAAAGTTTCTTCTTAACTTGCATGAGATAGTAGTTGAGATCACAATGTTTGGCTCTAAAACAGAGTTTAAGGTACATACAAAGCTTTGAAATGCTGTTTTAATATATGTAAAACATAAAGAACGCAGTTTAAATCTACTTGAAAACACAATGTCTTGCTCTGAAACACTATTTAATCACTTACAATGCCTTGAAACGCTATTTCAATGTATAAAAAACATAAAGAACAGTTACAATGTACGTTTGGCAAGCTATAGAACAGACTGTTTTCTCTTAAACTAATCTTTGAAAGTTTCTTCTAAACTTGCATGAGATAGTAGTTGAGAACACAATGTTTGGCTCTAAAACAGAGTTTAAGGTACTTACAAAGCTTTGAAATGCTGTTTTAATGTATGTAAAACATAAAGAACACAGTTTAAATCTACTTGAAAACACAATGTCTTGCCCTGAAACACTGTTTAATCACTTAAAATGCCTTGAAATGCTATTTCAATGTATGTAAAACATAAAGAACACAGTTACAATCTACTTATTGCAAACTATAGAACAGAATGTTTTCTCTTAAACTAATCTTTGATAGTTTCTTCTTAACTTGCATGAGATAGTAGTTGAGAACACAATGTTTGGCTCTAAAACAGAGTTTAAGGTACTTACAAAGCTTTGAAATGCTGTTTTAATGTATGTAAAACATAAAGAACACAGTTTAAATCTACTAGAAAACACAATGTCTTGCCCTGAAACACTGTTTAATCACTTACAATGCCTTGAAACGCTGTTTCAATGTATGTAAAACATAAAGAACACAGTTACAATCTACTTATTGCAAACTATAGAACAGACTGTTTTCTCTTAAACTAATCTATGAAAGTTTCTTCTTAACTTGAATGAGATATTAGTTAAGAACACAATGTTTGGCTTTAAAACAGAGTTTAAGGTATATACAAAGCTTTGAAATGCTGTTTTAATGTATGTAAAACATAAAGAACACAGTTTAAATCTACTAGAAAACACAATGTCTTGCTCTGAAACACTGTTTAATCACTTACAATGCCATGAAACGCTGTTTCAATGTATGTAAAACATAAAGAACACAGTTACAATCTACGTATTGCAAACTATAGAACAGACTGTTTTCTCTTAAACTAATCTTTGAAAGTTTCTTCTTAACTTGCATGAGATAGTAATTGAGAACACAATGTTTGGCTCTAAAGCAGAGTTTAAGGTACTTACAAAGATTTGAAATGCTGTTTTAATGTATGTAAAACATAAAGAACACAGTTTAAATCTACTTGAAAACACAATGTCTTGCTCTGAAACACTATTTAATCACTTACAATGCCTTGAAACGCTATTTCAATGTATAAAAAACATAAAGAACACAGTTACAATCTACGTTTGGCAAGCTATAGAACAGACTGTTTTCTCTTAAACTAATCTTTGAAAGTTTCTTCTTAACTTGCATGAGATAGTAGTTGAGATCACAATGTTTGGCTCTAAAACAGAGTTTAAGGTACATACAAAGCTTTGAAATGCTGTTTTAATATATGTAAAACATAAAGAACGCAGTTTAAATCTACTTGAAAACACAATGTCTTGCTCTGAAACATTGTTTAATCACTTACAATGCCTTGAAACGCTGTTTCAATGAATGTAAAAAATGAACACAGTTACAATCTACTTATTGCAAACTATAGAACAGACTGTTTTCTCTTAAACTAATCTTTGAAAGTTTCTTCTTAACTTGCATGAGATAGTAGTTGAGAACACAATGTTTGGCTCTAAAACAGAGTTTAAGGTACTTACAATGCTTTGAAATGCTGTTTTAATGTATGTAAAACATAAGAACACAGTTTAAATCTACTTGAAAACACAATGTCTTGCTCTGAAACACTGTTTAATCACTTAAAATGCCTTGAAATGCTATTTCAATGTATGTAAAACATAAAGAACACAGTTACAATCTACTTATTGCAAACTATAGAACAGAATGTTTTCTCTTAAACTAATCTTTGAAAGATTCTTCTTAACTTCCATGAGATAGTAGTTGAGAACACAATGTTTGGCTCTAAAACAGAGTTTAAGGTACTTACAAAGCTTTGAAATGCTGTTTTAATGTATGTAAAACATAAAGAACACAGTTTAAATCTACTAGAAAACACAATGTCTTGCCCTGAAACACTGTTTAATCACTTACAATGCCTTGAAACGATGTTTCAATGTATGTAAAACATAAAGAACACAGTTACAATCTACTTATTGCAAACTATAGAACAGACTGTTTTCTCTTAAACTAATCTATGAAAGTTTCTTCTTAACTTGAATGAGATATTAGTTAAGAACACAATGTTTGGCTTTAAAACGGAGTTTAAGGTATATACAAAGCTTTGAAATGCTGTTTTAATGTATGTAAAACATAAAGAACACAGTTTATATCTACTTGAAAACACAATGTCTTGCTCTGAAAGACTGTTTAATCCCTTACAATGCCTTGAAACGCTGTTTCAATGTATGTAAAAGATAAAGAACACAGTTACAATCTACTTATTGCAAACTATAGAACAGACTGTTTTCTCTTAAACTAATCTTTGAAAGTTTCTTCTTAACTTGTATGAGATAGTAGTTGAGATCACAATGTTTGGCTCTAAAACAGAGTTTAAGGTACATACAAAGCTTTGAAATGCTGTTTTAATATATGTAAAACATAAAGAACGCAGTTTAAATCTACTTGAAAACACAATGTCTTGCCCAGAAACACTGTTTAATCACTTAAAATGCCTTGAAATGCTATTTCAATGTATGTAAAACATAAAGAACACAGTTACAATCTACTTATTGCAAACTATAGAACAGACTGTTTTCTCTTAAACTAATCTTTGAAAGTTTCTTCTTAACTTGCATGAGATAGTAGTTGAGAACACAATGTTTGGCTCTAAAACAGAGTTTAAGGTACTTACAAAGCTTTGAAATGCTGTTTTAATGTATGTAAAACATAAAGAACACAGTTTAAATCTACTAGAAAACACAATGTCTTGCCCTGAAACACTGTTTAATCACTTACAATGCCTTGAAACGCTGTTTCAATGTATGTAAAACATAAAGAACACAGTTACAATCTACTTATTGCAAACTATAGAACAGACTGTTTTCTCTTAAACTAATCTATGAAAGTTTCTTCTTAACTTGAATGAGATATTAGTTAAGAACACAATGTTTGGCTTTAAAACAGAGTTTAAGGTATATACAAAGCTTTGAAATGCTGTTTTAATGTATGTAAAACATAAAGAACACAATTTAAATCTACTTGAAAACACAATGTCTTGCTCTGAAACACTGTTTAATCCCTTACAATGCCTTGAAACGCTGTTTCAATGTATGTAAAAGATAAAGAACACAGTTACAATCTACTTATTGCAAACTATAGAACAGACTGTTTTCTCTTAAACTAACCTTTGAAAGTTTCTTCTTAACTTGCATGAGATAGTAGTTGAGAACACAATGTTTGGCTCTAAAACAGAGTTTAAGGTACTTACAAAGCTTTGAAATGCTGTTTTAATGTATGTAAAACATAAAGAACACAATTTAAATCTACTAGAAAACACAATGTCTTGCCCTGAAACACTGTTTAATCACTTACAATGCCTTGAAAAGCTGTTTCAATGTATGTAAAACATAAAGAACACAGTTACAATCTACTTATTGCAAACTATAGAACAGACTGTTTTCTCTTAAACTAATCTATGAAAGTTTCTTCTTAACTTGAATGAGATATTAGTTAAGAACACAATGTTTGGCTTTAAAACAGAGTTTAAGGTATATACAAAGCTTTGAAATGCTGTTTTAATGTATGTAAAACATAAAGAACACAGTTTAAATCTACTTGAAAACACAATGTCTTGCTCTGAAACACTGTTTAATCCCTTACAATGCCTTGAAACGCTGTTTCAATGTATGTAAAAGATAAAGAACACAGTTACAATCTACTTATTGCAAACTATAGAACAGACTGTTTTCTCTTAAACTAATCTTTGAAAGTTTCTTCTTAACTTGCATGAGATAGTAGTTGAGAACACAATGTTTGGCTCTAAAACAGAGTTTAAGGTACTTACAAAGCTTTGAAATGCTGTTTTAATGTATGTAAAACATAAAGAACACAGTTTAAATCTACTTGAAAACACAATGTCTTGTTCTGCAACACTATTTAATCACTTACAATGCCTTGAAACGCTATTTCATTGTATAAAAACATAAAGAACACAGTTACAATCTACGTTTGGCAAGCTATAGAACAGACTGTTTTCTCTTAAACTAATCTTTGAAAGTTTCTTCTAAACTTGCATGAGATAGTAGTTGAGAACACAATGTTTGGCTCTAAAACAGAGTTTAAGGTACTTACAAAGCTTTGAAATGCTGTTTTAATGTATGTAAAACATAAAGAACACAGTTTAAATCTACTAGAAAACACAATGTCTTGCTCTGAAACACTGTTTAATCACTTACAATGCCATGAAACGCTGTTTCAATGTATGTAAAACATAAAGAACACAGTTACAATCTACGTATTGCAAACTATAGAACAGACTGTTTTCTCTTAAACTAATCTTTGAAAGTTTCTTCTTAACTTGCATGAGATAGTAATTGAGAACACAATGTTTGGCTCTAAAGCAGAGTTTAAGGTACTTACAAAGATTTGAAATGCTGTTTTAATGTATGTAAAACATAAAGAACACAGTTTAAATCTACTTGAAAACACAATGTCTTGCTCTGAAACTATTTAATCACTTACAATGCCTTGAAACGCTATTTCAATGTATAAAAAACATAAAGAACACAGTTACAATCTACGTTTGGCAAGCTATAGAACAGACTGTTTTCTCTTAAACTAACCTTTGAAAGTTTCTTCTTAACTTGCATGAGATAGTAGTTGAGAACACAATGTTTGGCTCTAAAACAGAGTTTAAGGTACTTACAAAGCTTTGAAATGCTGTTTTAATGTATGTAAAACATAAAGGACACAGTTTAAATCTACTAGAAAACACAATGTCTTGCCCTGAAACACTGTTTAATCACTTACAATGCCTTGAAACGCTGTTTCAATGTATGTAAAACATAAAGAACACAGTTACAATCTACTTATTGCAAACTATAGAACAGACTGTTTTCTCTTAAACTAATCTATGAAAGTTTCTTCTTAACTTGAATGAGATATTAGTTAAGAACACAATGTTTGGCTTTAAAACAGAGTTTAAGGTATATACAAAGCTTTGAAATGCTGTTTTAATGTATGTAAAACATAAAGAACACAGTTTAAATCTACTAGAAAACACAATGTCTTGCTCTGAAACACTGTTTAATCACTTACAATGCCATGAAACGCTGTTTCAATGTATGTAAAACATAAAGAACACAGTTACAATCTACGTATTGCAAACTATAGAACAGACTGTTTTCTCTTAAACTAATCTTTGAAAGTTTCTTCTTAACTTGCATGAGATAGTAATTGAGAACACAATGTTTGGCTCTAAAGCAGAGTTTAAGGTACTTACAAAGATTTGAAATGCTGTTTTAATGTATGTAAAACATAAAGAACACAGTTTAAATCTACTTGAAAACACAATGTCTTGCTCTGAAACACTATTTAATCACTTACAATGCCTTGAAACGCTATTTCAATGTATAAAAAACATAAAGAACACAGTTACAATCTACGTTTGGCAAGCTATAGAACAGACTGTTTTCTCTTAAACTAATCTTTGAAAGTTTCTTCTTAACTTGCATGAGATAGTAGTTGAGATCACAATGTTTGGCTCTAAAACAGAGTTTAAGGTACATACAAAGCTTTGAAATGCTGTTTTAATATATGTAAAACATAAAGAACGCAGTTTAAATCTACTTGAAAACACAATGTCTTGCTCTGAAACATTGTTTAATCACTTACAATGCCTTGAAACGCTGTTTCAATGAATGTAAAAAATGAACACAGTTACAATCTACTTATTGCAAACTATAGAACAGACTGTTTTCTCTTAAACTAATCTTTGAAAGTTTCTTCTTAACTTGCATGAGATAGTAGTTGAGAACACAATGTTTGGCTCTAAAACAGAGTTTAAGGTACTTACAATGCTTTGAAATGCTGTTTTAATGTATGTAAAACATAAGAACACAGTTTAAATCTACTTGAAAACACAATGTCTTGCTCTGAAACACTGTTTAATCACTTAAAATGCCTTGAAATGCTATTTCAATGTATGTAAAACATAAAGAACACAGTTACAATCTACTTATTGCAAACTATAGAACAGAATGTTTTCTCTTAAACTAATCTTTGAAAGATTCTTCTTAACTTCCATGAGATAGTAGTTGAGAACACAATGTTTGGCTCTAAAACAGAGTTTAAGGTACTTACAAAGCTTTGAAATGCTGTTTTAATGTATGTAAAACATAAAGAACACAGTTTAAATCTACTAGAAAACACAATGTCTTGCCCTGAAACACTGTTTAATCACTTACAATGCCTTGAAACGATGTTTCAATGTATGTAAAACATAAAGAACACAGTTACAATCTACTTATTGCAAACTATAGAACAGACTGTTTTCTCTTAAACTAATCTATGAAAGTTTCTTCTTAACTTGAATGAGATATTAGTTAAGAACACAATGTTTGGCTTTAAAACGGAGTTTAAGGTATATACAAAGCTTTGAAATGCTGTTTTAATGTATGTAAAACATAAAGAACACAGTTTATATCTACTTGAAAACACAATGTCTTGCTCTGAAAGACTGTTTAATCCCTTACAATGCCTTGAAACGCTGTTTCAATGTATGTAAAAGATAAAGAACACAGTTACAATCTACTTATTGCAAACTATAGAACAGACTGTTTTCTCTTAAACTAATCTTTGAAAGTTTCTTCTTAACTTGTATGAGATAGTAGTTGAGATCACAATGTTTGGCTCTAAAACAGAGTTTAAGGTACATACAAAGCTTTGAAATGCTGTTTTAATATATGTAAAACATAAAGAACGCAGTTTAAATCTACTTGAAAACACAATGTCTTGCCCAGAAACACTGTTTAATCACTTAAAATGCCTTGAAATGCTATTTCAATGTATGTAAAACATAAAGAACACAGTTACAATCTACTTATTGCAAACTATAGAACAGACTGTTTTCTCTTAAACTAATCTTTGAAAGTTTCTTCTTAACTTGCATGAGATAGTAGTTGAGAACACAATGTTTGGCTCTAAAACAGAGTTTAAGGTACTTACAAAGCTTTGAAATGCTGTTTTAATGTATGTAAAACATAAAGAACACAGTTTAAATCTACTAGAAAACACAATGTCTTGCCCTGAAACACTGTTTAATCACTTACAATGCCTTGAAACGCTGTTTCAATGTATGTAAAACATAAAGAACACAGTTACAATCTACTTATTGCAAACTATAGAACAGACTGTTTTCTCTTAAACTAATCTATGAAAGTTTCTTCTTAACTTGAATGAGATATTAGTTAAGAACACAATGTTTGGCTTTAAAACAGAGTTTAAGGTATATACAAAGCTTTGAAATGCTGTTTTAATGTATGTAAAACATAAAGAACACAATTTAAATCTACTTGAAAACACAATGTCTTGCTCTGAAACACTGTTTAATCCCTTACAATGCCTTGAAACGCTGTTTCAATGTATGTAAAAGATAAAGAACACAGTTACAATCTACTTATTGCAAACTATAGAACAGACTGTTTTCTCTTAAACTAACCTTTGAAAGTTTCTTCTTAACTTGCATGAGATAGTAGTTGAGAACACAATGTTTGGCTCTAAAACAGAGTTTAAGGTACTTACAAAGCTTTGAAATGCTGTTTTAATGTATGTAAAACATAAAGAACACAATTTAAATCTACTAGAAAACACAATGTCTTGCCCTGAAACACTGTTTAATCACTTACAATGCCTTGAAAAGCTGTTTCAATGTATGTAAAACATAAAGAACACAGTTACAATCTACTTATTGCAAACTATAGAACAGACTGTTTTCTCTTAAACTAATCTATGAAAGTTTCTTCTTAACTTGAATGAGATATTAGTTAAGAACACAATGTTTGGCTTTAAAACAGAGTTTAAGGTATATACAAAGCTTTGAAATGCTGTTTTAATGTATGTAAAACATAAAGAACACAGTTTAAATCTACTTGAAAACACAATGTCTTGCTCTGAAACACTGTTTAATCCCTTACAATGCCTTGAAACGCTGTTTCAATGTATGTAAAAGATAAAGAACACAGTTACAATCTACTTATTGCAAACTATAGAACAGACTGTTTTCTCTTAAACTAATCTTTGAAAGTTTCTTCTTAACTTGCATGAGATAGTAGTTGAGAACACAATGTTTGGCTCTAAAACAGAGTTTAAGGTACTTACAAAGCTTTGAAATGCTGTTTTAATGTATGTAAAACATAAAGAACACAGTTTAAATCTACTTGAAAACACAATGTCTTGTTCTGCAACACTATTTAATCACTTACAATGCCTTGAAACGCTATTTCATTGTATAAAAACATAAAGAACACAGTTACAATCTACGTTTGGCAAGCTATAGAACAGACTGTTTTCTCTTAAACTAATCTTTGAAAGTTTCTTCTAAACTTGCATGAGATAGTAGTTGAGAACACAATGTTTGGCTCTAAAACAGAGTTTAAGGTACTTACAAAGCTTTGAAATGCTGTTTTAATGTATGTAAAACATAAAGAACACAGTTTAAATCTACTAGAAAACACAATGTCTTGCTCTGAAACACTGTTTAATCACTTACAATGCCATGAAACGCTGTTTCAATGTATGTAAAACATAAAGAACACAGTTACAATCTACGTATTGCAAACTATAGAACAGACTGTTTTCTCTTAAACTAATCTTTGAAAGTTTCTTCTTAACTTGCATGAGATAGTAATTGAGAACACAATGTTTGGCTCTAAAGCAGAGTTTAAGGTACTTACAAAGATTTGAAATGCTGTTTTAATGTATGTAAAACATAAAGAACACAGTTTAAATCTACTTGAAAACACAATGTCTTGCTCTGAAACTATTTAATCACTTACAATGCCTTGAAACGCTATTTCAATGTATAAAAAACATAAAGAACACAGTTACAATCTACGTTTGGCAAGCTATAGAACAGACTGTTTTCTCTTAAACTAACCTTTGAAAGTTTCTTCTTAACTTGCATGAGATAGTAGTTGAGAACACAATGTTTGGCTCTAAAACAGAGTTTAAGGTACTTACAAAGCTTTGAAATGCTGTTTTAATGTATGTAAAACATAAAGGACACAGTTTAAATCTACTAGAAAACACAATGTCTTGCCCTGAAACACTGTTTAATCACTTACAATGCCTTGAAACGCTGTTTCAATGTATGTAAAACATAAAGAACACAGTTACAATCTACTTATTGCAAACTATAGAACAGACTGTTTTCTCTTAAACTAATCTATGAAAGTTTCTTCCCTAACTTGAATGAGATATTAGTTAAGAACACAATGTTTGGCTTTAAAACAGAGTTTAAGGTATATACAAAGCTTTGAAATGCTGTTTTAATGTATGTAAAACATAAAGAACACAGTTTAAATCTACTTGAAAACACAATGTCTTGCTCTGAAACACTGTTTAATCCCTTACAATGCCTTGAAACGCTGTTTCAATGTATGTAAAAGATAAAGAACACAGTTACAATCTACTTATTGCAAACTATAGAACAGACTGTTTTCTCTTAAACTAACCTTTGAAAGTTTCTTCTTAACTTGCATGAGATAGTAGTTGAGAACACAATGTTTGGCTCTAAAACAGAGTTTAAGGTACTTACAAAGCTTTGAAATGCTGTTTTAATGTATGTAAAACATAAAGAACACAGTTTAAATCTACTAGAAAACACAATGTCTTGCTCTGAAACACTGTTTAATCACTTACAATGCCATGAAACGCTGTTTCAATGTATGTAAAACATAAAGAACACAGTTACAATCTACGTATTGCAAACTATAGAACAGACTGTTTTCTCTTAAACTAATCTTTGAAAGTTTCTTCTTAACTTGCATGAGATAGTAATTGAGAACACAATGTTTGGCTCTAAAGCAGAGTTTAAGGTACTTACAAAGATTTGAAATGCTGTTTTAATGTATGTAAAACATAAAGAACACAGTTTAAATCTACTTGAAAACACAATGTCTTGCTCTGAAACACTATTTAATCACTTACAATGCCTTGAAACGCTATTTCAATGTATAAAAAACATAAAGAACACAGTTACAATCTACGTTTGGCAAGCTATAGAACAGACTGTTTTCTCTTAAACTAATCTTTGAAAGTTTCTTCTTAACTTGCATGAGATAGTAGTTGAGATCACAATGTTTGGCTCTAAAACAGAGTTTAAGGTACATACAAAGCTTTGAAATGCTGTTTTAATATATGTAAAACATAAAGAACGCAGTTTAAATCTACTTGAAAACACAATGTCTTGCCCAGAAACACTGTTTAATCACTTAAAATGCCTTGAAATGCTATTTCAATGTATGTAAAACATAAAGAACACAGTTACAATCTACTTATTGCAAACTATAGAACAGACTGTTTTCTCTTAAACTAATCTTTGAAAGTTTCTTCTTAACTTGCATGAGATAGTAGTTGAGAACACAATGTTTGGCTCTAAAACAGAGTTTAAGGTACTTACAAAGCTTTGAAATGCTGTTTTAATGTATGTAAAACATAAAGAACACAGTTTAAATCTACTAGAAAACACAATGTCTTGCCCTGAAACACTGTTTAATCACTTACAATGCCTTGAAACGCTGTTTCAATGTATGTAAAACATAAAGAACACAGTTACAATCTACTTATTGCAAACTATAGAACAGTCTGTTTTCTCTTAAACTAATCTATGAAAGTTTCTTCTTAACTTGAATGAGATATTAGTTAAGAACACAATGTTTGGCTTTAAAACAGAGTTTAAGGTATATACAAAGCTTTGAAATGCTGTTTTAATGTATGTAAAACATAAAGAACACAATTTAAATCTACTTGAAAACACAATGTCTTGCTCTGAAACACTGTTTAATCCCTTACAATGCGTTGAAACGCTGTTTCAATGTATGTAAAAGATAAAGAACACAGTTACAATCTACTTATTGCAAACTATAGAACAGACTGTTTTCTCTTAAACTAACCTTTGAAAGTTTCTTCTTAACTTGCATGAGATAGTAGTTGAGAACACAATGTTTGGCTCTAAAACAGAGTTTAAGGTACTTACAAAGCTTTGAAATGCTGTTTTAATGTATGTAAAACATAAAGAACACAATTTAAATCTACTAGAAAACACAATGTCTTGCCCTGAAACACTGTTTAATCACTTACAATGCCTTGAAAAGCTGTTTCAATGTATGTAAAACATAAAGAACACAGTTACAATCTACTTATTGCAAACTATAGAACAGACTGTTTTCTCTTAAACTAATCTATGAAAGTTTCTTCTTAACTTGAATGAGATATTAGTTAAGAACACAATGTTTGGCTTTAAAACAGAGTTTAAGGTATATACAAAGCTTTGAAATGCTGTTTTAATGTATGTAAAACATAAAGAACACAGTTTAAATCTACTAGAAAACACAATGTCTTGCCCAGAAACACTGTTTAATCACTTACAATGCCTTGAAACGATGTTTCAATGTATGTAAAACATAAAGAACACAGTTACAATCTACTTATTGCAAACTATAGAACAGACTGTTTTCTCTTAAACTAATCTATGAAAGTTTCTTCTTAACTTGAATGAGATATTAGTTAAGAACACAATGTTTGGCTTTAAAACGGAGTTTAAGGTATATACAAAGCTTTGAAATGCTGTTTTAATGTATGTAAAACATAAAGAACACAGTTTATATCTACTTGAAAACACAATGTCTTGCTCTGAAAGACTGTTTAATCCCTTACAATGCCTTGAAACGCTGTTTCAATGTATGTAAAAGATAAAGAACACAGTTACAATCTACTTATTGCAAACTATAGAACAGACTGTTTTCTCTTAAACTAATCTTTGAAAGTTTCTTCTTAACTTGTATGAGATAGTAGTTGAGATCACAATGTTTGGCTCTAAAACAGAGTTTAAGGTACATACAAAGCTTTGAAATGCTGTTTTAATATATGTAAAACATAAAGAACGCAGTTTAAATCTACTTGAAAACACAATGTCTTGCCCAGAAACACTGTTTAATCACTTAAAATGCCTTGAAATGCTATTTCAATGTATGTAAAACATAAAGAACACAGTTACAATCTACTTATTGCAAACTATAGAACAGACTGTTTTCTCTTAAACTAATCTTTGAAAGTTTCTTCTTAACTTGCATGAGATAGTAGTTGAGAACACAATGTTTGGCTCTAAAACAGAGTTTAAGGTACTTACAAAGCTTTGAAATGCTGTTTTAATGTATGTAAAACATAAAGAACACAGTTTAAATCTACTAGAAAACACAATGTCTTGCCCTGAAACACTGTTTAATCACTTACAATGCCTTGAAACGCTGTTTCAATGTATGTAAAACATAAAGAACACAGTTACAATCTACTTATTGCAAACTATAGAACAGACTGTTTTCTCTTAAACTAATCTATGAAAGTTTCTTCTTAACTTGAATGAGATATTAGTTAAGAACACAATGTTTGGCTTTAAAACAGAGTTTAAGGTATATACAAAGCTTTGAAATGCTGTTTTAATGTATGTAAAACATAAAGAACACAATTTAAATCTACTTGAAAACACAATGTCTTGCTCTGAAACACTGTTTAATCCCTTACAATGCCTTGAAACGCTGTTTCAATGTATGTAAAAGATAAAGAACACAGTTACAATCTACTTATTGCAAACTATAGAACAGACTGTTTTCTCTTAAACTAACCTTTGAAAGTTTCTTCTTAACTTGCATGAGATAGTAGTTGAGAACACAATGTTTGGCTCTAAAACAGAGTTTAAGGTACTTACAAAGCTTTGAAATGCTGTTTTAATGTATGTAAAACATAAAGAACACAATTTAAATCTACTAGAAAACACAATGTCTTGCCCTGAAACACTGTTTAATCACTTACAATGCCTTGAAAAGCTGTTTCAATGTATGTAAAACATAAAGAACACAGTTACAATCTACTTATTGCAAACTATAGAACAGACTGTTTTCTCTTAAACTAATCTATGAAAGTTTCTTCTTAACTTGAATGAGATATTAGTTAAGAACACAATGTTTGGCTTTAAAACAGAGTTTAAGGTATATACAAAGCTTTGAAATGCTGTTTTAATGTATGTAAAACATAAAGAACACAGTTTAAATCTACTTGAAAACACAATGTCTTGCTCTGAAACACTGTTTAATCCCTTACAATGCCTTGAAACGCTGTTTCAATGTATGTAAAAGATAAAGAACACAGTTACAATCTACTTATTGCAAACTATAGAACAGACTGTTTTCTCTTAAACTAATCTTTGAAAGTTTCTTCTTAACTTGCATGAGATAGTAGTTGAGAACACAATGTTTGGCTCTAAAACAGAGTTTAAGGTACTTACAAAGCTTTGAAATGCTGTTTTAATGTATGTAAAACATAAAGAACACAGTTTAAATCTACTTGAAAACACAATGTCTTGTTCTGCAACACTATTTAATCACTTACAATGCCTTGAAACGCTATTTCATTGTATAAAAACATAAAGAACACAGTTACAATCTACGTTTGGCAAGCTATAGAACAGACTGTTTTCTCTTAAACTAATCTTTGAAAGTTTCTTCTAAACTTGCATGAGATAGTAGTTGAGAACACAATGTTTGGCTCTAAAACAGAGTTTAAGGTACTTACAAAGCTTTGAAATGCTGTTTTAATGTATGTAAAACATAAAGAACACAGTTTAAATCTACTAGAAAACACAATGTCTTGCTCTGAAACACTGTTTAATCACTTACAATGCCATGAAACGCTGTTTCAATGTATGTAAAACATAAAGAACACAGTTACAATCTACGTATTGCAAACTATAGAACAGACTGTTTTCTCTTAAACTAATCTTTGAAAGTTTCTTCTTAACTTGCATGAGATAGTAATTGAGAACACAATGTTTGGCTCTAAAGCAGAGTTTAAGGTACTTACAAAGATTTGAAATGCTGTTTTAATGTATGTAAAACATAAAGAACACAGTTTAAATCTACTTGAAAACACAATGTCTTGCTCTGAAACTATTTAATCACTTACAATGCCTTGAAACGCTATTTCAATGTATAAAAAACATAAAGAACACAGTTACAATCTACGTTTGGCAAGCTATAGAACAGACTGTTTTCTCTTAAACTAACCTTTGAAAGTTTCTTCTTAACTTGCATGAGATAGTAGTTGAGAACACAATGTTTGGCTCTAAAACAGAGTTTAAGGTACTTACAAAGCTTTGAAATGCTGTTTTAATGTATGTAAAACATAAAGAACACAGTTTAAATCTACTAGAAAACACAATGTCTTGCCCTGAAACACTGTTTAATCACTTACAATGCCTTGAAACGCTGTTTCAATGTATGTAAAACATAAAGAACACAGTTACAATCTACTTATTGCAAACTATAGAACAGACTGTTTTCTCTTAAACTAATCTATGAAAGTTTCTTCTTAACTTGAATGAGATATTAGTTAAGAACACAATGTTTGGCTTTAAAACAGAGTTTAAGGTATATACAAAGCTTTGAAATGCTGTTTTAATGTATGTAAAACATAAAGAACACAGTTTAAATCTACTTGAAAACACAATGTCTTGCTCTGAAACACTGTTTAATCCCTTACAATGCCTTGAAACGCTGTTTCAATGTATGTAAAAGATAAAGAACACAGTTACAATCTACTTATTGCAAACTATAGAACAGACTGTTTTCTCTTAAACTAACCTTTGAAAGTTTCTTCTTAACTTGCATGAGATAGTAGTTGAGAACACAATGTTTGGCTCTAAAACAGAGTTTAAGGTACTTACAAAGCTTTGAAATGCTGTTTTAATGTATGTAAAACATAAAGAACACAGTTTAAATCTACTAGAAAACACAATGTCTTGCTCTGAAACACTGTTTAATCACTTACAATGCCATGAAACGCTGTTTCAATGTATGTAAAACATAAAGAACACAGTTACAATCTACGTATTGCAAACTATAGAACAGACTGTTTTCTCTTAAACTAATCTTTGAAAGTTTCTTCTTAACTTGCATGAGATAGTAATTGAGAACACAATGTTTGGCTCTAAAGCAGAGTTTAAGGTACTTACAAAGATTTGAAATGCTGTTTTAATGTATGTAAAACATAAAGAACACAGTTTAAATCTACTTGAAAACACAATGTCTTGCTCTGAAACACTATTTAATCACTTACAATGCCTTGAAACGCTATTTCAATGTATAAAAAACATAAAGAACACAGTTACAATCTACGTTTGGCAAGCTATAGAACAGACTGTTTTCTCTTAAACTAATCTTTGAAAGTTTCTTCTTAACTTGCATGAGATAGTAGTTGAGATCACAATGTTTGGCTCTAAAACAGAGTTTAAGGTACATACAAAGCTTTGAAATGCTGTTTTAATATATGTAAAACATAAAGAACGCAGTTTAAATCTACTTGAAAACACAATGTCTTGCCCAGAAACACTGTTTAATCACTTAAAATGCCTTGAAATGCTATTTCAATGTATGTAAAACATAAAGAACACAGTTACAATCTACTTATTGCAAACTATAGAACAGACTGTTTTCTCTTAAACTAATCTTTGAAAGTTTCTTCTTAACTTGCATGAGATAGTAGTTGAGAACACAATGTTTGGCTCTAAAACAGAGTTTAAGGTACTTACAAAGCTTTGAAATGCTGTTTTAATGTATGTAAAACATAAAGAACACAGTTTAAATCTACTAGAAAACACAATGTCTTGCCCTGAAACACTGTTTAATCACTTACAATGCCTTGAAACGCTGTTTCAATGTATGTAAAACATAAAGAACACAGTTACAATCTACTTATTGCAAACTATAGAACAGACTGTTTTCTCTTAAACTAATCTATGAAAGTTTCTTCTTAACTTGAATGAGATATTAGTTAAGAACACAATGTTTGGCTTTAAAACAGAGTTTAAGGTATATACAAAGCTTTGAAATGCTGTTTTAATGTATGTAAAACATAAAGAACACAATTTAAATCTACTTGAAAACACAATGTCTTGCTCTGAAACACTGTTTAATCCCTTACAATGCCTTGAAACGCTGTTTCAATGTATGTAAAAGATAAAGAACACAGTTACAATCTACTTATTGCAAACTATAGAACAGACTGTTTTCTCTTAAACTAACCTTTGAAAGTTTCTTCTTAACTTGCATGAGATAGTAGTTGAGAACACAATGTTTGGCTCTAAAACAGAGTTTAAGGTACTTACAAAGCTTTGAAATGCTGTTTTAATGTATGTAAAACATAAAGAACACAGTTTAAATCTACTTGAAAACACAATGTCTTGTTCTGCAACACTATTTAATCACTTACAATGCCTTGAAACGCTATTTCATTGTATAAAAACATAAAGAACACAGTTACAATCTACGTTTGGCAAGCTATAGAACAGACTGTTTTCTCTTAAACTAATCTTTGAAAGTTTCTTCTAAACTTGCATGAGATAGTAGTTGAGAACACAATGTTTGGCTCTAAAACAGAGTTTAAGGTACTTACAAAGCTTTGAAATGCTGTTTTAATGTATGTAAAACATAAAGAACACAGTTTAAATCTACTAGAAAACACAATGTCTTGCTCTGAAACACTGTTTAATCACTTACAATGCCATGAAACGCTGTTTCAATGTATGTAAAACATAAAGAACACAGTTACAATCTACGTATTGCAAACTATAGAACAGACTGTTTTCTCTTAAACTAATCTTTGAAAGTTTCTTCTTAACTTGCATGAGATAGTAATTGAGAACACAATGTTTGGCTCTAAAGCAGAGTTTAAGGTACTTACAAAGATTTGAAATGCTGTTTTAATGTATGTAAAACATAAAGAACACAGTTTAAATCTACTTGAAAACACAATGTCTTGCTCTGAAACTATTTAATCACTTACAATGCCTTGAAACGCTATTTCAATGTATAAAAAACATAAAGAACACAGTTACAATCTACGTTTGGCAAGCTATAGAACAGACTGTTTTCTCTTAAACTAACCTTTGAAAGTTTCTTCTTAACTTGCATGAGATAGTAGTTGAGAACACAATGTTTGGCTCTAAAACAGAGTTTAAGGTACTTACAAAGCTTTGAAATGCTGTTTTAATGTATGTAAAACATAAAGAACACAGTTTAAATCTACTAGAAAACACAATGTCTTGCCCTGAAACACTGTTTAATCACTTACAATGCCTTGAAACGCTGTTTCAATGTATGTAAAAGATAAAGAACACAGTTACAATCTACTTATTGCAAACTATAGAACAGACTGTTTTCTCTTAAACTAACCTTTGAAAGTTTCTTCTTAACTTGCATGAGATAGTAGTTGAGAACACAATGTTTGGCTCTAAAACAGAGTTTAAGGTACTTACAAAGCTTTGAAATGCTGTTTTAATGTATGTAAAACATAAAGAACACAATTTAAATCTACTAGAAAACACAATGTCTTGCCCTGAAACACTGTTTAATCACTTACAATGCCTTGAAAAGCTGTTTCAATGTATGTAAAACATAAAGAACACAGTTACAATCTACTTATTGCAAACTATAGAACAGACTGTTTTCTCTTAAACTAATCTATGAAAGTTTCTTCTTAACTTGAATGAGATATTAGTTAAGAACACAATGTTTGGCTTTAAAACAGAGTTTAAGGTATATACAAAGCTTTGAAATGCTGTTTTAATGTATGTAAAACATAAAGAACACAGTTTAAATCTACTTGAAAACACAATGTCTTGCTCTGAAACACTGTTTAATCCCTTACAATGCCTTGAAACGCTGTTTCAATGTATGTAAAAGATAAAGAACACAGTTACAATCTACTTATTGCAAACTATAGAACAGACTGTTTTCTCTTAAACTAATCTTTGAAAGTTTCTTCTTAACTTGCATGAGATAGTAGTTGAGAACACAATGTTTGGCTCTAAAACAGAGTTTAAGGTACTTACAAAGCTTTGAAATGCTGTTTTAATGTATGTAAAACATAAAGAACACAGTTTAAATCTACTTGAAAACACAATGTCTTGTTCTGCAACACTATTTAATCACTTACAATGCCTTGAAACGCTATTTCATTGTATAAAAACATAAAGAACACAGTTACAATCTACGTTTGGCAAGCTATAGAACAGACTGTTTTCTCTTAAACTAATCTTTGAAAGTTTCTTCTAAACTTGCATGAGATAGTAGTTGAGAACACAATGTTTGGCTCTAAAACAGAGTTTAAGGTACTTACAAAGCTTTGAAATGCTGTTTTAATGTATGTAAAACATAAAGAACACAGTTTAAATCTACTAGAAAACACAATGTCTTGCTCTGAAACACTGTTTAATCACTTACAATGCCATGAAACGCTGTTTCAATGTATGTAAAACATAAAGAACACAGTTACAATCTACGTATTGCAAACTATAGAACAGACTGTTTTCTCTTAAACTAATCTTTGAAAGTTTCTTCTTAACTTGCATGAGATAGTAATTGAGAACACAATGTTTGGCTCTAAAGCAGAGTTTAAGGTACTTACAAAGATTTGAAATGCTGTTTTAATGTATGTAAAACATAAAGAACACAGTTTAAATCTACTTGAAAACACAATGTCTTGCTCTGAAACTATTTAATCACTTACAATGCCTTGAAACGCTATTTCAATGTATAAAAAACATAAAGAACACAGTTACAATCTACGTTTGGCAAGCTATAGAACAGACTGTTTTCTCTTAAACTAACCTTTGAAAGTTTCTTCTTAACTTGCATGAGATAGTAGTTGAGAACACAATGTTTGGCTCTAAAACAGAGTTTAAGGTACTTACAAAGCTTTGAAATGCTGTTTTAATGTATGTAAAACATAAAGAACACAGTTTAAATCTACTAGAAAACACAATGTCTTGCCCTGAAACACTGTTTAATCACTTACAATGCCTTGAAACGCTGTTTCAATGTATGTAAAACATAAAGAACACAGTTACAATCTACTTATTGCAAACTATAGAACAGACTGTTTTCTCTTAAACTAATCTATGAAAGTTTCTTCTTAACTTGAATGAGATATTAGTTACGAACACAATGTTTGGCTTTAAAACAGAGTTTAAGGTATATACAAAGCTTTGAAATGCTGTTTTAATGTATGTAAAACATAAAGAACACAGTTTAAATCTACTTGAAAACACAATGTCTTGCTCTGAAACACTGTTTAATCCCTTACAATGCCTTGAAACGCTGTTTCAATGTATGTAAAAGATAAAGAACACAGTTACAATCTACTTATTGCAAACTATAGAACAGACTGTTTTCTCTTAAACTAACCTTTGAAAGTTTCTTCTTAACTTGCATGAGATAGTAGTTGAGAACACAATGTTTGGCTCTAAAACAGAGTTTAAGGTACTTACAAAGCTTTGAAATGCTGTTTTAATGTATGTAAAACATAAAGAACACAGTTTAAATCTACTAGAAAACACAATGTCTTGCTCTGAAACACTGTTTAATCACTTACAATGCCATGAAACGCTGTTTCAATGTATGTAAAACATAAAGAACACAGTTACAATCTACGTATTGCAAACTATAGAACAGACTGTTTTCTCTTAAACTAATCTTTGAAAGTTTCTTCTTAACTTGCATGAGATAGTAATTGAGAACACAATGTTTGGCTCTAAAGCAGAGTTTAAGGTACTTACAAAGATTTGAAATGCTGTTTTAATGTATGTAAAACATAAAGAACACAGTTTAAATCTACTTGAAAACACAATGTCTTGCTCTGAAACACTATTTAATCACTTACAATGCCTTGAAACGCTATTTCAATGTATAAAAAACATAAAGAACACAGTTACAATCTACGTTTGGCAAGCTATAGAACAGACTGTTTTCTCTTAAACTAATCTTTGAAAGTTTCTTCTTAACTTGCATGAGATAGTAGTTGAGATCACAATGTTTGGCTCTAAAACAGAGTTTAAGGTACATACAAAGCTTTGAAATGCTGTTTTAATATATGTAAAACATAAAGAACGCAGTTTAAATCTACTTGAAAACACAATGTCTTGCTCTGAAACATTGTTTAATCACTTACAATGCCTTGAAACGCTGTTTCAATGAATGTAAAAAATGAACACAGTTACAATCTACTTATTGCAAACTATAGAACAGACTGTTTTCTCTTAAACTAATCTTTGAAAGTTTCTTCTTAACTTGCATGAGATAGTAGTTGAGAACACAATGTTTGGCTCTAAAACAGAGTTTAAGGTACTTACAATGCTTTGAAATGCTGTTTTAATGTATGTAAAACATAAGAACACAGTTTAAATCTACTTGAAAACACAATGTCTTGCTCTGAAACACTGTTTAATCACTTAAAATGCCTTGAAATGCTATTTCAATGTATGTAAAACATAAAGAACACAGTTACAATCTACTTATTGCAAACTATAGAACAGACTGTTTTCTCTTAAACTAATCTATGAAAGTTTCTTCTTAACTTGAATGAGATATTAGTTAAGAACACAATGTTTGGCTTTAAAACGGAGTTTAAGGTATATACAAAGCTTTGAAATGCTGTTTTAATGTATGTAAAACATAAAGAACACAGTTTATATCTACTTGAAAACACAATGTCTTGCTCTGAAAGACTGTTTAATCCCTTACAATGCCTTGAAACGCTGTTTCAATGTATGTAAAAGATAAAGAACACAGTTACAATCTACTTATTGCAAACTATAGAACAGACTGTTTTCTCTTAAACTAATCTTTGAAAGTTTCTTCTTAACTTGTATGAGATAGTAGTTGAGATCACAATGTTTGGCTCTAAAACAGAGTTTAAGGTACTTACAAAGATTTGAAATGCTGTTTTAATGTATGTAAAACATAAAGAACACAGTTTAAATCTACTTGAAAACACAATGTCTTGCTCTGAAACTATTTAATCACTTACAATGCCTTGAAACGCTATTTCAATGTATAAAAAACATAAAGAACACAGTTACAATCTACGTTTGGCAAGCTATAGAACAGA
This sequence comes from Electrophorus electricus, assembly GCF_041902795.1. Lineage (NCBI taxonomy): Eukaryota > Metazoa > Chordata > Actinopteri > Gymnotiformes > Gymnotidae > Electrophorus > Electrophorus electricus. The sequence goes on from NC_137499.1 coordinate 17,739,457, forward strand.
CTGTTTTCTCTTAAACTAACCTTTGAAAGTTTCTTCTTAACTTGCATGAGATAGTAGTTGAGAACACAATGTTTGGCTCTAAAACAGAGTTTAAGGTACTTACAAAGCTTTGAAATGCTGTTTTAATGTATGTAAAACATAAAGAACACAGTTTAAATCTACTAGAAAACACAATGTCTTGCCCTGAAACACTGTTTAATCACTTACAATGCCTTGAAACGCTGTTTCAATGTATGTAAAACATAAAGAACACAGTTACAATCTACTTATTGCAAACTATAGAACAGACTGTTTTCTCTTAAACTAATCTATGAAAGTTTCTTCTTAACTTGAATGAGATATTAGTTACGAACACAATGTTTGGCTTTAAAACAGAGTTTAAGGTATATACAAAGCTTTGAAATGCTGTTTTAATGTATGTAAAACATAAAGAACACAGTTTAAATCTACTTGAAAACACAATGTCTTGCTCTGAAACACTGTTTAATCCCTTACAATGCCTTGAAACGCTGTTTCAATGTATGTAAAAGATAAAGAACACAGTTACAATCTACTTATTGCAAACTATAGAACAGACTGTTTTCTCTTAAACTAACCTTTGAAAGTTTCTTCTTAACTTGCATGAGATAGTAGTTGAGAACACAATGTTTGGCTCTAAAACAGAGTTTAAGGTACTTACAAAGCTTTGAAATGCTGTTTTAATGTATGTAAAACATAAAGAACACAGTTTAAATCTACTAGAAAACACAATGTCTTGCTCTGAAACACTGTTTAATCACTTACAATGCCATGAAACGCTGTTTCAATGTATGTAAAACATAAAGAACACAGTTACAATCTACGTATTGCAAACTATAGAACAGACTGTTTTCTCTTAAACTAATCTTTGAAAGTTTCTTCTTAACTTGCATGAGATAGTAATTGAGAACACAATGTTTGGCTCTAAAGCAGAGTTTAAGGTACTTACAAAGATTTGAAATGCTGTTTTAATGTATGTAAAACATAAAGAACACAGTTTAAATCTACTTGAAAACACAATGTCTTGCTCTGAAACACTATTTAATCACTTACAATGCCTTGAAACGCTATTTCAATGTATAAAAAACATAAAGAACACAGTTACAATCTACGTTTGGCAAGCTATAGAACAGACTGTTTTCTCTTAAACTAATCTTTGAAAGTTTCTTCTTAACTTGCATGAGATAGTAGTTGAGATCACAATGTTTGGCTCTAAAACAGAGTTTAAGGTACATACAAAGCTTTGAAATGCTGTTTTAATATATGTAAAACATAAAGAACGCAGTTTAAATCTACTTGAAAACACAATGTCTTGCTCTGAAACATTGTTTAATCACTTACAATGCCTTGAAACGCTGTTTCAATGAATGTAAAAAATGAACACAGTTACAATCTACTTATTGCAAACTATAGAACAGACTGTTTTCTCTTAAACTAATCTTTGAAAGTTTCTTCTTAACTTGCATGAGATAGTAGTTGAGAACACAATGTTTGGCTCTAAAACAGAGTTTAAGGTACTTACAATGCTTTGAAATGCTGTTTTAATGTATGTAAAACATAAGAACACAGTTTAAATCTACTTGAAAACACAATGTCTTGCTCTGAAACACTGTTTAATCACTTAAAATGCCTTGAAATGCTATTTCAATGTATGTAAAACATAAAGAACACAGTTACAATCTACTTATTGCAAACTATAGAACAGACTGTTTTCTCTTAAACTAATCTATGAAAGTTTCTTCTTAACTTGAATGAGATATTAGTTAAGAACACAATGTTTGGCTTTAAAACGGAGTTTAAGGTATATACAAAGCTTTGAAATGCTGTTTTAATGTATGTAAAACATAAAGAACACAGTTTATATCTACTTGAAAACACAATGTCTTGCTCTGAAAGACTGTTTAATCCCTTACAATGCCTTGAAACGCTGTTTCAATGTATGTAAAAGATAAAGAACACAGTTACAATCTACTTATTGCAAACTATAGAACAGACTGTTTTCTCTTAAACTAATCTTTGAAAGTTTCTTCTTAACTTGTATGAGATAGTAGTTGAGATCACAATGTTTGGCTCTAAAACAGAGTTTAAGGTACATACAAAGCTTTGAAATGCTGTTTTAATATATGTAAAACATAAAGAACGCAGTTTAAATCTACTTGAAAACACAATGTCTTGCCCAGAAACACTGTTTAATCACTTAAAATGCCTTGAAATGCTATTTCAATGTATGTAAAACATAAAGAACACAGTTACAATCTACTTATTGCAAACTATAGAACAGACTGTTTTCTCTTAAACTAATCTTTGAAAGTTTCTTCTTAACTTGCATGAGATAGTAGTTGAGAACACAATGTTTGGCTCTAAAACAGAGTTTAAGGTACTTACAAAGCTTTGAAATGCTGTTTTAATGTATGTAAAACATAAAGAACACAGTTTAAATCTACTAGAAAACACAATGTCTTGCCCTGAAACACTGTTTAATCACTTACAATGCCTTGAAACGCTGTTTCAATGTATGTAAAACATAAAGAACACAGTTACAATCTACTTATTGCAAACTATAGAACAGACTGTTTTCTCTTAAACTAATCTATGAAAGTTTCTTCTTAACTTGAATGAGATATTAGTTAAGAACACAATGTTTGGCTTTAAAACAGAGTTTAAGGTATATACAAAGCTTTGAAATGCTGTTTTAATGTATGTAAAACATAAAGAACACAATTTAAATCTACTTGAAAACACAATGTCTTGCTCTGAAACACTGTTTAATCCCTTACAATGCCTTGAAACGCTGTTTCAATGTATGTAAAAGATAAAGAACACAGTTACAATCTACTTATTGCAAACTATAGAACAGACTGTTTTCTCTTAAACTAACCTTTGAAAGTTTCTTCTTAACTTGCATGAGATAGTAGTTGAGAACACAATGTTTGGCTCTAAAACAGAGTTTAAGGTACTTACAAAGCTTTGAAATGCTGTTTTAATGTATGTAAAACATAAAGAACACAATTTAAATCTACTAGAAAACACAATGTCTTGCCCTGAAACACTGTTTAATCACTTACAATGCCTTGAAAAGCTGTTTCAATGTATGTAAAACATAAAGAACACAGTTACAATCTACTTATTGCAAACTATAGAACAGACTGTTTTCTCTTAAACTAATCTATGAAAGTTTCTTCTTAACTTGAATGAGATATTAGTTAAGAACACAATGTTTGGCTTTAAAACAGAGTTTAAGGTATATACAAAGCTTTGAAATGCTGTTTTAATGTATGTAAAACATAAAGAACACAGTTTAAATCTACTTGAAAACACAATGTCTTGCTCTGAAACACTGTTTAATCCCTTACAATGCCTTGAAACGCTGTTTCAATGTATGTAAAAGATAAAGAACACAGTTACAATCTACTTATTGCAAACTATAGAACAGACTGTTTTCTCTTAAACTAATCTTTGAAAGTTTCTTCTTAACTTGCATGAGATAGTAGTTGAGAACACAATGTTTGGCTCTAAAACAGAGTTTAAGGTACTTACAAAGCTTTGAAATGCTGTTTTAATGTATGTAAAACATAAAGAACACAGTTTAAATCTACTTGAAAACACAATGTATTGTTCTGCAACACTATTTAATCACTTACAATGCCTTGAAACGCTATTTCATTGTATAAAAACATAAAGAACACAGTTACAATCTACGTTTGGCAAGCTATAGAACAGACTGTTTTCTCTTAAACTAATCTTTGAAAGTTTCTTCTAAACTTGCATGAGATAGTAGTTGAGAACACAATGTTTGGCTCTAAAACAGAGTTTAAGGTACTTACAAAGCTTTGAAATGCTGTTTTAATGTATGTAAAACATAAAGAACACAGTTTAAATCTACTAGAAAACACAATGTCTTGCTCTGAAACACTGTTTAATCACTTACAATGCCATGAAACGCTGTTTCAATGTATGTAAAACATAAAGAACACAGTTACAATCTACGTATTGCAAACTATAGAACAGACTGTTTTCTCTTAAACTAATCTTTGAAAGTTTCTTCTTAACTTGCATGAGATAGTAGTTGAGAACACAATGTTTGGCTCTAAAACAGAGTTTAAGGTACTTACAAAGCTTTGAAATGCTGTTTTAATGTATGTAAAACATAAAGAACACAGTTTAAATCTACTAGAAAACACAATGTCTTGCCCTGAAACACTGTTTAATCACTTACAATGCCTTGAAACGCTGTTTCAATGTATGTAAAACATAAAGAACACAGTTACAATCTACTTATTGCAAACTATAGAACAGACTGTTTTCTCTTAAACTAATCTATGAAAGTTTCTTCTTAACTTGAATGAGATATTAGTTAAGAACACAATGTTTGGCTTTAAAACAGAGTTTAAGGTATATACAAAGCTTTGAAATGCTGTTTTAATGTATGTAAAACATAAAGAACACAATTTAAATCTACTTGAAAACACAATGTCTTGCTCTGAAACACTGTTTAATCCCTTACAATGCCTTGAAACGCTGTTTCAATGTATGTAAAAGATAAAGAACACAGTTACAATCTACTTATTGCAAACTATAGAACAGACTGTTTTCTCTTAAACTAACCTTTGAAAGTTTCTTCTTAACTTGCATGAGATAGTAGTTGAGAACACAATGTTTGGCTCTAAAACAGAGTTTAAGGTACTTACAAAGCTTTGAAATGCTGTTTTAATGTATGTAAAACATAAAGAACACAATTTAAATCTACTAGAAAACACAATGTCTTGCCCTGAAACACTGTTTAATCACTTACAATGCCTTGAAAAGCTGTTTCAATGTATGTAAAACATAAAGAACACAGTTACAATCTACTTATTGCAAACTATAGAACAGACTGTTTTCTCTTAAACTAATCTATGAAAGTTTCTTCTTAACTTGAATGAGATATTAGTTAAGAACACAATGTTTGGCTTTAAAACAGAGTTTAAGGTATATACAAAGCTTTGAAATGCTGTTTTAATGTATGTAAAACATAAAGAACACAGTTTAAATCTACTTGAAAACACAATGTCTTGCTCTGAAACACTGTTTAATCCCTTACAATGCCTTGAAACGCTGTTTCAATGTATGTAAAAGATAAAGAACACAGTTACAATCTACTTATTGCAAACTATAGAACAGACTGTTTTCTCTTAAACTAATCTTTGAAAGTTTCTTCTTAACTTGCATGAGATAGTAGTTGAGAACACAATGTTTGGCTCTAAAACAGAGTTTAAGGTACTTACAAAGCTTTGAAATGCTGTTTTAATGTATGTAAAACATAAAGAACACAGTTTAAATCTACTTGAAAACACAATGTATTGTTCTGCAACACTATTTAATCACTTACAATGCCTTGAAACGCTATTTCATTGTATAAAAACATAAAGAACACAGTTACAATCTACGTTTGGCAAGCTATAGAACAGACTGTTTTCTCTTAAACTAATCTTTGAAAGTTTCTTCTAAACTTGCATGAGATAGTAGTTGAGAACACAATGTTTGGCTCTAAAACAGAGTTTAAGGTACTTACAAAGCTTTGAAATGCTGTTTTAATGTATGTAAAACATAAAGAACACAGTTTAAATCTACTAGAAAACACAATGTCTTGCTCTGAAACACTGTTTAATCACTTACAATGCCATGAAACGCTGTTTCAATGTATGTAAAACATAAAGAACACAGTTACAATCTACGTATTGCAAACTATAGAACAGACTGTTTTCTCTTAAACTAATCTTTGAAAGTTTCTTCTTAACTTGCATGAGATAGTAGTTGAGAACACAATGTTTGGCTCTAAAACAGAGTTTAAGGTACTTACAAAGCTTTGAAATGCTGTTTTAATGTATGTAAAACATAAAGAACACAGTTTAAATCTACTAGAAAACACAATGTCTTGCCCTGAAACACTGTTTAATCACTTACAATGCCTTGAAACGCTGTTTCAATGTATGTAAAACATAAAGAACACAGTTACAATCTACTTATTGCAAACTATAGAACAGACTGTTTTCTCTTAAACTAATCTATGAAAGTTTCTTCTTAACTTGAATGAGATATTAGTTAAGAACACAATGTTTGGCTTTAAAACAGAGTTTAAGGTATATACAAAGCTTTGAAATGCTGTTTTAATGTATGTAAAACATAAAGAACACAATTTAAATCTACTTGAAAACACAATGTCTTGCTCTGAAACACTGTTTAATCCCTTACAATGCCTTGAAACGCTGTTTCAATGTATGTAAAAGATAAAGAACACAGTTACAATCTACTTATTGCAAACTATAGAACAGACTGTTTTCTCTTAAACTAACCTTTGAAAGTTTCTTCTTAACTTGCATGAGATAGTAGTTGAGAACACAATGTTTGGCTCTAAAACAGAGTTTAAGGTACTTACAAAGCTTTGAAATGCTGTTTTAATGTATGTAAAACATAAAGAACACAATTTAAATCTACTAGAAAACACAATGTCTTGCCCTGAAACACTGTTTAATCACTTACAATGCCTTGAAAAGCTGTTTCAATGTATGTAAAACATAAAGAACACAGTTACAATCTACTTATTGCAAACTATAGAACAGACTGTTTTCTCTTAAACTAATCTATGAAAGTTTCTTCTTAACTTGAATGAGATATTAGTTAAGAACACAATGTTTGGCTTTAAAACAGAGTTTAAGGTATATACAAAGCTTTGAAATGCTGTTTTAATGTATGTAAAACATAAAGAACACAGTTTAAATCTACTTGAAAACACAATGTCTTGCTCTGAAACACTGTTTAATCCCTTACAATGCCTTGAAACGCTGTTTCAATGTATGTAAAAGATAAAGAACACAGTTACAATCTACTTATTGCAAACTATAGAACAGACTGTTTTCTCTTAAACTAATCTTTGAAAGTTTCTTCTTAACTTGCATGAGATAGTAGTTGAGAACACAATGTTTGGCTCTAAAACAGAGTTTAAGGTACTTACAAAGCTTTGAAATGCTGTTTTAATGTATGTAAAACATAAAGAACACAGTTTAAATCTACTTGAAAACACAATGTCTTGTTCTGCAACACTATTTAATCACTTACAATGCCTTGAAACGCTATTTCATTGTATAAAAACATAAAGAACACAGTTACAATCTACGTTTGGCAAGCTATAGAACAGACTGTTTTCTCTTAAACTAATCTTTGAAAGTTTCTTCTAAACTTGCATGAGATAGTAGTTGAGAACACAATGTTTGGCTCTAAAACAGAGTTTAAGGTACTTACAAAGCTTTGAAATGCTGTTTTAATGTATGTAAAACATAAAGAACACAGTTTAAATCTACTAGAAAACACAATGTCTTGCTCTGAAACACTGTTTAATCACTTACAATGCCATGAAACGCTGTTTCAATGTATGTAAAACATAAAGAACACAGTTACAATCTACGTATTGCAAACTATAGAACAGACTGTTTTCTCTTAAACTAATCTTTGAAAGTTTCTTCTTAACTTGCATGAGATAGTAATTGAGAACACAATGTTTGGCTCTAAAGCAGAGTTTAAGGTACTTACAAAGATTTGAAATGCTGTTTTAATGTATGTAAAACATAAAGAACACAGTTTAAATCTACTTGAAAACACAATGTCTTGCTCTGAAACTATTTAATCACTTACAATGCCTTGAAACGCTATTTCAATGTATAAAAAACATAAAGAACAAAGTTACAATCTACGTTTGGCAAGCTATAGAACAGACTGTTTTCTCTTAAACTAATCTTTGAAAGTTTCTTCTTAACTTGCATGAGATAGTAGTTGAGATCACAATGTTTGGCTCTAAAACAGAGTTTAAGGTACATACAAAGCTTTGAAATGCTGTTTTAATATATGTAAAACATAAAGAACGCAGTTTAAATCTACTTGAAAACACAATGTCTTGCTCTGAAACATTGTTTAATCACTTACAATGCCTTGAAACGCTGTTTCAATGTATGTAAAAAATGAAGAACACAGTTACAATCTACTTATTGCAAACTATAGAACAGACTGTTTTCTCTTAAACTAACCTTTGAAAGTTTCTTCTTAACTTGCATGAGATAGTAGTTGAGAACACAATGTTTGGCTCTAAAACAGAGTTTAAGGTACTTACAAAGCTTTGAAATGCTGTTTTAATGTATGTAAAACATAAAGAACACAGTTTAAATCTACTAGAAAACACAATGTCTTGCCCTGAAACACTGTTTAATCACTTACAATGCCTTGAAACGCTGTTTCAATGTATGTAAAACATAAAGAACACAGTTACAATCTACTTATTGCAAACTATAGAACAGACTGTTTTCTCTTAAACTAATCTATGAAAGTTTCTTCTTAACTTGAATGAGATATTAGTTAAGAACACAATGTTTGGCTTTAAAACAGAGTTTAAGGTATATACAAAGCTTTGAAATGCTGTTTTAATGTATGTAAAACATAAAGAACACAGTTTAAATCTACTTGAAAACACAATGTCTTGCTCTGAAACACTGTTTAATCCCTTACAATGCCTTGAAACGCTGTTTCAATGTATGTAAAAGATAAAGAACACAGTTACAATCTACTTATTGCAAACTATAGAACAGACTGTTTTCTCTTAAACTAACCTTTGAAAGTTTCTTCTTAACTTGCATGAGATAGTAGTTGAGAACACAATGTTTGGCTCTAAAACAGAGTTTAAGGTACTTACAAAGCTTTGAAATGCTGTTTTAATGTATGTAAAACATAAAGAACACAATTTAAATCTACTAGAAAACACAATGTCTTGCCCTGAAACACTGTTTAATCACTTACAATGCCTTGAAAAGCTGTTTCAATGTATGTAAAACATAAAGAACACAGTTACAATCTACTTATTGCAAACTATAGAACAGACTGTTTTCTCTTAAACTAATCTATGAAAGTTTCTTCTTAACTTGAATGAGATATTAGTTAAGAACACAATGTTTGGCTTTAAAACAGAGTTTAAGGTATATACAAAGCTTTGAAATGCTGTTTTAATGTATGTAAAACATAAAGAACACAGTTTAAATCTACTTGAAAACACAATGTCTTGCTCTGAAACACTGTTTAATCCCTTACAATGCCTTGAAACGCTGTTTCAATGTATGTAAAAGATAAAGAACACAGTTACAATCTACTTATTGCAAACTATAGAACAGACTGTTTTCTCTTAAACTAACCTTTGAAAGTTTCTTCTTAACTTGCATGAGATAGTAGTTGAGAACACAATGTTTGGCTCTAAAACAGAGTTTAAGGTACTTACAAAGCTTTGAAATGCTGTTTTAATGTATGTAAAACATAAAGAACACAATTTAAATCTACTAGAAAACACAATGTCTTGCCCTGAAACACTGTTTAATCACTTACAATGCCTTGAAAAGCTGTTTCAATGTATGTAAAACATAAAGAACACAGTTACAATCTACTTATTGCAAACTATAGAACAGACTGTTTTCTCTTAAACTAATCTATGAAAGTTTCTTCTTAACTTGAATGAGATATTAGTTAAGAACACAATGTTTGGCTTTAAAACAGAGTTTAAGGTATATACAAAGCTTTGAAATGCTGTTTTAATGTATGTAAAACATAAAGAACACAGTTTAAATCTACTTGAAAACACAATGTCTTGCTCTGAAACACTGTTTAATCCCTTACAATGCCTTGAAACGCTGTTTCAATGTATGTAAAAGATAAAGAACACAGTTACAATCTACTTATTGCAAACTATAGAACAGACTGTTTTCTCTTAAACTAATCTTTGAAAGTTTCTTCTTAACTTGCATGAGATAGTAGTTGAGAACACAATGTTTGGCTCTAAAACAGAGTTTAAGGTACTTACAAAGCTTTGAAATGCTGTTTTAATGTATGTAAAACATAAAGAACACAGTTTAAATCTACTTGAAAACACAATGTCTTGTTCTGCAACACTATTTAATCACTTACAATGCCTTGAAACGCTATTTCATTGTATAAAAACATAAAGAACACAGTTACAATCTACGTTTGGCAAGCTATAGAACAGACTGTTTTCTCTTAAACTAATCTTTGAAAGTTTCTTCTAAACTTGCATGAGATAGTAGTTGAGAACACAATGTTTGGCTCTAAAACAGAGTTTAAGGTACTTACAAAGCTTTGAAATGCTGTTTTAATGTATGTAAAACATAAAGAACACAGTTTAAATCTACTAGAAAACACAATGTCTTGCTCTGAAACACTGTTTAATCACTTACAATGCCATGAAACGCTGTTTCAATGTATGTAAAACATAAAGAACACAGTTACAATCTACGTATTGCAAACTATAGAACAGACTGTTTTCTCTTAAACTAATCTTTGAAAGTTTCTTCTTAACTTGCATGAGATAGTAATTGAGAACACAATGTTTGGCTCTAAAGCAGAGTTTAAGGTACTTACAAAGATTTGAAATGCTGTTTTAATGTATGTAAAACATAAAGAACACAGTTTAAATCTACTTGAAAACACAATGTCTTGCTCTGAAACTATTTAATCACTTACAATGCCTTGAAACGCTATTTCAATGTATAAAAAACATAAAGAACACAGTTACAATCTACGTTTGGCAAGCTATAGAATAGACTGTTTTCTCTTAAACTAATCTTTGAAAGTTTCTTCTTAACTTGCATGAGATAGTAGTTGAGATCACAATGTTTGGCTCTAAAACAGAGTTTAAGGTACATACAAAGCTTTGAAATGCTGTTTTAATATATGTAAAACATAAAGAACGCAGTTTAAATCTACTTGAAAACACAATGTCTTGCTCTGAAACATTGTTTAATCACTTACAATGCCTTGAAACGCTGTTTCAATGTATGTAAAAAATGAAGAACACAGTTACAATCTACTTATTGCAAACTATAGAACAGACTGTTTTCTCTTAAACTAACCTTTGAAAGTTTCTTCTTAACTTGCATGAGATAGTAGTTGAGAACACAATGTTTGGCTCTAAAACAGAGTTTAAGGTACTTACAAAGCTTTGAAATGCTGTTTTAATGTATGTAAAACATAAAGAACACAGTTTAAATCTACTAGAAAACACAATGTCTTGCCCTGAAACACTGTTTAATCACTTACAATGCCTTGAAACGCTGTTTCAATGTATGTAAAACATAAAGAACACAGTTACAATCTACTTATTGCAAACTATAGAACAGACTGTTTTCTCTTAAACTAATCTATGAAAGTTTCTTCTTAACTTGAATGAGATATTAGTTAAGAACACAATGTTTGGCTTTAAAACAGAGTTTAAGGTATATACAAAGCTTTGAAATGCTGTTTTAATGTATGTAAAACATAAAGAACACAGTTTAAATCTACTTGAAAACACAATGTCTTGCTCTGAAACACTGTTTAATCCCTTACAATGCCTTGAAACGCTGTTTCAATGTATGTAAAAGATAAAGAACACAGTTACAATCTACTTATTGCAAACTATAGAACAGACTGTTTTCTCTTAAACTAACCTTTGAAAGTTTCTTCTTAACTTGCATGAGATAGTAGTTGAGAACACAATGTTTGGCTCTAAAACAGAGTTTAAGGTACTTACAAAGCTTTGAAATGCTGTTTTAATGTATGTAAAACATAAAGAACACAATTTAAATCTACTAGAAAACACAATGTCTTGCCCTGAAACACTGTTTAATCACTTACAATGCCTTGAAACGCTGTTTCAATGAATGTAAAAAATGAACACAGTTACAATCTACTTATTGCAAACTATAGAACAGACTGTTTTCTCTTAAACTAATCTTTGAAAGTTTCTTCTTAACTTGCATGAGATAATAGTTGAGAACACAATGTTTGGCTCTAAAACAGAGTTTAAGGTACTTACAATGCTTTGAAATGCTGTTTTAATGTATGTAAAACATAAGAACACAGTTTAAATCTACTTGAAAACACAATGTCTTGCTCTGAAACACTGTTTAATCACTTAAAATGCCTTGAAATGCTATTTCAATGTATGTAAAACATAAAGAACACAGTTACAATCTACTTATTGCAAACTATAGAACAGAATGTTTTCTCTTAAACTAATCTTTGAAAGATTCTTCTTAACTTCCATGAGATAGTAGTTGAGAACACAATGTTTGGCTCTAAAACAGAGTTTAAGGTACTTACAAAGCTTTGAAATGCTGTTTTAATGTATGTAAAACATAAAGAACACAGTTTAAATCTACTAGAAAACACAATGTCTTGCCCTGAAACACTGTTTAATCACTTACAATGCCTTGAAACGCTGTTTCAATGTATGTAAAAGATAAAGAACACAGTTACAATCTACTTATTGCAAACTATAGAACAGAATGTTTTCTCTTAAACTAATCTTTGAAAGTTTCTTCTTAACTTGCATGAGATAGTAATTGAGAACACAATGTTTGGCTCTAAAGCAGAGTTTAAGGTACTTACAAAGATTTGAAATGCTGTTTTAATGTATGTAAAACATAAAGAACACAGTTTAAATCTACTTGAAAACACAATGTCTTGCTCTGAAACACTATTTAATCACTTACAATGCCTTGAAACGCTATTTCAATGTATAAAAAACATAAAGAACACAGTTACAATCTACGTTTGGCAAGCTATAGAACACACTGTTTTCTCTTAAACTAATCTTTGAAAGTTTCTTCTTAACTTGCATGAGATAGTAGTTGAGATCACAATGTTTGGCTCTAAAACAGAGTTTAAGGTACATACAAAGCTTTGAAATGCTGTTTTAATATATGTAAAACATAAAGAACACAGTTTAAATCTACTTGAAAACACAATGTCTTGCCCTGAAACACTGTTTAATCACTTAAAATGCCTTGAAATGCTATTTCAATGTATGTAAAACATAAAGAACACAGTTACAATCTACTTATTGCAAACTATAGAACAGAATGTTTTCTCTTAAACTAATCTTTGAAAGTTTCTTCTTAACTTGCATGAGATAGTAGTTGAGAACACAATGTTTGGCTCTAAAACAGAGTTTAAGGTACTTACAAAGCTTTGAAATGCTGTTTTAATGTATGTAAAACATAAAGAACACAGTTTAAATCTACTAGAAAACACAATGTCTTGCCCTGAAACACTGTTTAATCACTTACAATGCCTTGAAACGCTGTTTCAATGTATGTAAAACATAAAGAACACAGTTACAATCTACTTATTGCAAACTATAGAACAGACTGTTTTCTCTTAAACTAATCTATGAAAGTTTCTTCTTAACTTGAATGAGATATTAGTTAAGAACACAATGTTTGGCTTTAAAACAGAGTTTAAGGTATATACAAAGCTTTGAAATGCTGTTTTAATGTATGTAAAACATAAAGAACACAGTTTAAATCTACTTGAAAACACAATGTCTTGCTCTGAAACACTATTTAATCACTTACAATGCCTTGAAACGCTATTTCAATGTATAAAAAACATAAAGAACACAGTTACAATCTACGTTTGGCAAGCTATAGAACAGACTGTTTTCTCTTAAACTAATCTTTGAAAGTTTCTTCTTAACTTGCATGAGATAGTAGTTGAGATCACAATGTTTGGCTCTAAAACAGAGTTTAAGGTACATACAAAGCTTTGAAATGCTGTTTTAATATATGTAAAACATAAAGAACGCAGTTTAAATCTACTTGAAAACACAATGTCTTGCTCTGAAACATTGTTTAATCACTTACAATGCCTTGAAACGCTGTTTCAATGAATGTAAAAAATGAACACAGTTACAATCTACTTATTGCAAACTATAGAACAGACTGTTTTCTCTTAAACTAACCTTTGAAAGTTTCTTCTTAACTTGCATGAGATAGTAGTTGAGAACACAATGTTTGGCTCTAAAACAGAGTTTAAGGTACTTACAAAGCTTTGAAATGCTGTTTTAATGTATGTAAAACATAAAGAACACAGTTTAAATCTACTTGAAAACACAATGTCTTGCTCTGAAACACTGTTTAATCCCTTACAATGCTTTGAAACGCTGTTTCAATGTATGTAAAAGATAAAGAACACAGTTACAATCTACTTATTGCAAACTATAGAACAGACTGTTTTCTCTTAAACTAATCTTTGAAAGTTTCTTCTTAACTTGCATGAGATAGTAGTTGAGAACACAATGTTTGGCTCTAAAACAGAGTTTAAGGTACTTACAAAGCTTTGAAATGCTATTTTAATGTATGTAAAACATAAAGAACACAGTTTAAATCTACTTGAAAACACAATGTCTTGCTCTGCAACACTATTTAATCACTTACAATGCCTTGAAACGCTATTTCATTGTATAAAAAACATAAAGAACACAGTTACAATCTACGTTTGGCAAGCTATAGAACAGACTGTTTTCTCTTAAACTAATCTTTGAAAGTTTCTTCTAAACTTGCATGAGATAGTAGTTGAGAACACAATGTTTGGCTCTAAAACAGAGTTTAAGGTACTTACAAAGCCTTGAAATGCTGTTTTAATGTATGTAAAACATAAAGAACACAGTTTAAATCTACTAGAAAACACAATGTCTTGCTCTGAAACACTGTTTAATCACTTACAATGCCATGAAACGCTATTTCAATGTATGTAAAACATAAAGAACACAGTTACAATCTACGTATTGCAAACTATAGAACAGACTGTTTTCTCTTAAACTAATCTTTGAAAGTTTCTTCTTAACTTGCATGAGATAGTAATTGAGACCACAATGTTTGGCTCTAAAGCAGAGTTTAAGGTACTTACAAAGATTTGAAATGCTGTTTTAATGTATGTAAAACATAAAGAACACAGTTTAAATCTACTTGAAAACACAATGTCTTGCTCTGAAACATTGTTTAATCACTTACAATGCCTTGAAACGCTGTTTCAATGAATGTAAAAAATGAACACAGTTACAATCTACTTATTGCAAACTATAGAACAGACTGTTTTCTCTTAAACTAATCTTTGAAAGTTTCTTCTTAACTTGCATGAGATAGTAGTTGAGAACACAATGTTTGGCTCTAAAACAGAGTTTAAGGTACTTACAATGCTTTGAAATGCTGTTTTAATGTATGTAAAACATATGAACACAGTTTAAATCTACTTGAAAACACAATGTCTTGCTCTGAAACACTGTTTAATCACTTAAAATGCCTTGAAACGCTGTTTCAATGTATGTAAAAGATAAAGAACACAGTTACAATCTACTTATTGCAAACTATAGAACAGACTGTTTTCTCTTAAACTAATCTTTGAAAGTTTCTTCTTAACTTGCATGAGATAGTAATTGAGACCACAATGTTTGGCTCTAAAGCAGAGTTTAAGGTACTTACAAAGATTTGAAATGCTGTTTTAATGTATGTAAAACATAAAGAACACAGTTTAAATCTACTTGAAAACACAATGTCTTGCCCTGAAACACTGTTTAATCACTTAAAATGCCTTGAAATGCTATTTCAATGTATGTAAAACATAAAGAACACAGTTACAATCTACGTATTGCAAACTATAGAACAGACTGTTTTCTCTTAAACTAATCTTTGAAAGTTTCTTCTTAACTTGCATGAGATAGTAATTGAGAACACAATGTTTGGCTCTAAAGCAGAGTTTAAGGTACTTACAAAGATTTGAAATGCTGTTTTAATGTATGTAAAACATAAAGAACACAGTTTAAATCTACTTGAAAACACAATGTCTTGCTCTGAAACACTATTTAATCACTTACAATGCCTTGAAACGCTATTTCAATGTATAAAAAACATAAAGAACACAGTTACAATCTACGTTTGGCAAGCTATAGAACAGACTGTTTTCTCTTAAACTAATCTTTGAAAGTTTCTTCTTAACTTGCATGAGATAGTAGTTGAGATCACAATGTTTGGCTCTAAAACAGAGTTTAAGGTACATACAAAGCTTTGAAATGCTGTTTTAATGTATGTAAAACATAAAGAACACAGTTTATATCTACTTGAAAACACAATGTCTTGCTCTGAAAGACTGTTTAATCCCTTACAATGCCTTGAAACGCTGTTTCAATGTATGTAAAACATAAAGAACACAGTTACAATCTACTTATTGCAAACTATAGAACAGACTGTTTTCTCTTAAACTAATCTTTGAAAGTTTCTTCTTAACTTGCATGAGATAGTAGTTGAGATCACAATGTTTGGCTCTAAAACAGAGTTTAAGGTACATACAAAGCTTTGAAATGCTGTTTTAATATATGTAAAACATAAAGAACGCAGTTTAAATCTACTTGAAAACACAATGTCTTGCCCAGAAACACTGTTTAATCACTTAAAATGCCTTGAAATGCTATTTCAATGTATGTAAAACATAAAGAACACAGTTACAATCTACTTATTGCAAACTATAGAACAGAATGTTTTCTCTTAAACTAATCTTTGAAAGTTTCTTCTTAACTTGCATGAGATAGTAGTTGAGAACACAATGTTTGGCTCTAAAACAGAGTTTAAGGTACTTACAAAGCTTTGAAATGCTGTTTTAATGTATGTAAAACATAAAGAACACAGTTTAAATCTACTAGAAAACACAATGTCTTGCCCTGAAACACTGTTTAATCACTTACAATGCCTTGAAACGCTGTTTCAATGTATGTAAAACATAAAGAACACAGTTACAATCTACTTATTGCAAACTATAGAACAGACTGTTTTCTCTTAAACTAATCTTTGAAAGTTTCTTCTTAACTTGCATGAGATAGTAATTGAGAACACAATGTTTGGCTCTAAAGCAGAGTTTAAGGTACTTACAAAGATTTGAAATGCTGTTTTAATGTATGTAAAACATAAAGAACACAGTTTAAATCTACTTGAAAACACAATGTCTTGCTCTGAAACACTATTTAATCACTTACAATGCCTTGAAACGCTATTTCAATGTATAAAAAACATAAAGAACACAGTTACAATCTACGTTTGGCAAGCTATAGAACAGACTGTTTTCTCTTAAACTAATCTTTGAAAGTTTCTTCTTAACTTGCATGAGATAGTAGTTGAGAACACAATGTTTGGCTCTAAAACAGAGTTTAAGGTACTTACAAAGCTTTGAAATGCTGTTTTAATGTATGTAAAACATAAAGAACACAGTTTAAATCTACTAGAAAACACAATGTCTTGCCCTGAAACACTGTTTAATCACTTACAATGCCTTGAAACGCTGTTTCAATGTATGTAAAACATAAAGAACACAGTTACAATCTACTTATTGCAAACTATAGAACAGACTGTTTTCTCTTAAACTAATCTTTGAAAGTTTCTTCTTAACTTGCATGAGATAGTAATTGAGAACACAATGTTTGGCTCTAAAGCAGAGTTTAAGGTACTTACAAAGATTTGAAATGCTGTTTTAATGTATGTAAAACATAAAGAACACAGTTTAAATCTACTTGAAAACACAATGTCTTGCTCTGAAACACTATTTAATCACTTACAATGCCTTGAAACGCTATTTCAATGTATAAAAAACATAAAGAACACAGTTACAATCTACGTTTGGCAAGCTATAGAACAGACTGTTTTCTCTTAAACTAATCTTTGAAAGTTTCTTCTTAACTTGCATGAGATAGTAGTTGAGATCACAATGTTTGGCTCTAAAACAGAGTTTAAGGTACATACAAAGCTTTGAAATGCTGTTTTAATATATGTAAAACATAAAGAACGCAGTTTAAATCTACTTGAAAACACAATGTCTTGCCCAGAAACACTGTTTAATCACTTAAAATGCCTTGAAATGCTATTTCAATGTATGTAAAACATAAAGAACACAGTTACAATCTACTTATTGCAAACTATAGAACAGAATGTTTTCTCTTAAACTAATCTTTGAAAGTTTCTTCTTAACTTGCATGAGATAGTAGTTGAGAACACAATGTTTGGCTCTAAAACAGAGTTTAAGGTACTTACAAAGCTTTGAAATGCTGTTTTAATGTATGTAAAACATAAAGAACACAGTTTAAATCTACTTGAAAACACAATGTCTTGCTCTGAAACACTATTTAATCACTTACAATGCCTTGAAACGCTATTTCAATGTATAAAAAACATAAAGAACACAGTTACAATCTACTTATTGCAAACTATAGAACAGACTGTTTTCTCTTAAACTAATCTTTGAAAGTTTCTTCTTAACTTGCATGAGATAGTAGTTGAGAACACAATGTTTGGCTCTAAAACAGAGTTTAAGTTACTTACAAAGCTTTGAAATGCTATTTTAATGTATGTAAAACATAAAGAACACAGTTTAAATCTACTTGAAAACACAATGTCTTGCTCTGCAACACTATTTAATCACTTACAATGCCTTGAAACGCTATTTCATTGTATAAAAAACATAAAGAACACAGTTACAATCTACGTTTGGCAAGCTATAGAACAGACTGTTTTCTCTTAAACTAATCTTTGAAAGTTTCTTCTAAACTTGCATGAGATAGTAGTTGAGAACACAATGTTTGGCTCTAAAACAGAGTTTAAGGTACTTACAAAGCCTTGAAATGCTGTTTTAATGTATGTAAAACATAAAGAACACAGTTTAAATCTACTAGAAAACACAATGTCTTGCTCTGAAACACTGTTTAATCACTTACAATGCCATGAAACGCTATTTCAATGTATGTAAAACATAAAGAACACAGTTACAATCTACGTATTGCAAACTATAGAACAGACTGTTTTCTCTTAAACTAATCTTTGAAAGTTTCTTCTTAACTTGCATGAGATAGTAATTGAGAACACAATGTTTGGCTCTAAAGCAGAGTTTAAGGTACTTACAAAGATTTGAAATGCTGTTTTAATGTATGTAAAACATAAAGAACACAGTTTAAATCTACTTGAAAACACAATGTCTTGCTCTGAAACACTATTTAATCACTTACAATGCCTTGAAACGCTATTTCAATGTATAAAAAACATAAAGAACACAGTTACAATCTACGTTTGGCAAGCTATAGAACAGACTGTTTTCTCTTAAACTAATCTTTGAAAGTTTCTTCTTAACTTGCATGAGATAGTAGTTGAGATCACAATGTTTGGCTCTAAAACAGAGTTTAAGGTACATACAAAGCTTTGAAATGCTGTTTTAATGTATGTAAAACATAAAGAACACAGTTTATATCTACTTGAAAACACAATGTCTTGCTCTGAAAGACTGTTTAATCCCTTACAATGCCTTGAAACGCTGTTTCAATGTATGTAAAACATAAAGAACACAGTTACAATCTACTTATTGCAAACTATAGAACAGACTGTTTTCTCTTAAACTAATCTTTGAAAGTTTCTTCTTAACTTGCATGAGATAGTAGTTGAGATCACAATGTTTGGCTCTAAAACAGAGTTTAAGGTACATACAAAGCTTTGAAATGCTGTTTTAATATATGTAAAACATAAAGAACGCAGTTTAAATCTACTTGAAAACACAATGTCTTGCCCAGAAACACTGTTTAATCACTTAAAATGCCTTGAAATGCTATTTCAATGTATGTAAAACATAAAGAACACAGTTACAATCTACTTATTGCAAACTATAGAACAGAATGTTTTCTCTTAAACTAATCTTTGAAAGTTTCTTCTTAACTTGCATGAGATAGTAGTTGAGAACACAAAGTTTGGCTCTAAAACAGAGTTTAAGGTACTTACAAAGCTTTGAAATGCTGTTTTAATGTATGTAAAACATAAAGAACACAGTTTAAATCTACTTGAAAACACAATGTCTTGCCCTGAAACACTGTTTAATCACTTAAAATGCCTTGAAATGCTATTTCAATGTATGTAAAACATAAAGAACACAGTTACAATCTACTTATTGCAAACTATAGAACAGAATGTTTTCTCTTAAACTAATCTTTGAAAGTTTCTTCTTAACTTGCATGAGATAGTAGTTGAGAACACAATGTTTGGCTCTAAAACAGAGTTTAAGGTACTTACAAAGCTTTGAAATGCTGTTTTAATGTATGTAAAACATAAAGAACACAGTTTAAATCTACTAGAAAACACAATGTCTTGCCCTGAAACACTGTTTAATCACTTACAATGCCTTGAAACGCTGTTTCAATGTATGTAAAACATAAAGAACACAGTTACAATCTACTTATTGCAAACTATAGAACAGACTGTTTTCTCTTAAACTAATCTTTGAAAGTTTCTTCTTAACTTGCATGAGATAGTAATTGAGAACACAATGTTTGGCTCTAAAGCAGAGTTTAAGGTACTTACAAAGATTTGAAATGCTGTTTTAATGTATGTAAAACATAAAGAACACAGTTTAAATCTACTTGAAAACACAATGTCTTGCTCTGAAACACTATTTAATCACTTACAATGCCTTGAAACGCTATTTCAATGTATAAAAAACATAAAGAACACAGTTACAATCTACGTTTGGCAAGCTATAGAACAGACTGTTTTCTCTTAAACTAATCTTTGAAAGTTTCTTCTTAACTTGCATGAGATAGTAGTTGAGAACACAATGTTTGGCTCTAAAACAGAGTTTAAGGTACTTACAAAGCTTTGAAATGCTGTTTTAATGTATGTAAAACATAAAGAACACAGTTTAAATCTACTAGAAAACACAATGTCTTGCCCTGAAACACTGTTTAATCACTTACAATGCCTTGAAACGCTGTTTCAATGTATGTAAAACATAAAGAACACAGTTACAATCTACTTATTGCAAACTATAGAACAGACTGTTTTCTCTTAAACTAATCTTTGAAAGTTTCTTCTTAACTTGCATGAGATAGTAATTGAGAACACAATGTTTGGCTCTAAAGCAGAGTTTAAGGTACTTACAAAGATTTGAAATGCTGTTTTAATGTATGTAAAACATAAAGAACACAGTTTAAATCTACTTGAAAACACAATGTCTTGCTCTGAAACACTATTTAATCACTTACAATGCCTTGAAACGCTATTTCAATGTATAAAAAACATAAAGAACACAGTTACAATCTACGTTTGGCAAGCTATAGAACAGACTGTTTTCTCTTAAACTAATCTTTGAAAGTTTCTTCTTAACTTGCATGAGATAGTAGTTGAGATCACAATGTTTGGCTCTAAAACAGAGTTTAAGGTACATACAAAGCTTTGAAATGCTGTTTTAATATATGTAAAACATAAAGAACGCAGTTTAAATCTACTTGAAAACACAATGTCTTGCCCAGAAACACTGTTTAATCACTTAAAATGCCTTGAAATGCTGTTTCAATGTATGTAAAACATAAAGAACACAGTTACAATCTACTTATTGCAAACTATAGAACAGAATGTTTTCTCTTAAACTAATCTTTGAAAGTTTCTTCTTAACTTGCATGAGATAGTAGTTGAGAACACAATGTTTGGCTCTAAAACAGAGTTTAAGGTACTTACAAAGCTTTGAAATGCTGTTTTAATGTATGTAAAACATAAAGAACACAGTTTAAATCTACTTGAAAACACAATGTCTTGCTCTGAAACACTATTTAATCACTTACAATGCCTTGAAACGCTATTTCAATGTATAAAAAACATAAAGAACACAGTTACAATCTACTTATTGCAAACTATAGAACAGACTGTTTTCTCTTAAACTAATCTTTGAAAGTTTCTTCTTAACTTGCATGAGATAGTAGTTGAGAACACAATGTTTGGCTCTAAAACAGAGTTTAAGGTACTTACAAAGCTTTGAAATGCTATTTTAATGTATGTAAAACATAAAGAACACAGTTTAAATCTACTTGAAAACACAATGTCTTGCTCTGCAACACTATTTAATCACTTACAATGCCTTGAAACGCTATTTCATTGTATAAAAAACATAAAGAACACAGTTACAATCTACGTTTGGCAAGCTATAGAACAGACTGTTTTCTCTTAAACTAATCTTTGAAAGTTTCTTCTAAACTTGCATGAGATAGTAGTTGAGAACACAATGTTTGGCTCTAAAACAGAGTTTAAGGTACTTACAAAGCCTTGAAATGCTGTTTTAATGTATGTAAAACATAAAGAACACAGTTTAAATCTACTAGAAAACACAATGTCTTGCTCTGAAACACTGTTTAATCACTTACAATGCCATGAAACGCTATTTCAATGTATGTAAAACATAAAGAACACAGTTACAATCTACGTATTGCAAACTATAGAACAGACTGTTTTCTCTTAAACTAATCTTTGAAAGTTTCTTCTTAACTTGCATGAGATAGTAATTGAGAACACAATGTTTGGCTCTAAAGCAGAGTTTAAGGTACTTACAAAGATTTGAAATGCTGTTTTAATGTATGTAAAACATAAAGAACACAGTTTAAATCTACTTGAAAACACAATGTCTTGCTCTGAAACATTGTTTAATCACTTACAATGCCTTGAAACGCTGTTTCAATGAATGTAAAAAATGAACACAGTTACAATCTACTTATTGCAAACTATAGAACAGACTGTTTTCTCTTAAACTAATCTTTGAAAGTTTCTTCTTAACTTGCATGAGATAGTAGTTGAGAACACAATGTTTGGCTCTAAAACAGAGTTTAAGGTACTTACAATGCTTTGAAATGCTGTTTTAATGTATGTAAAACATAAGAACACAGTTTAAATCTACTTGAAAACACAATGTCTTGCTCTGAAACACTGTTTAATCACTTAAAATGCCTTGAAACGCTGTTTCAATGTATGTAAAAGATAAAGAACACAGTTACAATCTACTTATTGCAAACTATAGAACAGACTGTTTTCTCTTAAACTAATCTTTGAAAGTTTCTTCTTAACTTGCATGAGATAGTAGTTGAGATCACAATGTTTGGCTCTAAAACAGAGTTTAAGGTACATACAAAGCTTTGAAATGCTGTTTTAATATATGTAAAACATAAAGAACGCAGTTTAAATCTACTTGAAAACACAATGTCTTGCCCAGAAACACTGTTTAATCACTTAAAATGCCTTGAAATGCTATTTCAATGTATGTAAAACATAAAGAACACAGTTACAATCTACTTATTGCAAACTATAGAACAGAATGTTTTCTCTTAAACTAATCTTTGAAAGTTTCTTCTTAACTTGCATGAGATAGTAGTTGAGAACACAATGTTTGGCTCTAAAACAGAGTTTAAGGTACTTACAAAGCTTTGAAATGCTGTTTTAATGTATGTAAAACATAAAGAACACAGTTTAAATCTACTTGAAAACACAATGTCTTGCCCTGAAACACTGTTTAATCACTTAAAATGCCTTGAAATGCTATTTCAATGTATGTAAAACATAAAGAACACAGTTACAATCTACGTATTGCAAACTATAGAACAGACTGTTTTCTCTTAAACTAATCTTTGAAAGTTTCTTCTTAACTTGCATGAGATAGTAATTGAGAACACAATGTTTGGCTCTAAAGCAGAGTTTAAGATACTTACAAAGATTTGAAATGCTGTTTTAATGTATGTAAAACATAAAGAACACAGTTTAAATCTACTTGAAAACACAATGTCTTGCTCTGAAACACTATTTAATCACTTACAATGCCTTGAAACGCTATTTCAATGTATAAAAAACATAAAGAACACAGTTACAATCTACGTTTGGCAAGCTATAGAACAGACTGTTTTCTCTTAAACTAATCTTTGAAAGTTTCTTCTTAACTTGCATGAGATAGTAGTTGAGATCACAATGTTTGGCTCTAAAACAGAGTTTAAGGTACATACAAAGCTTTGAAATGCTGTTTTAATGTATGTAAAACATAAAGAACACAGTTTATATCTACTTGAAAACACAATGTCTTGCTCTGAAAGACTGTTTAATCCCTTACAATGCCTTGAAACGCTGTTTCAATGTATGTAAAACATAAAGAACACAGTTACAATCTACTTATTGCAAACTATAGAACAGACTGTTTTCTCTTAAACTAATCTTTGAAAGTTTCTTCTTAACTTGCATGAGATAGTAGTTGAGATCACAATGTTTGGCTCTAAAACAGAGTTTAAGGTACATACAAAGCTTTGAAATGCTGTTTTAATATATGTAAAACATAAAGAACGCAGTTTAAATCTACTTGAAAACACAATGTCTTGCCCAGAAACACTGTTTAATCACTTAAAATGCCTTGAAATGCTATTTCAATGTATGTAAAACATAAAGAACACAGTTACAATCTACTTATTGCAAACTATAGAACAGAATGTTTTCTCTTAAACTAATCTTTGAAAGTTTCTTCTTAACTTGCATGAGATAGTAGTTGAGAACACAATGTTTGGCTCTAAAACAGAGTTTAAGGTACTTACAAAGCTTTGAAATGCTGTTTTAATGTATGTAAAACATAAAGAACACAGTTTAAATCTACTTGAAAACACAATGTCTTGCCCTGAAACACTGTTTAATCACTTAAAATGCCTTGAAATGCTATTTCAATGTATGTAAAACATAAAGAACACAGTTACAATCTACTTATTGCAAACTATAGAACAGAATGTTTTCTCTTAAACTAATCTTTGAAAGTTTCTTCTTAACTTGCATGAGATAGTAGTTGAGAACACAATGTTTGGCTCTAAAACAGAGTTTAAGGTACTTACAAAGCTTTGAAATGCTGTTTTAATGTATGTAAAACATAAAGAACACAGTTTAAATCTACTAGAAAACACAATGTCTTGCCCTGAAACACTGTTTAATCACTTACAATGCCTTGAAACGCTGTTTCAATGTATGTAAAACATAAAGAACACAGTTACAATCTACTTATTGCAAACTATAGAACAGACTGTTTTCTCTTAAACTAATCTTTGAAAGTTTCTTCTTAACTTGCATGAGATAGTAATTGAGAACACAATGTTTGGCTCTAAAGCAGAGTTTAAGGTACTTACAAAGATTTGAAATGCTGTTTTAATGTATGTAAAACATAAAGAACACAGTTTAAATCTACTTGAAAACACAATGTCTTGCTCTGAAACACTATTTAATCACTTACAATGCCTTGAAACGCTATTTCAATGTATAAAAAACATAAAGAACACAGTTACAATCTACGTTTGGCAAGCTATAGAACAGACTGTTTTCTCTTAAACTAATCTTTGAAAGTTTCTTCTTAACTTGCATGAGATAGTAGTTGAGAACACAATGTTTGGCTCTAAAACAGAGTTTAAGGTACTTACAAAGCTTTGAAATGCTGTTTTAATGTATGTAAAACATAAAGAACACAGTTTAAATCTACTAGAAAACACAATGTCTTGCCCTGAAACACTGTTTAATCACTTACAATGCCTTGAAACGCTGTTTCAATGTATGTAAAACATAAAGAACACAGTTACAATCTACTTATTGCAAACTATAGAACAGACTGTTTTCTCTTAAACTAATCTTTGAAAGTTTCTTCTTAACTTGCATGAGATAGTAATTGAGAACACAATGTTTGGCTCTAAAGCAGAGTTTAAGGTACTTACAAAGATTTGAAATGCTGTTTTAATGTATGTAAAACATAAAGAACACAGTTTAAATCTACTTGAAAACACAATGTCTTGCTCTGAAACACTATTTAATCACTTACAATGCCTTGAAACGCTATTTCAATGTATAAAAAACATAAAGAACACAGTTACAATCTACGTTTGGCAAGCTATAGAACAGACTGTTTTCTCTTAAACTAATCTTTGAAAGTTTCTTCTTAACTTGCATGAGATAGTAGTTGAGATCACAATGTTTGGCTCTAAAACAGAGTTTAAGGTACATACAAAGCTTTGAAATGCTGTTTTAATATATGTAAAACATAAAGAACGCAGTTTAAATCTACTTGAAAACACAATGTCTTGCCCAGAAACACTGTTTAATCACTTAAAATGCCTTGAAATGCTATTTCAATGTATGTAAAACATAAAGAACACAGTTACAATCTACTTATTGCAAACTATAGAACAGAATGTTTTCTCTTAAACTAATCTTTGAAAGTTTCTTCTTAACTTGCATGAGATAGTAGTTGAGAACACAATGTTTGGCTCTAAAACAGAGTTTAAGGTACTTACAAAGCTTTGAAATGCTGTTTTAATGTATGTAAAACATAAAGAACACAGTTTAAATCTACTTGAAAACACAATGTCTTGCTCTGAAACACTATTTAATCACTTACAATGCCTTGAAACGCTATTTCAATGTATAAAAAACATAAAGAACACAGTTACAATCTACGTTTGGCAAGCTATAGAACAGACTGTTTTCTCTTAAACTAATCTTTGAAAGTTTCTTCTTAACTTGCATGAGATAGTAGTTGAGATCACAATGTTTGGCTCTAAAACAGAGTTTAAGGTACATACAAAGCTTTGAAATGCTGTTTTAATGTATGTAAAACATAAAGAACACAGTTTATATCTACTTGAAAACACAATGTCTTGCTCTGAAAGACTGTTTAATCCCTTACAATGCCTTGAAACGCTGTTTCAATGTATGTAAAACATAAAGAACACAGTTACAATCTACTTATTGCAAACTATAGAACAGACTGTTTTCTCTTAAACTAATCTTTGAAAGTTTCTTCTTAACTTGCATGAGATAGTAGTTGAGATCACAATGTTTGGCTCTAAAACAGAGTTTAAGGTACATACAAAGCTTTGAAATGCTGTTTTAATATATGTAAAACATAAAGAACGCAGTTTAAATCTACTTGAAAACACAATGTCTTGCCCAGAAACACTGTTTAATCACTTAAAATGCCTTGAAATGCTATTTCAATGTATGTAAAACATAAAGAACACAGTTACAATCTACTTATTGCAAACTATAGAACAGAATGTTTTCTCTTAAACTAATCTTTGAAAGTTTCTTCTTAACTTGCATGAGATAGTAGTTGAGAACACAATGTTTGGCTCTAAAACAGAGTTTAAGGTACTTACAAAGCTTTGAAATGCTGTTTTAATGTATGTAAAACATAAAGAACACAGTTTAAATCTACTTGAAAACACAATGTCTTGCCCTGAAACACTGTTTAATCACTTAAAATGCCTTGAAATGCTATTTCAATGTATGTAAAACATAAAGAACACAGTTACAATCTACTTATTGCAAACTATAGAACAGAATGTTTTCTCTTAAACTAATCTTTGAAAGTTTCTTCTTAACTTGCATGAGATAGTAGTTGAGAACACAATGTTTGGCTCTAAAACAGAGTTTAAGGTACTTACAAAGCTTTGAAATGCTGTTTTAATGTATGTAAAACATAAAGAACACAGTTTAAATCTACTAGAAAACACAATGTCTTGCTCTGAAACACTGTTTAATCACTTACAATGCCATGAAACGCTATTTCAATGTATGTAAAACATAAAGAACACAGTTACAATCTACGTATTGCAAACTATAGAACAGACTGTTTTCTCTTAAACTAATCTTTGAAAGTTTCTTCTTAACTTGCATGAGATAGTAATTGAGAACACAATGTTTGGCTCTAAAGCAGAGTTTAAGGTACTTACAAAGATTTGAAATGCTGTTTTAATGTATGTAAAACATAAAGAACACAGTTTAAATCTACTTGAAAACACAATGTCTTGCTCTGAAACATTGTTTAATCACTTACAATGCCTTGAAACGCTGTTTCAATGAATGTAAAAAATGAACACAGTTACAATCTACTTATTGCAAACTATAGAACAGACTGTTTTCTCTTAAACTAATCTTTGAAAGTTTCTTCTTAACTTGCATGAGATAGTAGTTGAGAACACAATGTTTGGCTCTAAAACAGAGTTTAAGGTACTTACAATGCTTTGAAATGCTGTTTTAATGTATGTAAAACATAAGAACACAGTTTAAATCTACTTGAAAACACAATGTCTTGCTCTGAAACACTGTTTAATCACTTAAAATGCCTTGAAACGCTGTTTCAATGTATGTAAAAGATAAAGAACACAGTTACAATCTACTTATTGCAAACTATAGAACAGACTGTTTTCTCTTAAACTAATCTTTGAAAGTTTCTTCTTAACTTGCATGAGATAGTAGTTGAGATCACAATGTTTGGCTCTAAAACAGAGTTTAAGGTACATACAAAGCTTTGAAATGCTGTTTTAATATATGTAAAACATAAAGAACGCAGTTTAAATCTACTTGAAAACACAATGTCTTGCCCAGAAACACTGTTTAATCACTTAAAATGCCTTGAAATGCTATTTCAATGTATGTAAAACATAAAGAACACAGTTACAATCTACTTATTGCAAACTATAGAACAGAATGTTTTCTCTTAAACTAATCTTTGAAAGTTTCTTCTTAACTTGCATGAGATAGTAGTTGAGAACACAATGTTTGGCTCTAAAACAGAGTTTAAGGTACTTACAAAGCTTTGAAATGCTGTTTTAATGTATGTAAAACATAAAGAACACAGTTTAAATCTACTTGAAAACACAATGTCTTGCCCTGAAACACTGTTTAATCACTTAAAATGCCTTGAAATGCTATTTCAATGTATGTAAAACATAAAGAACACAGTTACAATCTACGTATTGCAAACTATAGAACAGACTGTTTTCTCTTAAACTAATCTTTGAAAGTTTCTTCTTAACTTGCATGAGATAGTAATTGAGAACACAATGTTTGGCTCTAAAGCAGAGTTTAAGGTACTTACAAAGATTTGAAATGCTGTTTTAATGTATGTAAAACATAAAGAACACAGTTTAAATCTACTTGAAAACACAATGTCTTGCTCTGAAACACTATTTAATCACTTACAATGCCTTGAAACGCTATTTCAATGTATAAAAAACATAAAGAACACAGTTACAATCTACGTTTGGCAAGCTATAGAACAGACTGTTTTCTCTTAAACTAATCTTTGAAAGTTTCTTCTTAACTTGCATGAGATAGTAGTTGAGATCACAATGTTTGGCTCTAAAACAGAGTTTAAGGTACATACAAAGCTTTGAAATGCTGTTTTAATGTATGTAAAACATAAAGAACACAGTTTATATCTACTTGAAAACACAATGTCTTGCTCTGAAAGACTGTTTAATCCCTTACAATGCCTTGAAACGCTGTTTCAATGTATGTAAAACATAAAGAACACAGTTACAATCTACTTATTGCAAACTATAGAACAGACTGTTTTCTCTTAAACTAATCTTTGAAAGTTTCTTCTTAACTTGCATGAGATAGTAGTTGAGATCACAATGTTTGGCTCTAAAACAGAGTTTAAGGTACATACAAAGCTTTGAAATGCTGTTTTAATATATGTAAAACATAAAGAACGCAGTTTAAATCTACTTGAAAACACAATGTCTTGCCCAGAAACACTGTTTAATCACTTAAAATGCCTTGAAATGCTATTTCAATGTATGTAAAACATAAAGAACACAGTTACAATCTACTTATTGCAAACTATAGAACAGAATGTTTTCTCTTAAACTAATCTTTGAAAGTTTCTTCTTAACTTGCATGAGATAGTAGTTGAGAACACAATGTTTGGCTCTAAAACAGAGTTTAAGGTACTTACAAAGCTTTGAAATGCTGTTTTAATGTATGTAAAACATAAAGAACACAGTTTAAATCTACTTGAAAACACAATGTCTTGCCCTGAAACACTGTTTAATCACTTAAAATGCCTTGAAATGCTATTTCAATGTATGTAAAACATAAAGAACACAGTTACAATCTACTTATTGCAAACTATAGAACAGAATGTTTTCTCTTAAACTAATCTTTGAAAGTTTCTTCTTAACTTGCATGAGATAGTAGTTGAGAACACAATGTTTGGCTCTAAAACAGAGTTTAAGGTACTTACAAAGCTTTGAAATGCTGTTTTAATGTATGTAAAACATAAAGAACACAGTTTAAATCTACTAGAAAACACAATGTCTTGCCCTGAAACACTGTTTAATCACTTACAATGCCTTGAAACGCTGTTTCAATGTATGTAAAACATAAAGAACACAGTTACAATCTACTTATTGCAAACTATAGAACAGACTGTTTTCTCTTAAACTAATCTTTGAAAGTTTCTTCTTAACTTGCATGAGATAGTAATTGAGAACACAATGTTTGGCTCTAAAGCAGAGTTTAAGGTACTTACAAAGATTTGAAATGCTGTTTTAATGTATGTAAAACATAAAGAACACAGTTTAAATCTACTTGAAAACACAATGTCTTGCTCTGAAACACTATTTAATCACTTACAATGCCTTGAAACGCTATTTCAATGTATAAAAAACATAAAGAACACAGTTACAATCTACGTTTGGCAAGCTATAGAACAGACTGTTTTCTCTTAAACTAATCTTTGAAAGTTTCTTCTTAACTTGCATGAGATAGTAGTTGAGAACACAATGTTTGGCTCTAAAACAGAGTTTAAGGTACTTACAAAGCTTTGAAATGCTGTTTTAATGTATGTAAAACATAAAGAACACAGTTTAAATCTACTAGAAAACACAATGTCTTGCCCTGAAACACTGTTTAATCACTTACAATGCCTTGAAACGCTGTTTCAATGTATGTAAAACATAAAGAACACAGTTACAATCTACTTATTGCAAACTATAGAACAGACTGTTTTCTCTTAAACTAATCTTTGAAAGTTTCTTCTTAACTTGCATGAGATAGTAATTGAGAACACAATGTTTGGCTCTAAAGCAGAGTTTAAGGTACTTACAAAGATTTGAAATGCTGTTTTAATGTATGTAAAACATAAAGAACACAGTTTAAATCTACTTGAAAACACAATGTCTTGCTCTGAAACACTATTTAATCACTTACAATGCCTTGAAACGCTATTTCAATGTATAAAAAACATAAAGAACACAGTTACAATCTACGTTTGGCAAGCTATAGAACAGACTGTTTTCTCTTAAACTAATCTTTGAAAGTTTCTTCTTAACTTGCATGAGATAGTAGTTGAGATCACAATGTTTGGCTCTAAAACAGAGTTTAAGGTACATACAAAGCTTTGAAATGCTGTTTTAATATATGTAAAACATAAAGAACGCAGTTTAAATCTACTTGAAAACACAATGTCTTGCCCAGAAACACTGTTTAATCACTTAAAATGCCTTGAAATGCTATTTCAATGTATGTAAAACATAAAGAACACAGTTACAATCTACTTATTGCAAACTATAGAACAGAATGTTTTCTCTTAAACTAATCTTTGAAAGTTTCTTCTTAACTTGCATGAGATAGTAGTTGAGATCACAATGTTTGGCTCTAAAACAGAGTTTAAGGTACATACAAAGCTTTGAAATGCTGTTTTAATGTATGTAAAACATAAAGAACACAGTTTATATCTACTTGAAAACACAATGTCTTGCTCTGAAAGACTGTTTAATCCCTTACAATGCCTTGAAACGCTGTTTCAATGTATGTAAAACATAAAGAACACAGTTACAATCTACTTATTGCAAACTATAGAACAGACTGTTTTCTCTTAAACTAATCTTTGAAAGTTTCTTCTTAACTTGCATGAGATAGTAGTTGAGATCACAATGTTTGGCTCTAAAACAGAGTTTAAGGTACATACAAAGCTTTGAAATGCTGTTTTAATATATGTAAAACATAAAGAACGCAGTTTAAATCTACTTGAAAACACAATGTCTAGCCCAGAAACACTGTTTAATCACTTAAAATGCCTTGAAATGCTATTTCAATGTATGTAAAACATAAAGAACACAGTTACAATCTACTTATTGCAAACTATAGAACAGAATGTTTTCTCTTAAACTAATCTTTGAAAGTTTCTTCTTAACTTGCATGAGATAGTAGTTGAGAACACAATGTTTGGCTCTAAAACAGAGTTTAAGGTACTTACAAAGCTTTGAAATGCTGTTTTAATGTATGTAAAACATAAAGAACACAGTTTAAATCTACTTGAAAACACAATGTCTTGCCCTGAAACACTGTTTAATCACTTAAAATGCCTTGAAATGCTATTTCAATGTATGTAAAACATAAAGAACACAGTTACAATCTACTTATTGCAAACTATAGAACAGAATGTTTTCTCTTAAACTAATCTTTGAAAGTTTCTTCTTAACTTGCATGAGATAGTAGTTGAGAACACAATGTTTGGCTCTAAAACAGAGTTTAAGGTACTTACAAAGCTTTGAAATGCTGTTTTAATGTATGTAAAACATAAAGAACACAGTTTAAATCTACTAGAAAACACAATGTCTTGCCCTGAAACACTGTTTAATCACTTACAATGCCTTGAAACGCTGTTTCAATGTATGTAAAACATAAAGAACACAGTTACAATCTACTTATTGCAAACTATAGAACAGACTGTTTTCTCTTAAACTAATCTTTGAAAGTTTCTTCTTAACTTGCATGAGATAGTAATTGAGAACACAATGTTTGGCTCTAAAGCAGAGTTTAAGGTACTTACAAAGATTTGAAATGCTGTTTTAATGTATGTAAAACATAAAGAACACAGTTTAAATCTACTTGAAAACACAATGTCTTGCTCTGAAACACTATTTAATCACCTACAATGCCTTGAAACGCTATTTCAATGTATAAAAAACATAAAGAACACAGTTACAATCTACGTTTGGCAAGCTATAGAACAGACTGTTTTCTCTTAAACTAATCTTTGAAAGTTTCTTCTTAACTTGCATGAGATAGTAGTTGAGAACACAATGTTTGGCTCTAAAACAGAGTTTAAGGTACTTACAAAGCTTTGAAATGCTGTTTTAATGTATGTAAAACATAAAGAACACAGTTTAAATCTACTAGAAAACACAATGTCTTGCCCTGAAACACTGTTTAATCACTTACAATGCCTTGAAACGCTGTTTCAATGTATGTAAAACATAAAGAACACAGTTACAATCTACTTATTGCAAACTATAGAACAGACTGTTTTCTCTTAAACTAATCTTTGAAAGTTTCTTCTTAACTTGCATGAGATAGTAATTGAGAACACAATGTTTGGCTCTAAAGCAGAGTTTAAGGTACTTACAAAGATTTGAAATGCTGTTTTAATGTATGTAAAACATAAAGAACACAGTTTAAATCTACTTGAAAACACAATGTCTTGCTCTGAAACACTATTTAATCACTTACAATGCCTTGAAACGCTATTTCAATGTATAAAAAACATAAAGAACACAGTTACAATCTACGTTTGGCAAGCTATAGAACAGACTGTTTTCTCTTAAACTAATCTTTGAAAGTTTCTTCTTAACTTGCATGAGATAGTAGTTGAGATCACAATGTTTGGCTCTAAAACAGAGTTTAAGGTACATACAAAGCTTTGAAATGCTGTTTTAATATATGTAAAACATAAAGAACGCAGTTTAAATCTACTTGAAAACACAATGTCTTGCCCAGAAACACTGTTTAATCACTTAAAATGCCTTGAAATGCTATTTCAATGTATGTAAAACATAAAGAACACAGTTACAATCTACTTATTGCAAACTATAGAACAGAATGTTTTCTCTTAAACTAATCTTTGAAAGTTTCTTCTTAACTTGCATGAGATAGTAGTTGAGAACACAATGTTTGGCTCTAAAACAGAGTTTAAGGTACTTACAAAGCTTTGAAATGCTGTTTTAATGTATGTAAAACATAAAGAACACAGTTTAAATCTACTTGAAAACACAATGTCTTGCTCTGAAACACTATTTAATCACTTACAATGCCTTGAAACGCTATTTCAATGTATAAAAAACATAAAGAACACAGTTACAATCTACGTTTGGCAAGCTATAGAACAGACTGTTTTCTCTTAAACTAATCTTTGAAAGTTTCTTCTTAACTTGCATGAGATAGTAGTTGAGATCACAATGTTTGGCTCTAAAACAGAGTTTAAGGTACATACAAAGCTTTGAAATGCTGTTTTAATGTATGTAAAACATAAAGAACACAGTTTATATCTACTTGAAAACACAATGTCTTGCTCTGAAAGACTGTTTAATCCCTTACAATGCCTTGAAACGCTATTTCAATGTATAAAAAACATAAAGAACACAGTTACAATCTACTTATTGCAAACTATAGAACAGACTGTTTTCTCTTAAACTAATCTTTGAAAGTTTCTTCTTAACTTGCATGAGATAGTAGTTGAGATCACAATGTTTGGCTCTAAAACAGAGTTTAAGGTACATACAAAGCTTTGAAATGCTGCTTTAATATATGTAAAACATAAAGAACGCAGTTTAAATCTACTTGAAAACACAATGTCTTGCCCAGAAACACTGTTTAATCACTTAAAATGCCTTGAAATGCTATTTCAATGTATGTAAAACATAAAGAACACAGTTACAATCTACTTATTGCAAACTATAGAACAGAATGTTTTCTCTTAAACTAATCTTTGAAAGTTTCTTCTTAACTTGCATGAGATAGTAGTTGAGAACACAATGTTTGGCTCTAAAACAGAGTTTAAGGTACTTACAAAGCTTTGAAATGCTGTTTTAATGTATGTAAAACATAAAGAACACAGTTTAAATCTACTTGAAAACACAATGTCTTGCCCTGAAACACTGTTTAATCACTTAAAATGCCTTGAAATGCTATTTCAATGTATGTAAAACATAAAGAACACAGTTACAATCTACTTATTGCAAACTATAGAACAGAATGTTTTCTCTTAAACTAATCTTTGAAAGTTTCTTCTTAACTTGCATGAGATAGTAGTTGAGAACACAATGTTTGGCTCTAAAACAGAGTTTAAGGTACTTACAAAGCTTTGAAATGCTGTTTTAATGTATGTAAAACATAAAGAACACAGTTTAAATCTACTAGAAAACACAATGTCTTGCCCTGAAACACTGTTTAATCACTTACAATGCCTTGAAACGCTGTTTCAATGTATGTAAAACATAAAGAACACAGTTACAATCTACGTATTGCAAACTATAGAACAGACTGTTTTCTCTTAAACTAATCTTTGAAAGTTTCTTCTTAACTTGCATGAGATAGTAATTGAGAACACAATGTTTGGCTCTAAAGCAGAGTTTAAGGTACTTACAAAGATTTGAAATGCTGTTTTAATGTATGTAAAACATAAAGAACACAGTTTAAATCTACTTGAAAACACAATGTCTTGCTCTGAAACACTATTTAATCACTTACAATGCCTTGAAACGCTATTTCATTGTATAAAAAACATAAAGAACACAGTTACAATCTACGTTTGGCAAGCTATAGAACAGACTGTTTTCTCTTAAACTAATCTTTGAAAGTTTCTTCTTAACTTGCATGAGATAGTAGTTGAGATCACAATGTTTGGCTCTAAAACAGAGTTTAAGGTACATACAAAGCTTTGAAATGCTGTTTTAATATATGTAAAACATAAAGAACGCAGTTTAAATCTACTTGAAAACACAATGTCTTGCTCTGAAACATTGTTTAATCACTTACAATGCCTTGAAACGCTGTTTCAATGTATGTAAAAAATGAAGAACACAGTTACAATCTACTTATTGCAAACTATAGAACAGACTGTTTTCTCTTAAACTAATCTTTGAAAGTTTCTTCTTAACTTGCATGAGATAGTAGTTGAGAACACAATGTTTGGCTCTAAAACAGAGTTTAAGGTACTTACAATGCTTTGAAATGCTGTTTTAATGTATGTAAAACATAAGAACACAGTTTAAATCTACTAGAAAACACAATGTCTTGCCCTGAAACACTGTTTAATCACTTACAATGCCTTGAAACGCTGTTTCAATGTATGTAAAACATAAAGAACACAGTTACAATCTACTTATTGCAAACTATAGAACAGACTGTTTTCTCTTAAACTAATCTTTGAAAGTTTCTTCTTAACTTGCATGAGATAGTAATTGAGAACACAATGTTTGGCTCTAAAGCAGAGTTTAAGGTACTTACAAAGATTTGAAATGCTGTTTTAATGTATGTAAAACATAAAGAACACAGTTTAAATCTACTTGAAAACACAATGTCTTGCTCTGAAACACTATTTAATCACTTACAATGCCTTGAAACGCTATTTCAATGTATAAAAAACATAAAGAACACAGTTACAATCTACGTTTGGCAAGCTATAGAACAGACTGTTTTCTCTTAAACTAATCTTTGAAAGTTTCTTCTTAACTTGCATGAGATAGTAGTTGAGATCACAATGTTTGGCTCTAAAACAGAGTTTAAGGTACATACAAAGCTTTGAAATGCTGTTTTAATATATGTAAAACATAAAGAACGCAGTTTAAATCTACTTGAAAACACAATGTCTTGCCCAGAAACACTGTTTAATCACTTAAAATGCCTTGAAATGCTATTTCAATGTATGTAAAACATAAAGAACACAGTTACAATCTACTTATTGCAAACTATAGAACAGAATGTTTTCTCTTAAACTAATCTTTGAAAGTTTCTTCTTAACTTGCATGAGATAGTAATTGAGAACACAATGTTTGGCTCTAAAGCAGAGTTTAAGGTACTTACAAAGATTTGAAATGCTGTTTTAATGTATGTAAAACATAAAGAACACAGTTTAAATCTACTTGAAAACACAATGTCTTGCTCTGAAACACTATTTAATCACTTACAATGCCTTGAAACGCTATTTCATTGTATAAAAAACATAAAGAACACAGTTACAATCTACGTTTGGCAAGCTATAGAACAGACTGTTTTCTCTTAAACTAATCTTTGAAAGTTTCTTCTTAACTTGCATGAGATAGTAGTTGAGATCACAATGTTTGGCTCTAAAACAGAGTTTAAGGTACATACAAAGCTTTGAAATGCTGTTTTAATATATGTAAAACATAAAGAACGCAGTTTAAATCTACTTGAAAACACAATGTCTTGCTCTGAAACATTGTTTAATCACTTACAATGCCTTGAAACGCTGTTTCAATGTATGTAAAAAATGAAGAACACAGTTACAATCTACTTATTGCAAACTATAGAACAGACTGTTTTCTCTTAAACTAATCTTTGAAAGTTTCTTCTTAACTTGCATGAGATAGTAGTTGAGAACACAATGTTTGGCTCTAAAACAGAGTTTAAGGTACTTACAATGCTTTGAAATGCTGTTTTAATGTATGTAAAACATAAGAACACAGTTTAAATCTACTAGAAAACACAATGTCTTGCCCTGAAACACTGTTTAATCACTTACAATGCCTTGAAACGCTGTTTCAATGTATGTAAAACATAAAGAACACAGTTACAATCTACTTATTGCAAACTATAGAACAGACTGTTTTCTCTTAAACTAATCTTTGAAAGTTTCTTCTTAACTTGCATGAGATAGTAATTGAGAACACAATGTTTGGCTCTAAAGCAGAGTTTAAGGTACTTACAAAGATTTGAAATGCTGTTTTAATGTATGTAAAACATAAAGAACACAGTTTAAATCTACTTGAAAACACAATGTCTTGCTCTGAAACACTATTTAATCACTTACAATGCCTTGAAACGCTATTTCAATGTATAAAAAACATAAAGAACACAGTTACAATCTACGTTTGGCAAGCTATAGAACAGACTGTTTTCTCTTAAACTAATCTTTGAAAGATTCTTCTTAACTTGCATGAGATAGTAGTTGAGAACACAATGTTTGGCTCTAAAACAGAGTTTAAGGTACTTACAAAGCTTTGAAATGCTGTTTTTATGTATGTAAAACATAAAGAACACAGTTTAAATCTACTTGAAAACACAATGTCTTGCTCTGAAACACTGTTTAATCCCTTACAATGCCTTGAAACGCTGTTTCAATGTACGTAAAAGATAAAGAAGACAGTTACAATCTACTTATTGCAAACTATAGAACAGACTGTTTTCTCTTAAACTAACCTTTGAAAGTTTCTTCTTAACTTGCATGAGATAGTAGTTGAGAACACAATGTTTGGCTCTAAAACAGAGTTTAAGGTACTTACAAAGCTTTGAAATGCTGTTTTAATGTATGTAAAACATAAAGAACACAGTTTAAATCTACTTGAAAACACAATGTCTTGCTCTGAAACACTATTTAATCACTTACAATGCCTTGAAACGCTATTTCAATGTATAAAAAACATAAAGAACACAGTTACAATCTACGTTTGGCAAGCTATAGAACAGACTGTTTTCTCTTAAACTAATCTTTGAAAGTTTCTTCTTAACTTGCATGAGATAGTAGTTGAGATCACAATGTTTGGCTCTAAAACAGAGTTTAAGGTACATACAAAGCTTTGAAATGCTGTTTTAATGTATGTAAAACATAAAGAACACAGTTTATATCTACTTGAAAACACAATGTCTTGCTCTGAAAGACTGTTTAATCCCTTACAATGCCTTGAAACGCTGTTTCAATGTATGTAAAACATAAAGAACACAGTTACAATCTACTTATTGCAAACTATAGAACAGACTGTTTTCTCTTAAACTAATCTTTGAAAGTTTCTTCTTAACTTGCATGAGATAGTAGTTGAGATCACAATGTTTGGCTCTAAAACAGAGTTTAAGGTACATACAAAGCTTTGAAATGCTGCTTTAATATATGTAAAACATAAAGAACGCAGTTTAAATCTACTTGAAAACACAATGTCTTGCCCAGAAACACTGTTTAATCACTTAAAATGCCTTGAAATGCTATTTCAATGTATGTAAAACATAAAGAACACAGTTACAATCTACTTATTGCAAACTATAGAACAGAATGTTTTCTCTTAAACTAATCTTTGAAAGTTTCTTCTTAACTTGCATGAGATAGTAGTTGAGAACACAATGTTTGGCTCTAAAACAGAGTTTAAGGTACTTACAAAGCTTTGAAATGCTGTTTTAATGTATGTAAAACATAAAGAACACAGTTTAAATCTACTTGAAAACACAATGTCTTGCCCTGAAACACTGTTTAATCACTTAAAATGCCTTGAAATGCTATTTCAATGTATGTAAAACATAAAGAACACAGTTACAATCTACTTATTGCAAACTATAGAACAGAATGTTTTCTCTTAAACTAATCTTTGAAAGTTTCTTCTTAACTTGCATGAGATAGTAGTTGAGAACACAATGTTTGGCTCTAAAACAGAGTTTAAGGTACTTACAAAGCTTTGAAATGCTGTTTTAATGTATGTAAAACATAAAGAACACAGTTTAAATCTACTAGA
Source organism: Electrophorus electricus (assembly GCF_041902795.1). Classification (NCBI taxonomy): domain Eukaryota; kingdom Metazoa; phylum Chordata; class Actinopteri; order Gymnotiformes; family Gymnotidae; genus Electrophorus; species Electrophorus electricus. The sequence goes on from NC_137499.1 coordinate 17,778,470, forward strand.
AAACACAATGTCTTGCCCTGAAACACTGTTTAATCACTTACAATGCCTTGAAACGCTGTTTCAATGTATGTAAAACATAAAGAACACAGTTACAATCTACTTATTGCAAACTATAGAACAGACTGTTTTCTCTTAAACTAATCTTTGAAAGATTCTTCTTAACTTGCATGAGATAGTAGTTGAGAACACAATGTTTGGCTCTAAAACAGAGTTTAAGGTACTTACAAAGCTTTGAAATGCTGTTTTAATGTATGTAAAACATAAAGAACACAGTTTAAATCTACTTGAAAACACAATGTCTTGCTCTGAAACACTGTTTAATCCCTTACAATGCCTTGAAACGCTGTTTCAATGTACGTAAAAGATAAAGAAGACAGTTACAATCTACTTATTGCAAACTATAGAACAGACTGTTTTCTCTTAAACTAACCTTTGAAAGTTTCTTCTTAACTTGCATGAGATAGTAGTTGAGAACACAATGTTTGGCTCTAAAACAGAGTTTAAGGTACTTACAAAGCTTTGAAATGCTGTTTTAATGTATGTAAAACATAAAGAACACAGTTTAAATCTACTTGAAAACACAATGTCTTGCTCTGAAACACTATTTAATCACTTACAATGCCTTGAAACGCTATTTCAATGTATAAAAAACATAAAGAACACAGTTACAATCTACGTTTGGCAAGCTATAGAACAGACTGTTTTCTCTTAAACTAATCTTTGAAAGTTTCTTCTTAACTTGCATGAGATAGTAGTTGAGATCACAATGTTTGGCTCTAAAACAGAGTTTAAGGTACATACAAAGCTTTGAAATGCTGTTTTAATGTATGTAAAACATAAAGAACACAGTTTATATCTACTTGAAAACACAATGTCTTGCTCTGAAAGACTGTTTAATCCCTTACAATGCCTTGAAACGCTGTTTCAATGTATGTAAAACATAAAGAACACAGTTACAATCTACTTATTGCAAACTATAGAACAGACTGTTTTCTCTTAAACTAATCTTTGAAAGTTTCTTCTTAACTTGCATGAGATAGTAGTTGAGATCACAATGTTTGGCTCTAAAACAGAGTTTAAGGTACATACAAAGCTTTGAAATGCTGCTTTAATATATGTAAAACGTAAAGAACGCAGTTTAAATCTACTTGAAAACACAATGTCTTGCCCAGAAACACTGTTTAATCACTTAAAATGCCTTGAAATGCTATTTCAATGTATGTAAAACATAAAGAACACAGTTACAATCTACTTATTGCAAACTATAGAACAGACTGTTTTCTCTTAAACTAATCTTTGAAAGTTTCTTCTTAACTTGCATGAGATAGTAGTTGAGATCACAATGTTTGGCTCTAAAACAGAGTTTAAGGTACATACAAAGCTTTGAAATGCTGCTTTAATATATGTAAAACATAAAGAACGCAGTTTAAATCTACTTGAAAACACAATGTCTTGCCCAGAAACACTGTTTAATCACTTAAAATGCCTTGAAATGCTATTTCAATGTATGTAAAACATAAAGAACACAGTTACAATCTACTTATTGCAAACTATAGAACAGAATGTTTTCTCTTAAACTAATCTTTGAAAGTTTCTTCTTAACTTGCATGAGATAGTAGTTGAGAACACAATGTTTGGCTCTAAAACAGAGTTTAAGGTACTTACAAAGCTTTGAAATGCTGTTTTAATGTATGTAAAACATAAAGAACACAGTTTAAATCTACTTGAAAACACAATGTCTTGCCCTGAAACACTGTTTAATCACTTAAAATGCCTTGAAATGCTATTTCAATGTATGTAAAACATAAAGAACACAGTTACAATCTACTTATTGCAAACTATAGAACAGAATGTTTTCTCTTAAACTAATCTTTGAAAGTTTCTTCTTAACTTGCATGAGATAGTAGTTGAGAACACAATGTTTGGCTCTAAAACAGAGTTTAAGGTACTTACAAAGCTTTGAAATGCTGTTTTAATGTATGTAAAACATAAAGAACACAGTTTAAATCTACTAGAAAACACAATGTCTTGCCCTGAAACACTGTTTAATCACTTACAATGCCTTGAAACGCTGTTTCAATGTATGTAAAACATAAAGAACACAGTTACAATCTACTTATTGCAAACTATAGAACAGACTGTTTTCTCTTAAACTAATCTATGAAAGTTTCTTCTTAACTTGAATGAGATATTAGTTAAGAACACAATGTTTGGCTTTAAAACAGAGTTTAAGGTATATACAAAGCTTTGAAATGCTGTTTTAATGTATGTAAAACATAAAGAACACAGTTTAAATCTACTAGAAAACACAATGTCTTGCTCTGAAACACTGTTTAATCACTTACAATGCCATGAAACGCTGTTTCAATGTATGTAAAACATAAAGAACACAGTTACAATCTACGTATTGCAAACTATAGAACAGACTGTTTTCTCTTAAACTAATCTTTGAAAGTTTCTTCTTAACTTGCATGAGATAGTAATTGAGAACACAATGTTTGGCTCTAAAGCAGAGTTTAAGGTACTTACAAAGATTTGAAATGCTGTTTTAATGTATGTAAAACATAAAGAACACAGTTTAAATCTACTTGAAAACACAATGTCTTGCTCTGAAACACTATTTAATCACTTACAATGCCTTGAAACGCTATTTCATTGTATAAAAAACATAAAGAACACAGTTACAATCTACGTTTGGCAAGCTATAGAACAGACTGTTTTCTCTTAAACTAATCTTTGAAAGTTTCTTCTTAACTTGCATGAGATAGTAGTTGAGATCACAATGTTTGGCTCTAAAACAGAGTTTAAGGTACATACAAAGCTTTGAAATGCTGTTTTAATATATGTAAAACATAAAGAACGCAGTTTAAATCTACTTGAAAACACAATGTCTTGCTCTGAAACATTGTTTAATCACTTACAATGCCTTGAAACGCTGTTTCAATGTATGTAAAAAATGAAGAACACAGTTACAATCTACTTATTGCAAACTATAGAACAGACTGTTTTCTCTTAAACTAATCTTTGAAAGTTTCTTCTTAACTTGCATGAGATAGTAGTTGAGAACACAATGTTTGGCTCTAAAACAGAGTTTAAGGTACTTACAATGCTTTGAAATGCTGTTTTAATGTATGTAAAACATAAGAACACAGTTTAAATCTACTAGAAAACACAATGTCTTGCCCTGAAACACTGTTTAATCACTTACAATGCCTTGAAACGCTGTTTCAATGTATGTAAAACATAAAGAACACAGTTACAATCTACTTATTGCAAACTATAGAACAGACTGTTTTCTCTTAAACTAATCTTTGAAAGTTTCTTCTTAACTTGCATGAGATAGTAATTGAGAACACAATGTTTGGCTCTAAAGCAGAGGTTAAGGTACTTACAAAGATTTGAAATGCTGTTTTAATGTATGTAAAACATAAAGAACACAGTTTAAATCTACTTGAAAACACAATGTCTTGCTCTGAAACACTATTTAATCACTTACAATGCCTTGAAACGCTATTTCAATGTATAAAAAACATAAAGAACACAGTTACAATCTACGTTTGGCAAGCTATAGAACAGACTGTTTTCTCTTAAACTAATCTTTGAAAGTTTCTTCTTAACTTGCATGAGATAGTAGTTGAGATCACAATGTTTGGCTCTAAAACAGAGTTTAAGGTACATACAAAGCTTTGAAATGCTGTTTTAATATATGTAAAACATAAAGAACGCAGTTTAAATCTACTTGAAAACACAATGTCTTGCTCTGAAACATTGTTTAATCACTTACAATGCCTTGAAACGCTGTTTCAATGTATGTAAAAAATGAAGAACACAGTTACAATCTACTTATTGCAAACTATAGAACAGACTGTTTTCTCTTAAACTAATCTTTGAAAGTTTCTTCTTAACTTGCATGAGATAGTAGTTGAGAACACAATGTTTGGCTCTAAAACAGAGTTTAAGGTACTTACAATGCTTTGAAATGCTGTTTTAATGTATGTAAAACATAAGAACACAGTTTAAATCTACTTGAAAACACAATGTCTTGCTCTGAAACACTGTTTAATCACTTAAAATGCCTTGAAATGCTATTTCAATGTATGTAAAACAAAGAACACAGTTACAATCTACTTATTGCAAACTATAGAACAGACTGTTTTCTCTTAAACTAATCTTTGAAAGATTCTTCTTAACTTGCATGAGATAGTAGTTGAGAACACAATGTTTGGCTCTAAAACAGAGTTTAAGGTACTTACAAAGCTTTGAAATGCTGTTTTAATGTATGTAAAACATAAAGAACACAGTTTAAATCTACTTGAAAACACAATGTCTTGCTCTGAAACACTGTTTAATCCCTTACAATGCCTTGAAACGCTGTTTCAATGTACGTAAAAGATAAAGAAGACAGTTACAATCTACTTATTGCAAACTATAGAACAGACTGTTTTCTCTTAAACTAACCTTTGAAAGTTTCTTCTTAACTTGCATGAGATAGTAGTTGAGAACACAATGTTTGGCTCTAAAACAGAGTTTAAGGTACTTACAAAGCTTTGAAATGCTGTTTTAATGTATGTAAAACATAAAGAACACAGTTTAAATCTACTTGAAAACACAATGTCTTGCTCTGAAACACTATTTAATCACTTACAATGCCTTGAAACGCTATTTCAATGTATAAAAAACATAAAGAACACAGTTACAATCTACGTTTGGCAAGCTATAGAACAGACTGTTTTCTCTTAAACTAATCTTTGAAAGTTTCTTCTTAACTTGCATGAGATAGTAGTTGAGATCACAATGTTTGGCTCTAAAACAGAGTTTAAGGTACATACAAAGCTTTGAAATGCTGTTTTAATGTATGTAAAACATAAAGAACACAGTTTATATCTACTTGAAAACACAATGTCTTGCTCTGAAAGACTGTTTAATCCCTTACAATGCCTTGAAACGCTGTTTCAATGTATGTAAAACATAAAGAACACAGTTACAATCTACTTATTGCAAACTATAGAACAGACTGTTTTCTCTTAAACTAATCTTTGAAAGTTTCTTCTTAACTTGCATGAGATAGTAGTTGAGATCACAATGTTTGGCTCTAAAACAGAGTTTAAGGTACATACAAAGCTTTGAAATGCTGCTTTAATATATGTAAAACATAAAGAACGCAGTTTAAATCTACTTGAAAACACAATGTCTTGCCCAGAAACACTGTTTAATCACTTAAAATGCCTTGAAATGCTATTTCAATGTATGTAAAACATAAAGAACACAGTTACAATCTACTTATTGCAAACTATAGAACAGACTGTTTTCTCTTAAACTAATCTTTGAAAGTTTCTTCTTAACTTGCATGAGATAGTAGTTGAGATCACAATGTTTGGCTCTAAAACAGAGTTTAAGGTACATACAAAGCTTTGAAATGCTGCTTTAATATATGTAAAACATAAAGAACGCAGTTTAAATCTACTTGAAAACACAATGTCTTGCCCAGAAACACTGTTTAATCACTTAAAATGCCTTGAAATGCTATTTCAATGTATGTAAAACATAAAGAACACAGTTACAATCTACTTATTGCAAACTATAGAACAGAATGTTTTCTCTTAAACTAATCTTTGAAAGTTTCTTCTTAACTTGCATGAGATAGTAGTTGAGAACACAATGTTTGGCTCTAAAACAGAGTTTAAGGTACTTACAAAGCTTTGAAATGCTGTTTTAATGTATGTAAAACATAAAGAACACAGTTTAAATCTACTTGAAAACACAATGTCTTGCCCTGAAACACTGTTTAATCACTTAAAATGCCTTGAAATGCTATTTCAATGTATGTAAAACATAAAGAACACAGTTACAATCTACTTATTGCAAACTATAGAACAGAATGTTTTCTCTTAAACTAATCTTTGAAAGTTTCTTCTTAACTTGCATGAGATAGTAGTTGAGAACACAATGTTTGGCTCTAAAACAGAGTTTAAGGTACTTACAAAGCTTTGAAATGCTGTTTTAATGTATGTAAAACATAAAGAACACAGTTTAAATCTACTAGAAAACACAATGTCTTGCCCTGAAACACTGTTTAATCACTTACAATGCCTTGAAACGCTGTTTCAATGTATGTAAAACATAAAGAACACAGTTACAATCTACTTATTGCAAACTATAGAACAGACTGTTTTCTCTTAAACTAATCTATGAAAGTTTCTTCTTAACTTGAATGAGATATTAGTTAAGAACACAATGTTTGGCTTTAAAACAGAGTTTAAGGTATATACAAAGCTTTGAAATGCTGTTTTAATGTATGTAAAACATAAAGAACACAGTTTAAATCTACTTGAAAACACAATGTCTTGCTCTGAAACACTATTTAATCACTTACAATGCCTTGAAACGCTATTTCATTGTATAAAAAACATAAAGAACACAGTTACAATCTACGTTTGGCAAGCTATAGAACAGACTGTTTTCTCTTAAACTAATCTTTGAAAGTTTCTTCTTAACTTGCATGAGATAGTAGTTGAGATCACAATGTTTGGCTCTAAAACAGAGTTTAAGGTACATACAAAGCTTTGAAATGCTGTTTTAATATATGTAAAACATAAAGAACGCAGTTTAAATCTACTTGAAAACACAATGTCTTGCTCTGAAACATTGTTTAATCACTTACAATGCCTTGAAACGCTGTTTCAATGTATGTAAAAAATGAAGAACACAGTTACAATCTACTTATTGCAAACTATAGAACAGACTGTTTTCTCTTAAACTAATCTTTGAAAGTTTCTTCTTAACTTGCATGAGATAGTAGTTGAGAACACAATGTTTGGCTCTAAAACAGAGTTTAAGGTACTTACAATGCTTTGAAATGCTGTTTTAATGTATGTAAAACATAAGAACACAGTTTAAATCTACTAGAAAACACAATGTCTTGCCCTGAAACACTGTTTAATCACTTACAATGCCTTGAAACGCTGTTTCAATGTATGTAAAACATAAAGAACACAGTTACAATCTACTTATTGCAAACTATAGAACAGACTGTTTTCTCTTAAACTAATCTTTGAAAGTTTCTTCTTAACTTGCATGAGATAGTAATTGAGAACACAATGTTTGGCTCTAAAGCAGAGTTTAAGGTACTTACAAAGATTTGAAATGCTGTTTTAATGTATGTAAAACATAAAGAACACAGTTTAAATCTACTTGAAAACACAATGTCTTGCTCTGAAACACTATTTAATCACTTACAATGCCTTGAAACGCTATTTCAATGTATAAAAAACATAAAGAACACAGTTACAATCTACGTTTGGCAAGCTATAGAACAGACTGTTTTCTCTTAAACTAATCTTTGAAAGTTTCTTCTTAACTTGCATGAGATAGTAGTTGAGATCACAATGTTTGGCTCTAAAACAGAGTTTAAGGTACATACAAAGCTTTGAAATGCTGTTTTAATATATGTAAAACATAAAGAACGCAGTTTAAATCTACTTGAAAACACAATGTCTTGCCCAGAAACACTGTTTAATCACTTAAAATGCCTTGAAATGCTATTTCAATGTATGTAAAACATAAAGAACACAGTTACAATCTACTTATTGCAAACTATAGAACAGAATGTTTTCTCTTAAACTAATCTTTGAAAGTTTCTTCTTAACTTGCATGAGATAGTAGTTGAGAACACAATGTTTGGCTCTAAAACAGAGTTTAAGGTACTTACAAAGCTTTGAAATGCTGTTTTAATGTATGTAAAACATAAAGAACACAGTTTAAATCTACTTGAAAACACAATGTCTTGCTCTGAAACACTATTTAATCACTTACAATGCCTTGAAACGCTATTTCAATGTATAAAAAACATAAAGAACACAGTTACAATCTACGTTTGGCAAGCTATAGAACAGACTGTTTTCTCTTAAACTAATCTTTGAAAGTTTCTTCTTAACTTGCATGAGATAGTAGTTGAGATCACAATGTTTGGCTCTAAAACAGAGTTTAAGGTACATACAAAGCTTTGAAATGCTGTTTTAATGTATGTAAAACATAAAGAACACAGTTTATATCTACTTGAAAACACAATGTCTTGCTCTGAAAGACTGTTTAATCCCTTACAATGCCTTGAAACGCTGTTTCAATGTATGTAAAACATAAAGAACACAGTTACAATCTACTTATTGCAAACTATAGAACAGACTGTTTTCTCTTAAACTAATCTTTGAAAGTTTCTTCTTAACTTGCATGAGATAGTAGTTGAGATCACAATGTTTGGCTCTAAAACAGAGTTTAAGGTACATACAAAGCTTTGAAATGCTGCTTTAATATATGTAAAACATAAAGAACGCAGTTTAAATCTACTTGAAAACACAATGTCTTGCCCAGAAACACTGTTTAATCACTTAAAATGCCTTGAAATGCTATTTCAATGTATGTAAAACATAAAGAACACAGTTACAATGTACTTATTGCAAACTATAGAACAGAATGTTTTCTCTTAAACTAATCTTTGAAAGTTTCTTCTTAACTTGCATGAGATAGTAGTTGAGAACACAATGTTTGGCTCTAAAACAGAGTTTAAGGTACTTACAAAGCTTTGAAATGCTGTTTTAATGTATGTAAAACATAAAGAACACAGTTTAAATCTACTTGAAAACACAATGTCTTGCCCTGAAACACTGTTTAATCACTTAAAATGCCTTGAAATGCTATTTCAATGTATGTAAAACATAAAGAACACAGTTACAATCTACTTATTGCAAACTATAGAACAGAATGTTTTCTCTTAAACTAATCTTTGAAAGTTTCTTCTTAACTTGCATGAGATAGTAGTTGAGAACACAATGTTTGGCTCTAAAACAGAGTTTAAGGTACTTACAAAGCTTTGAAATGCTGTTTTAATGTATGTAAAACATAAAGAACACAGTTTAAATCTACTAGAAAACACAATGTCTTGCCCTGAAACACTGTTTAATCACTTACAATGCCTTGAAACGCTGTTTCAATGTATGTAAAACATAAAGAACACAGTTACAATCTACTTATTGCAAACTATAGAACAGACTGTTTTCTCTTAAACTAATCTATGAAAGTTTCTTCTTAACTTGAATGAGATATTAGTTAAGAACACAATGTTTGGCTTTAAAACAGAGTTTAAGGTATATACAAAGCTTTGAAATGCTGTTTTAATGTATGTAAAACATAAAGAACACAGTTTAAATCTACTAGAAAACACAATGTCTTGCTCTGAAACACTGTTTAATCACTTACAATGCCATGAAACGCTGTTTCAATGTATGTAAAACATAAAGAACACAGTTACAATCTACGTATTGCAAACTATAGAACAGACTGTTTTCTCTTAAACTAATCTTTGAAAGTTTCTTCTTAACTTGCATGAGATAGTAATTGAGAACACAATGTTTGGCTCTAAAGCAGAGTTTAAGGTACTTACAAAGATTTGAAATGCTGTTTTAATGTATGTAAAACATAAAGAACACAGTTTAAATCTACTTGAAAACACAATGTCTTGCTCTGAAACACTATTTAATCACTTACAATGCCTTGAAACGCTATTTCATTGTATAAAAAACATAAAGAACACAGTTACAATCTACGTTTGGCAAGCTATAGAACAGACTGTTTTCTCTTAAACTAATCTTTGAAAGTTTCTTCTTAACTTGCATGAGATAGTAGTTGAGATCACAATGTTTGGCTCTAAAACAGAGTTTAAGGTACATACAAAGCTTTGAAATGCTGTTTTAATATATGTAAAACATAAAGAACGCAGTTTAAATCTACTTGAAAACACAATGTCTTGCTCTGAAACATTGTTTAATCACTTACAATGCCTTGAAACGCTGTTTCAATGTATGTAAAAAATGAAGAACACAGTTACAATCTACTTATTGCAAACTATAGAACAGACTGTTTTCTCTTAAACTAATCTTTGAAAGTTTCTTCTTAACTTGCATGAGATAGTAGTTGAGAACACAATGTTTGGCTCTAAAACAGAGTTTAAGGTACTTACAATGCTTTGAAATGCTGTTTTAATGTATGTAAAACATAAGAACACAGTTTAAATCTACTTGAAAACACAATGTCTTGCTCTGAAACACTGTTTAATCACTTAAAATGCCTTGAAATGCTATTTCAATGTATGTAAAACAAAGAACACAGTTACAATCTACTTATTGCAAACTATAGAACAGACTGTTTTCTCTTAAACTAATCTTTGAAAGATTCTTCTTAACTTGCATGAGATAGTAGTTGAGAACACAATGTTTGGCTCTAAAACAGAGTTTAAGGTACTTACAAAGCTTTGAAATGCTGTTTTAATGTATGTAAAACATAAAGAACACAGTTTAAATCTACTAGAAAACACAATGTCTTGCCCTGAAACACTGTTTAATCACTTACAATGCCTTGAAACGCTGTTTCAATGTATGTAAAACATAAAGAACACAGTTACAATCTACTTATTGCAAACTATAGAACAGACTGTTTTCTCTTAAACTAATCTATGAAAGTTTCTTCTTAACTTGAATGAGATATTAGTTAAGAACACAATGTTTGGCTTTAAAACAGAGTTTAAGGTATATACAAAGCTTTGAAATGCTGTTTTAATGTATGTAAAACATAAAGAACACAGTTTAAATCTACTTGAAAACACAATGTCTTGCTCTGAAACACTGTTTAATCACTTACAATGCCTTGAAATGCTATTTCAATGTATGTAAAACATAAAGAACACAGTTACAATCTACTTATTGCAAACTATAGAACAGACTGTTTTCTCTTAAACTAATCTTTGAAAGTTTCTTCTTAACTTGCATGAGATAGTAGTTGAGAACACAATGTTTGGCTCTAAAACAGAGTTTAAGGTACTTACAAAGCTTTGAAATGCTGTTTTAATGTATGTAAAACATAAAGAACACAATTTAAATCTACTAGAAAACACAATGTCTTGCCCTGAAACACTGTTTAATCACTTACAATGCCTTGAAAAGCTGTTTCAATGTATGTAAAACATAAAGAACACAGTTACAATCTACTTATTGCAAACTATAGAACAGACTGTTTTCTCTTAAACTAATCTTTGAAAGTTTCTTCTTAACTTGCATGAGATAGTAGTTGAGATCACAATGTTTGGCTCTAAAACAGAGTTTAAGGTACATACAAAGCTTTGAAATGCTGTTTTAATGTATGTAAAACATAAAGAACACAGTTTATATCTACTTGAAAACACAATGTCTTGCTCTGAAAGACTGTTTAATCCCTTACAATGCCTTGAAACGCTGTTTCAATGTATGTAAAAGATAAAGAACACAGTTACAATCTACTTATTGCAAACTATAGAACAGACTGTTTTCTCTTAAACTAATCTTTGAAAGTTTCTTCTTAACTTGCATGAGATAGTAGTTGAGATCACAATGTTTGGCTCTAAAACAGAGTTTAAGGTACATACAAAGCTTTGAAATGCTGCTTTAATATATGTAAAACATAAAGAACGCAGTTTAAATCTACTTGAAAACACAATGTCTTGCCCAGAAACACTGTTTAATCACTTAAAATGCCTTGAAATGCTATTTCAATGTATGTAAAACATAAAGAACACAGTTACAATCTACTTATTGCAAACTATAGAACAGAATGTTTTCTCTTAAACTAATCTTTGAAAGTTTCTTCTTAACTTGCATGAGATAGTAGTTGAGAACACAATGTTTGGCTCTAAAACAGAGTTTAAGGTACTTACAAAGCTTTGAAATGCTGTTTTAATGTATGTAAAACATAAAGAACACAGTTTAAATCTACTTGAAAACACAATGTCTTGCCCTGAAACACTGTTTAATCACTTAAAATGCCTTGAAATGCTATTTCAATGTATGTAAAACATAAAGAACACAGTTACAATCTACTTATTGCAAACTATAGAACAGAATGTTTTCTCTTAAACTAATCTTTGAAAGTTTCTTCTTAACTTGCATGAGATAGTAGTTGAGAACACAATGTTTGGCTCTAAAACAGAGTTTAAGGTACTTACAAAGCTTTGAAATGCTGTTTTAATGTATGTAAAACATAAAGAACACAGTTTAAATCTACTATAAAACACAATCTCTTGCCCTGAAACACTGTTTAATCACTTACAATGCCTTGAAACGCTGTTTCAATGTATGTAAAACATAAAGAACACAGTTACAATCTACTTATTGCAAACTATAGAACAGACTGTTTTCTCTTAAACTAATCTATGAAAGTTTCTTCTTAACTTGAATGAGATATTAGTTAAGAACACAATGTTTGGCTTTAAAACAGAGTTTAAGGTATATACAAAGCTTTGAAATGCTGTTTTAATGTATGTAAAACATAAAGAACACAGTTTAAATCTACTAGAAAACACAATGTCTTGCTCTGAAACACTGTTTAATCACTTACAATGCCATGAAACGCTGTTTCAATGTATGTAAAACATAAAGAACACAGTTACAATCTACGTATTGCAAACTATAGAACAGACTGTTTTCTCTTAAACTAATCTTTGAAAGTTTCTTCTTAACTTGCATGAGATAGTAATTGAGAACACAATGTTTGGCTCTAAAGCAGAGTTTAAGGTACTTACAAAGATTTGAAATGCTGTTTTAATGTATGTAAAACATAAAGAACACAGTTTAAATCTACTTGAAAACACAATGTCTTGCTCTGAAACACTATTTAATCACTTACAATGCCTTGAAACGCTATTTCAATGTATAAAAAACATAAAGAACACAGTTACAATCTACGTTTGGCAAGCTATAGAACAGACTGTTTTCTCTTAAACTAATCTTTGAAAGTTTCTTCTTAACTTGCATGAGATAGTAGTTGAGATCACAATGTTTGGCTCTAAAACAGAGTTTAAGGTACATACAAAGCTTTGAAATGCTGTTTTAATATATGTAAAACATAAAGAACGCAGTTTAAATCTACTTGAAAACACAATGTCTTGCTCTGAAACATTGTTTAATCACTTACAATGCCTTGAAACGCTGTTTCAATGTATGTAAAAAATGAAGAACACAGTTACAATCTACTTATTGCAAACTATAGAACAGACTGTTTTCTCTTAAACTAATCTTTGAAAGTTTCTTCTTAACTTGCATGAGATAGTAGTTGAGAACACAATGTTTGGCTCTAAAACAGAGTTTAAGGTACTTACAATGCTTTGAAATGCTGTTTTAATGTATGTAAAACATAAGAACACAGTTTAAATCTACTTGAAAACACAATGTCTTGCTCTGAAACACTGTTTAATCACTTAAAATGCCTTGAAATGCTATTTCAATGTATGTAAAACAAAGAACACAGTTACAATCTACTTATTGCAAACTATAGAACAGACTGTTTTCTCTTAAACTAATCTTTGAAAGATTCTTCTTAACTTGCATGAGATAGTAGTTGAGAACACAATGTTTGGCTCTAAAACAGAGTTTAAGGTACTTACAAAGCTTTGAAATGCTGTTTTAATGTATGTAAAACATAAAGAACACAGTTTAAATCTACTTGAAAACACAATGTCTTGCTCTGAAACACTGTTTAATCCCTTACAATGCCTTGAAACGCTGTTTCAATGTACATAAAAGATAAAGAACACAGTTACAATCTACTTATTGCAAACTATAGAACAGACTGTTTTCTCTTAAACTAACCTTTGAAAGTTTCTTCTTAACTTGCATGAGATAGTAGTTGAGAACACAATGTTTGGCTCTAAAACAGAGTTTAAGGTACTTACAAAGCTTTGAAATGCTGTTTTAATGTATGTAAAACATAAAGAACACAGTTTAAATCTACTTGAAAACACAATGTCTTGCCCTGAAACACTGTTTAATCACTTAAAATGCCTTGAAATGCTATTTCAATGTATGTAAAACATAAAGAACACAGTTACAATCTACTTATTGCAAACTATAGAACAGAATGTTTTCTCTTAAACTAATCTTTGAAAGTTTCTTCTTAACTTGCATGAGATAGTAGTTGAGAACACAATGTTTGGCTCTAAAACAGAGTTTAAGGTACTTACAAAGCTTTGAAATGCTGTTTTAATGTATGTAAAACATAAAGAACACAGTTTAAATCTACTTGAAAACACAATGTCTTGCTCTGAAACACTGTTTAATCCCTTACAATGCCTTGAAACGCTGTTTCAATGTATGTAAAAGATAAAGTACACAGTTACAATCTACTTATTGTAAACTATAGAACAGACTGTTTTCTCTTAAACTAATCTTTGAAAGTTTCTTCTTAACTTGCATGAGATAGTAGTTGAGATCACAATGTTTGGCTCTAAAACAGAGTTTAAGGTACATACAAAGCTTTGAAATGCTGTTTTAATATATGTAAAACATAAAGAACGCAGTTTAAATCTACTTGAAAACACAATGTCTTGCTCTGAAACATTGTTTAATCACTTACAATGCCTTGAAACGCTGTTTCAATGTATGTAAAAAATGAAGAACACAGTTACAATCTACTTATTGCAAACTATAGAACAGACTGTTTTCTCTTAAACTAATCTTTGAAAGTTTCTTCTTAACTTGCATGAGATAGTAGTTGAGAACACAATGTTTGGCTCTAAAACAGAGTTTAAGGTACTTACAATGCTTTGAAATGCTGTTTTAATGTATGTAAAACATAAGAACACAGTTTAAATCTACTTGAAAACACAATGTCTTGCTCTGAAACACTGTTTAATCACTTAAAATGCCTTGAAATGCTATTTCAATGTATGTAAAACAAAGAACACAGTTACAATCTACTTATTGCAAACTATAGAACAGACTGTTTTCTCTTAAACTAATCTTTGAAAGATTCTTCTTAACTTGCATGAGATAGTAGTTGAGAACACAATGTTTGGCTCTAAAACAGAGTTTAAGGTACTTACAAAGCTTTGAAATGCTGTTTTAATGTATGTAAAACATAAAGAACACAGTTTAAATCTACTTGAAAACACAATGTCTTGCTCTGAAACACTGTTTAATCCCTTACAATGCCTTGAAACGCTGTTTCAATGTACATAAAAGATAAAGAACACAGTTACAATCTACTTATTGCAAACTATAGAACAGACTGTTTTCTCTTAAACTAACCTTTGAAAGTTTCTTCTTAACTTGCATGAGATAGTAGTTGAGAACACAATGTTTGGCTCTAAAACAGAGTTTAAGGTACTTACAAAGCTTTGAAATGCTGTTTTAATGTATGTAAAACATAAAGAACACAGTTTAAATCTACTTGAAAACACAATGTCTTGCCCTGAAACACTGTTTAATCACTTAAAATGCCTTGAAATGCTATTTCAATGTATGTAAAACATAAAGAACACAGTTACAATCTACTTATTGCAAACTATAGAACAGAATGTTTTCTCTTAAACTAATCTTTGAAAGTTTCTTCTTAACTTGCATGAGATAGTAGTTGAGAACACAATGTTTGGCTCTAAAACAGAGTTTAAGGTACTTACAAAGCTTTGAAATGCTGTTTTAATGTATGTAAAACATAAAGAACACAGTTTAAATCTACTTGAAAACACAATGTCTTGCTCTGAAACACTGTTTAATCCCTTACAATGCCTTGAAACGCTGTTTCAATGTATGTAAAAGATAAAGTACACAGTTACAATCTACTTATTGTAAACTATAGAACAGACTGTTTTCTCTTAAACTAATCTTTGAAAGTTTCTTCTTAACTTGCATGAGATAGTAGTTGAGAACACAATGTTTGGCTCTAAAACAGAGTTTAAGGTACTTACAAAGCTTTGAAATGCTATTTTAATGTATGTAAAACATAAAGAACACAGTTTAAATCTACTTGAAAACACAATGTCTTGCTCTGCAACACTATTTAATCACTTACAATGCCTTGAAACGCTATTTCATTGTATAAAAAACATAAAGAACACAGTTACAATCTACGTTTGGCAAGCTATAGAACAGACTGTTTTCTCTTAAACTAATCTTTGAAAGTTTCTTCTAAACTTGCATGAGATAGTAGTTGAGAACACAATGTTTGGCTCTAAAACAGAGTTTATGGTACTTACAAAGCCTTGAAATGCTGTTTTAATGTATGTAAAACATAAAGAACACAGTTTAAATCTACTAGAAAACACAATGTCTTGCTCTGAAACACTGTTTAATCACTTACAATGCCATGAAACGCTATTTCAATGTATGTAAAACATAAAGAACACAGTTACAATCTACGTATTGCAAACTATAGAACAGACTGTTTTCTCTTAAACTAATCTTTGAAAGTTTCTTCTTAACTTGCATGAGATAGTAATTGAGAACACAATGTTTGGCTCTAAAGCAGAGTTTAAGGTACTTACAAAGATTTGAAATGCTGTTTTAATGTATGTAAAACATAAAGAACACAGTTTAAATCTACTTGAAAACACAATGTCTTGCTCTGAAACATTGTTTAATCACTTACAATGCCTTGAAACGCTGTTTCAATGAATGTAAAAAATGAACACAGTTACAATCTACTTATTGCAAACTATAGAACAGACTGTTTTCTCTTAAACTAATCTTTGAAAGTTTCTTCTTAACTTGCATGAGATAGTAGTTGAGAACACAATGTTTGGCTCTAAAACAGAGTTTAAGGTACTTACAATGCTTTGAAATGCTGTTTTAATGTATGTAAAACATAAGAACACAGTTTAAATCTACTTGAAAACACAATGTCTTGCTCTGAAACACTGTTTAATCACTTAAAATGCCTTGAAACGCTGTTTCAATGTATGTAAAAGATAAAGAACACAGTTACAATCTACTTATTGCAAACTATAGAACAGACTGTTTTCTCTTAAACTAATCTTTGAAAGTTTCTTCTTAACTTGCATGAGATAGTAGTTGAGATCACAATGTTTGGCTCTAAAACAGAGTTTAAGGTATATACAAAGCTTTGACATGCTGTTTTAATGTATGTAAAACATAAAGAACACAGTTTATATCTACTTAAAAACACAATGTCTTGCTCTGAAAGACTGTTTAATCCCTTACAATGCCTTGAAACGCTGTTTCAATGTATGTAAAACATAAAGAACACAGTTACAATCTACTTATTGCAAACTATAGAACAGACTGTTTTCTCTTAAACTAATCTTTGAAAGTTTCTTCTTAACTTGCATGAGATAGTAGTTGAGATCACAATGTTTGGCTCTAAAACAGAGTTTAAGGTACATACAAAGCTTTGAAATGCTGTTTTAATATATGTAAAACATAAAGAACGCAGTTTAAATCTACTTGAAAACACAATGTCTTGCCCAGAAACACTGTTTAATCACTTAAAATGCCTTGAAATGCTATTTCAATGTATGTAAAACATAAAGAACACAGTTACAATCTACTTATTGCAAACTATAGAACAGACTGTTTTCTCTTAAACTAATCTTTGAAAGTTTCTTCTTAACTTGCATGAGATAGTAGTTGAGAACACAATGTTTGGCTCTAAAACAGAGTTTAAGGTACTTACAAAGCTTTGAAATGCTGTTTTAATGTATGTAAAACATAAAGAACACAGTTTAAATCTACTAGAAAACACAATGTCTTGCCCTGAAACACTGTTTAATCACTTACAATGCCTTGAAACGCTGTTTCAATGTATGTAAAACATAAAGAACACAGTTACAATCTACTTATTGCAAACTATAGAACAGACTGTTTTCTCTTAAACTAATCTATGAAAGTTTCTTCTTAACTTGAATGAGATATTAGTTAAGAACACAATGTTTGGCTTTAAAACAGAGTTTAAGGTATATACAAAGCTTTGAAATGCTGTTTTAATGTATGTAAAACATAAAGAACACAATTTAAATCTACTTGAAAACACAATGTCTTGCTCTGAAACACTGTTTAATCCCTTACAATGCCTTGAAACGCTGTTTCAATGTATGTAAAAGATAAAGAACACAGTTACAATCTACTTATTGCAAACTATAGAACAGACTGTTTTCTCTTAAACTAACCTTTGAAAGTTTCTTCTTAACTTGCATGAGATAGTAGTTGAGAACACAATGTTTGGCTCTAAAACAGAGTTTAAGGTACTTACAAAGCTTTGAAATGCTGTTTTAATGTATGTAAAACATAAAGAACACAATTTAAATCTACTAGAAAACACAATGTCTTGCCCTGAAACACTGTTTAATCACTTACAATGCCTTGAAAAGCTGTTTCAATGTATGTAAAACATAAAGAACACAGTTACAATCTACTTATTGCAAACTATAGAACAGACTGTTTTCTCTTAAACTAATCTATGAAAGTTTCTTCTTAACTTGAATGAGATATTAGTTAAGAACACAATGTTTGGCTTTAAAACAGAGTTTAAGGTATATACAAAGCTTTGAAATGCTGTTTTAATGTATGTAAAACATAAAGAACACAGTTTAAATCTACTTGAAAACACAATGTCTTGCTCTGAAACACTGTTTAATCCCTTACAATGCCTTGAAACGCTGTTTCAATGTATGTAAAAAATGAAGAACACAGTTACAATCTACTTATTGCAAACTATAGAACAGACTGTTTTCTCTTAAACTAACCTTTGAAAGTTTCTTCTTAACTTGCATGAGATAGTAGTTGAGAACACAATGTTTGGCTCTAAAACAGAGTTTAAGGTACTTACAAAGCTTTGAAATGCTGTTTTAATGTATGTAAAACATAAAGAACACAGTTTAAATCTACTAGAAAACACAATGTCTTGCCCTGAAACACTGTTTAATCACTTACAATGCCTTGAAACGCTGTTTCAATGTATGTAAAACATAAAGAACACAGTTACAATCTACTTATTGCAAACTATAGAACAGACTGTTTTCTCTTAAACTAATCTATGAAAGTTTCTTCTTAACTTGAATGAGATATTAGTTAAGAACACAATGTTTGGCTTTAAAACAGAGTTTAAGGTATATACAAAGCTTTGAAATGCTGTTTTAATGTATGTAAAACATAAAGAACACAGTTTAAATCTACTTGAAAACACAATGTCTTGCTCTGAAACACTGTTTAATCCCTTACAATGCCTTGAAACGCTGTTTCAATGTATGTAAAAGATAAAGAACACAGTTACAATCTACTTATTGCAAACGATAGAACAGACTGTTTTCTCTTAAACTAACCTTTGAAAGTTTCTTCTTAACTTGCATGAGATAGTAGTTGAGAACACAATGTTTGGCTCTAAAACAGAGTTTAAGGTACTTACAAAGCTTTGAAATGCTGTTTTAATGTATGTAAAACATAAAGAACACAATTTAAATCTACTAGAAAACACAATGTCTTGCCCTGAAACACTGTTTAATCACTTACAATGCCTTGAAAAGCTGTTTCAATGTATGTAAAACATAAAGAACACAGTTACAATCTACTTATTGCAAACTATAGAACAGACTGTTTTCTCTTAAACTAATCTATGAAAGTTTCTTCTTAACTTGAATGAGATATTAGTTAAGAACACAATGTTTGGCTTTAAAACAGAGTTTAAGGTATATACAAAGCTTTGAAATGCTGTTTTAATGTATGTAAAACATAAAGAACACAGTTTAAATCTACTTGAAAACACAATGTCTTGCTCTGAAACACTGTTTAATCCCTTACAATGCCTTGAAACGCTGTTTCAATGTATGTAAAAGATAAAGAACACAGTTACAATCTACTTATTGCAAACTATAGAACAGACTGTTTTCTCTTAAACTAATCTTTGAAAGTTTCTTCTTAACTTGCATGAGATAGTAGTTGAGAACACAATGTTTGGCTCTAAAACAGAGTTTAAGGTACTTACAAAGCTTTGAAATGCTATTTTAATGTATGTAAAACATAAAGAACACAGTTTAAATCTACTTGAAAACACAATGTCTTGCTCTGAAACACTATTTAATCACTTACAATGCCTTGAAACGCTATTTCATTGTATAAAAAACATAAAGAACACAGTTACAATCTACGTTTGGCAAGCTATAGAACAGACTGTTTTCTCTTAAACTAATCTTTGAAAGTTTCTTCTAAACTTGCATGAGATAGTAGTTGAGAACACAATGTTTGGCTCTAAAACAGAGTTTAAGGTACTTACAAAGCTTTGAAATGCTGTTTTAATGTATGTAAAACATAAAGAACACAGTTTACATCTACTAGAAAACACAATGTCTTGCTCTGAAACACTGTTTAATCACTTACAATGCCATGAAACGCTGTTTCAATGTATGTAAAACATAAAGAACACAGTTACAATCTACGTATTGCAAACTATAGAACAGACTGTTTTCTCTTAAACTAATCTTTGAAAGTTTCTTCTTAACTTGCATGAGATAGTAATTGAGAACACAATGTTTGGCTCTAAAGCAGAGTTTAAGGTACTTACAAAGATTTGAAATGCTGTTTTAATGTATGTAAAACATAAAGAACACAGTTTAAATCTACTTGAAAACACAATGTCTTGCTCTGAAACTATTTAATCACTTACAATGCCTTGAAACGCTATTTCAATGTATAAAAAACATAAAGAACACAGTTACAATCTACGTTTGGCAAGCTATAGAACAGACTGTTTTCTCTTAAACTAATCTTTGAAAGTTTCTTCTTAACTTGCATGAGATAGTAGTTGAGATCACAATGTTTGGCTCTAAAACAGAGTTTAAGGTACATACAAAGCTTTGAAATGCTGTTTTAATATATGTAAAACATAAAGAACGCAGTTTAAATCTACTTGAAAACACAATGTCTTGCTCTGAAACATTGTTTAATCACTTACAATGCCTTGAAACGCTGTTTCAATGAATGTAAAAAATGAACACAGTTACAATCTACTTATTGCAAACTATAGAACAGACTGTTTTCTCTTAAACTAATCTTTGAAAGTTTCTTCTTAACTTGCATGAGATAATAGTTGAGAACACAATGTTTGGCTCTAAAACAGAGTTTAAGGTACTTACAATGCTTTGAAATGCTGTTTTAATGTATGTAAAACATAAGAACACAGTTTAAATCTACTTGAAAACACAATGTCTTGCTCTGAAACACTGTTTAATCACTTAAAATGCCTTGAAATGCTATTTCAATGTATGTAAAACATAAAGAACACAGTTACAATCTACTTATTGCAAACTATAGAACAGAATGTTTTCTCTTAAACTAATCTTTGAAAGATTCTTCTTAACTTCCATGAGATAGTAGTTGAGAACACAATGTTTGGCTCTAAAACAGAGTTTAAGGTACTTACAAAGATTTGAAATGCTGTTTTAATGTATGTAAAACATAAAGAACACAGTTTAAATCTACTTGAAAACACAATGTCTTGCTCTGAAACACTATTTAATCACTTACAATGCCTTGAAATGCTATTTCAATGTATAAAAAACATAAAGAACACAGTTACAATCTACGTTTGGCAAGCTATAGAACACACTGTTTTCTCTTAAACTAATCTTTGAAAGTTTCTTCTTAACTTGCATGAGATAGTAGTTGAGATCACAATGTTTGGCTCTAAAACAGAGTTTAAGGTACATACAAAGCTTTGAAATGCTGTTTTAATATATGTAAAACATAAAGAACGCAGTTTAAATCTACTTGAAAACACAATGTCTTGCCCAGAAACACTGTTTAATCACTTAAAATGCCTTGAAATGCTATTTCAATGTATGTAAAACATAAAGAACACAGTTACAATCTACTTATTGCAAACTATAGAACAGAATGTTTTCTCTTAAACTAATCTTTGAAAGTTTCTTCTTAACTTGCATGAGATAGTAGTTGAGAACACAATGTTTGGCTCTAAAACAGAGTTTAAGGTACTTACAAAGCTTTGAAATGCTGTTTTAATGTATGTAAAACATAAAGAACACAGTTTAAATCTACTTGAAAACACAATGTCTTGCCCTGAAACACTGTTTAATCACTTAAAATGCCTTGAAATGCTATTTCAATGTATGTAAAACATAAAGAACACAGTTACAATCTACTTATTGCAAACTATAGAACAGAATGTTTTCTCTTAAACTAATCTTTGAAAGTTTCTTCTTAACTTGCATGAGATAGTAGTTGAGAACACAATGTTTGGCTCTAAAACAGAGTTTAAGGTACTTACAAAGCTTTGAAATGCTGTTTTAATGTATGTAAAACATAAAGAAAACAGTTTAAATCTACTAGAAAACACAATGTCTTGCCCTGAAACACTGTTTAATCACTTACAATGCCTTGAAACGCTGTTTCAATGTATGTAAAACATAAAGAACACAGTTACAATCTACTTATTGCAAACTATAGAACAGACTGTTTTCTCTTAAACTAATCTATGAAAGTTTCTTCTTAACTTGAATGAGATATTAGTTAAGAACACAATGTTTGGCTTTAAAACAGAGTTTAAGGTATATACAAAGCTTTGAAATGCTGTTTTAATGTATGTAAAACATAAAGAACACAGTTTAAATCTACTTGAAAACACAATGTCTTGCTCTGAAACACTATTTAATCACTTACAATGCCTTGAAACGCTATTTCAATGTATAAAAAACATAAAGAACACAGTTACAATCTACGTTTGGCAAGCTATAGAACAGACTGTTTTCTCTTAAACTAATCTTTGAAAGTTTCTTCTTAACTTGCATGAGATAGTAGTTGAGATCACAATGTTTGGCTCTAAAACAGAGTTTAAGGTACATACAAAGCTTTGAAATGCTGTTTTAATATATGTAAAACATAAAGAACGCAGTTTAAATCTACTTGAAAACACAATGTCTTGCTCTGAAACATTGTTTAATCACTTACAATGCCTTGAAACGCTGTTTCAATGAATGTAAAAAATGAACACAGTTACAATCTACTTATTGCAAACTATAGAACAGACTGTTTTCTCTTAAACTAACCTTTGAAAGTTTCTTCTTAACTTGCATGAGATAGTAGTTGAGAACACAATGTTTGGCTCTAAAACAGAGTTTAAGGTACTTACAAAGCCTTGAAATGCTGTTTTAATGTATGTAAAACATAAAGAACACAGTTTAAATCTACTAGAAAACACAATGTCTTGCTCTGAAACACTGTTTAATCACTTACAATGCCATGAAACGCTATTTCAATGTATGTAAAACATAAAGAACACAGTTACAATCTACGTATTGCAAACTATAGAACAGACTGTTTTCTCTTAAACTAATCTTTGAAAGTTTCTTCTTAACTTGCATGAGATAGTAATTGAGAACACAATGTTTGGCTCTAAAGCAGAGTTTAAGGTACTTACAAAGCTTTGAAATGCTGTTTTAATGTATGTAAAACATAAAGAACACAGTTTAAATCTACTTGAAAACACAATGTCTTGCTCTGAAACACTATTTAATCACTTACAATGCCTTGAAACGCTATTTCAATGTATAAAAAACATAAAGAACACAGTTACAATCTACGTTTGGCAAGCTATAGAACAGACTGTTTTCTCTTAAACTAATCTTTGAAAGTTTCTTCTTAACTTGCATGAGATAGTAGTTGAGATCACAATGTTTGGCTCTAAAACAGAGTTTAAGGTACATACAAAGCTTTGAAATGCTGTTTTAATATATGTAAAACATAAAGAACGCAGTTTAAATCTACTTGAAAACACAATGTCTTGCTCTGAAACATTGTTTAATCACTTACAATGCCTTGAAACGCTGTTTCAATGAATGTAAAAAATGAACACAGTTACAATCTACTTATTGCAAACTATAGAACAGACTGTTTTCTCTTAAACTAACCTTTGAAAGTTTCTTCTTAACTTGCATGAGATAGTAGTTGAGAACACAATGTTTGGCTCTAAAACAGAGTTTAAGGTACTTACAAAGCCTTGAAATGCTGTTTTAATGTATGTAAAACATAAAGAACACAGTTTAAATCTACTAGAAAACACAATGTCTTGCTCTGAAACACTGTTTAATCACTTACAATGCCATGAAACGCTATTTCAATGTATGTAAAACATAAAGAACACAGTTACAATCTACGTATTGCAAACTATAGAACAGACTGTTTTCTCTTAAACTAATCTTTGAAAGTTTCTTCTTAACTTGCATGAGATAGTAATTGAGAACACAATGTTTGGCTCTAAAGCAGAGTTTAAGGTACTTACAAAGATTTGAAATGCTGTTTTAATGTATGTAAAACATAAAGAACACAGTTTAAATCTACTTGAAAACACAATGTCTTGCTCTGAAACATTGTTTAATCACTTACAATGCCTTGAAACGCTGTTTCAATGAATGTAAAAAATGAACACAGTTACAATCTACTTATTGCAAACTATAGAACAGACTGTTTTCTCTTAAACTAATCTTTGAAAGTTTCTTCTTAACTTGCATGAGATAGTAGTTGAGAACACAATGTTTGGCTCTAAAACAGAGTTTAAGGTACTTACAATGCTTTGAAATGCTGTTTTAATGTATGTAAAACATAAGAACACAGTTTAAATCTACTTGAAAACACAATGTCTTGCTCTGAAACACTGTTTAATCACTTAAAATGCCTTGAAACGCTGTTTCAATGTATGTAAAAGATAAAGAACACAGTTACAATCTACTTATTGCAAACTATAGAACAGACTGTTTTCTCTTAAACTAATCTTTGAAAGTTTCTTCTTAACTTGCATGAGATAGTAGTTGAGATCACAATGTTTGGCTCTAAAACAGAGTTTAAGGTACATACAAAGCTTTGAAATGCTGTTTTAATATATGTAAAACATAAAGAACGCAGTTTAAATCTACTTGAAAACACAATGTCTTGCCCAGAAACACTGTTTAATCACTTAAAATGCCTTGAAATGCTATTTCAATGTATGTAAAACATAAAGAACACAGTTACAATCTACTTATTGCAAACTATAGAACAGAATGTTTTCTCTTAAACTAATCTTTGAAAGTTTCTTCTTAACTTGCATGAGATAGTAGTTGAGAACACAATGTTTGGCTCTAAAACAGAGTTTAAGGTACTTACAAAGCTTTGAAATGCTGTTTTAATGTATGTAAAACATAAAGAACACAGTTTAAATCTACTTGAAAACACAATGTCTTGCCCTGAAACACTGTTTAATCACTTAAAATGCCTTGAAATGCTATTTCAATGTATGTAAAACATAAAGAACACAGTTACAATCTACTTATTGCAAACTATAGAACAGACTGTTTTCTCTTAAACTAATCTTTGAAAGTTTCTTCTTAACTTGCATGAGATAGTAGTTGAGATCACAATGTTTGGCTCTAAAACAGAGTTTAAGGTACATACAAAGCTTTGAAATGCTGTTTTAATATATGTAAAACATAAAGAACGCAGTTTAAATCTACTTGAAAACACAATGTCTTGCCCAGAAACACTGTTTAATCACTTAAAATGCCTTGAAATGCTATTTCAATGTATGTAAAACATAAAGAACACAGTTACAATCTACTTATTGCAAACTATAGAACAGAATGTTTTCTCTTAAACTAATCTTTGAAAGTTTCTTCTTAACTTGCATGAGATAGTAGTTGAGAACACAATGTTTGGCTCTAAAACAGAGTTTAAGGTACTTACAAAGCTTTGAAATGCTGTTTTAATGTATGTAAAACATAAAGAACACAGTTTAAATCTACTTGAAAACACAATGTCTTGCCCTGAAACACTGTTTATTCACTTAAAATGCCTTGAAATGCTATTTCAATGTATGTAAAACATAAAGAACACAGTTACAATCTACTTATTGCAAACTATAGAACAGAATGTTTTCTCTTAAACTAATCTTTGAAAGTTTCTTCTTAACTTGCATGAGATAGTAGTTGAGAACACAATGTTTGGCTCTAAAACAGAGTTTAAGGTACTTACAAAGCTTTGAAATGCTGTTTTAATGTATGTAAAACATAAAGAAAACAGTTTAAATCTACTAGAAAACACAATGTCTTGCCCTGAAACACTGTTTAATCACTTACAATGCCTTGAAACGCTGTTTCAATGTATGTAAAACATAAAGAACACAGTTACAATCTACTTATTGCAAACTATAGAACAGACTGTTTTCTCTTAAACTAATCTATGAAAGTTTCTTCTTAACTTGAATGAGATATTAGTTAAGAACACAATGTTTGGCTTTAAAACAGAGTTTAAGGTATATACAAAGCTTTGAAATGCTGTTTTAATGTATGTAAAACATAAAGAACACAGTTTAAATCTACTTGAAAACACAATGTCTTGCTCTGAAACACTATTTAATCACTTACAATGCCTTGAAACGCTATTTCAATGTATAAAAAACATAAAGAACACAGTTACAATCTACGTTTGGCAAGCTATAGAACAGACTGTTTTCTCTTAAACTAATCTTTGAAAGTTTCTTCTTAACTTGCATGAGATAGTAGTTGAGATCACAATGTTTGGCTCTAAAACAGAGTTTAAGGTACATACAAAGCTTTGAAATGCTGTTTTAATATATGTAAAACATAAAGAACGCAGTTTAAATCTACTTGAAAACACAATGTCTTGCTCTGAAACATTGTTTAATCACTTACAATGCCTTGAAACGCTGTTTCAATGAATGTAAAAAATGAACACAGTTACAATCTACTTATTGCAAACTATAGAACAGACTGTTTTCTCTTAAACTAATCTTTGAAAGTTTCTTCTTAACTTGCATGAGATAGTAGTTGAGATCACAATGTTTGGCTCTAAAACAGAGTTTAAGGTACATACAAAGCTTTGAAATGCTGTTTTAATATATGTAAAACATAAAGAACGCAGTTTAAATCTACTTGAAAACACAATGTCTTGCCCAGAAACACTGTTTAATCACTTAAAATGCCTTGAAATGCTATTTCAATGTATGTAAAACATAAAGAACACAGTTACAATCTACTTATT
Source organism: Electrophorus electricus (assembly GCF_041902795.1). Lineage (NCBI taxonomy): Eukaryota > Metazoa > Chordata > Actinopteri > Gymnotiformes > Gymnotidae > Electrophorus > Electrophorus electricus. The sequence continues at coordinate 17,805,322 of NC_137499.1, forward strand.
GCAAACTATAGAACACAATGTTTTCTCTTAAACTAATCTTTGAAAGTTTCTTCTTAACTTGCATGAGATAGTAGTTGAGAACACAATGTTTGGCTCTAAAACAGAGTTTAAGGTACTTACAAAGCTTTGAAATGCTGTTTTAATGTATGTAAAACATAAAGAACACAGTTTAAATCTACTTGAAAACACAATGTCTTGCCCTGAAACACTGTTTAATCACTTAAAATGCCTTGAAATGCTATTTCAATGTATGTAAAACATAAAGAACACAGTTACAATCTACGTATTGCAAACTATAGAACAGACTGTTTTCTCTTAAACTAATCTTTGAAAGTTTCTTCTTAACTTGCATGAGATAGTAATTGAGAACACAATGTTTGGCTCTAAAGCAGAGTTTAAGGTACTTACAAAGATTTGAAATGCTGTTTTAATGTATGTAAAACATAAAGAACACAGTTTAAATCTACTTGAAAACACAATGTCTTGCTCTGAAACACTATTTAATCACTTACAATGCCTTGAAACGCTATTTCAATGTATAAAAAACATAAAGAACACAGTTACAATCTACTTATTGCAAACTATAGAACAGACTGTTTTCTCTTAAACTAATCTTTGAAAGTTTCTTCTTAACTTGCATGAGATAGTAGTTGAGATCACAATGTTTGGCTCTAAAACAGAGTTTAAGGTACATACAAAGCTTTGAAATGCTGTTTTAATATATGTAAAACATAAAGAACGCAGTTTAAATCTACTTGAAAACACAATGTCTTGCCCAGAAACACTGTTTAATCACTTAAAATGCCTTGAAATGCTATTTCAATGTATGTAAAACATAAAGAACACAGTTACAATCTACTTATTGCAAACTATAGAACAGAATGTTTTCTCTTAAACTAATCTTTGAAAGTTTCTTCTTAACTTGCATGAGATAGTAGTTGAGAACACAATGTTTGGCTCTAAAACAGAGTTTAAGGTACTTACAAAGCTTTGAAATGCTGTTTTAATGTATGTAAAACATAAAGAACACAGTTTAAATCTACTTGAAAACACAATGTCTTGCCCTGAAACACTGTTTAATCACTTAAAATGCCTTGAAATGCTATTTCAATGTATGTAAAACATAAAGAACACAGTTACAATCTACTTATTGCAAACTATAGAACAGAATGTTTTCTCTTAAACTAATCTTTGAAAGTTTCTTCTTAACTTGCATGAGATAGTAGTTGAGAACACAATGTTTGGCTCTAAAACAGAGTTTAAGGTACTTACAAAGCTTTGAAATGCTGTTTTAATGTATGTAAAACATAAAGAACACAGTTTAAATCTACTAGAAAACACAATGTCTTGCCCTGAAACACTGTTTAATCACTTACAATGCCTTGAAACGCTGTTTCAATGTATGTAAAACATAAAGAACACAGTTACAATCTACTTATTGCAAACTATAGAACAGACTGTTTTCTCTTAAACTAATCTTTGAAAGTTTCTTCTTAACTTGCATGAGATAGTAGTTGAGATCACAATGTTTGGCTCTAAAACAGAGTTTAAGGTACATACAAAGCTTTGAAATGCTGTTTTAATATATGTAAAACATAAAGAACGCAGTTTAAATCTACTTGAAAACACAATGTCTTGCCCAGAAACACTGTTTAATCACTTAAAATGCCTTGAAATGCTATTTCAATGTATGTAAAACATAAAGAACACAGTTACAATCTACTTATTGCAAACTATAGAACAGAATGTTTTCTCTTAAACTAATCTTTGAAAGTTTCTTCTTAACTTGCATGAGATAGTAGTTGAGAACACAATGTTTGGCTCTAAAACAGAGTTTAAGGTACTTACAAAGCTTTGAAATGCTGTTTTAATGTATGTAAAACATAAAGAACACAGTTTAAATCTACTTGAAAACACAATGTCTTGCCCTGAAACACTGTTTAATCACTTAAAATGCCTTGAAATGCTATTTCAATGTATGTAAAACATAAAGAACACAGTTACAATCTACTTATTGCAAACTATAGAACAGAATGTTTTCTCTTAAACTAATCTTTGAAAGTTTCTTCTTAACTTGCATGAGATAGTAGTTGAGAACACAATGTTTGGCTCTAAAACAGAGTTTAAGGTACTTACAAAGCTTTGAAATGCTGTTTTAATGTATGTAAAACATAAAGAACACAGTTTAAATCTACTAGAAAACACAATGTCTTGCCCTGAAACACTGTTTAATCACTTACAATGCCTTGAAACGCTGTTTCAATGTATGTAAAACATAAAGAACACAGTTACAATCTACTTATTGCAAACTATAGAACAGACTGTTTTCTCTTAAACTAATCTTTGAAAGTTTCTTCTTAACTTGCATGAGATAGTAATTGAGAACACAATGTTTGGCTCTAAAGCAGAGTTTAAGGTACTTACAAAGATTTGAAATGCTGTTTTAATGTATGTAAAACAAAGAACACAGTTTAAATCTACTTGAAAACACAATGTCTTGCTCTGAAACACTATTTAATCACTTACAATGCCTTGAAACGCTATTTCAATGTATAAAAAACATAAAGAACACAGTTACAATCTACGTTTGGCAAGCTATAGAACAGACTGTTTTCTCTTAAACTAATCTTTGAAAGTTTCTTCTTAACTTGCATGAGATAGTAATTGAGAACACAATGTTTGGCTCTAAAGCAGAGTTTAAGGTACTTACAAAGATTTGAAATGCTGTTTTAATGTATGTAAAACATAAAGAACACAGTTTAAATCTACTTGAAAACACAATGTCTTGCTCTGAAACACTATTTAATCACTTACAATGCCTTGAAACGCTATTTCAATGTATAAAAAACATAAAGAACACAGTTACAATCTACGTTTGGCAAGCTATAGAACAGACTGTTTTCTCTTAAACTAATCTTTGAAAGTTTCTTCTTAACTTGCATGAGATAGTAGTTGAGATCACAATGTTTGGCTCTAAAACAGAGTTTAAGGTACATACAAAGCTTTGAAATGCTGTTTTAATATATGTAAAACATAAAGAACGCAGTTTAAATCTACTTGAAAACACAATGTCTTGCCCAGAAACACTGTTTAATCACTTAAAATGCCTTGAAATGCTATTTCAATGTATGTAAAACATAAAGAACACAGTTACAATCTACTTATTGCAAACTATAGAACAGAATGTTTTCTCTTAAACTAATCTTTGAAAGTTTCTTCTTAACTTGCATGAGATAGTAGTTGAGAACACAATGTTTGGCTCTAAAACAGAGTTTAAGGTACTTACAAAGCTTTGAAATGCTGTTTTAATGTATGTAAAACATAAAGAACACAGTTTAAATCTACTTGAAAACACAATGTCTTGCTCTGAAACACTATTTAATCACTTACAATGCCTTGAAACGCTATTTCAATGTATAAAAAACATAAAGAACACAGTTACAATCTACGTTTGGCAAGCTATAGAACAGACTGTTTTCTCTTAAACTAATCTTTGAAAGTTTCTTCTTAACTTGCATGAGATAGTAGTTGAGATCACAATGTTTGGCTCTAAAACAGAGTTTAAGGTACATACAAAGCTTTGAAATGCTGTTTTAATGTATGTAAAACATAAAGAACACAGTTTATATCTACTTGAAAACACAATGTCTTGCTCTGAAAGACTGTTTAATCCCTTACAATGCCTTGAAACGCTGTTTCAATGTATGTAAAACATAAAGAACACAGTTACAATCTACTTATTGCAAACTATAGAACAGACTGTTTTCTCTTAAACTAATCTTTGAAAGTTTCTTCTTAACTTGCATGAGATAGTAGTTGAGATCACAATGTTTGGCTCTAAAACAGAGTTTAAGGTACATACAAAGCTTTGAAATGCTGTTTTAATATATGTAAAACATAAAGAACGCAGTTTAAATCTACTTGAAAACACAATGTCTTGCCCAGAAACACTGTTTAATCACTTAAAATGCCTTGAAATGCTATTTCAATGTATGTAAAACATAAAGAACACAGTTACAATCTACTTATTGCAAACTATAGAACAGAATGTTTTCTCTTAAACTAATCTTTGAAAGTTTCTTCTTAACTTGCATGAGATAGTAGTTGAGAACACAATGTTTGGCTCTAAAACAGAGTTTAAGGTACTTACAAAGCTTTGAAATGCTGTTTTAATGTATGTAAAACATAAAGAACACAGTTTAAATCTACTTGAAAACACAATGTCTTGCCCTGAAACACTGTTTAATCACTTAAAATGCCTTGAAATGCTATTTCAATGTATGTAAAACATAAAGAACACAGTTACAATCTACTTATTGCAGACTATAGAACAGAATGTTTTCTCTTAAACTAATCTTTGAAAGTTTCTTCTTAACTTGCATGAGATAGTAGTTGAGAACACAATGTTTGGCTCTAAAACAGAGTTTAAGGTACTTACAAAGCTTTGAAATGCTGTTTTAATGTATGTAAAACATAAAGAACACAGTTTAAATCTACTAGAAAACACAATGTCTTGCCCTGAAACACTGTTTAATCACTTACAATGCCTTGAAACGCTGTTTCAATATATGTAAAACATAAAGAACACAGTTACAATCTACTTATTGCAAACTATAGAACAGACTGTTTTCTCTTAAACTAATCTATGAAAGTTTCTTCTTAACTTGAATGAGATATTAGTTAAGAACACAATGTTTGGCTTTAAAACAGAGTTTAAGGTATATACAAAGCTTTGAAATGCTGTTTTAATGTATGTAAAACATAAAGAACACAGTTTAAATCTACTAGAAAACACAATGTCTTGCTCTGAAACACTGTTTAATCACTTACAATGCCATGAAACGCTGTTTCAATGTATGTAAAACATAAAGAACACAGTTACAATCTACGTATTGCAAACTATAGAACAGACTGTTTTCTCTTAAACTAATCTTTGAAAGTTTCTTCTTAACTTGCATGAGATAGTAATTGAGAACACAATGTTTGGCTCTAAAGCAGAGTTTAAGGTACTTACAAAGATTTGAAATGCTGTTTTAATGTATGTAAAACATAAAGAACACAGTTTAAATCTACTTGAAAACACAATGTCTTGCTCTGAAACACTATTTAATCACTTACAATGCCTTGAAACGCTATTTCATTGTATAAAAAACATAAAGAACACAGTTACAATCTACGTTTGGCAAGCTATAGAACAGACTGTTTTCTCTTAAACTAATCTTTGAAAGTTTCTTCTTAACTTGCATGAGATAGTAGTTGAGATCACAATGTTTGGCTCTAAAACAGAGTTTAAGGTACATACAAAGCTTTGAAATGCTGTTTTAATATATGTAAAACATAAAGAACGCAGTTTAAATCTACTTGAAAACACAATGTCTTGCTCTGAAACATTGTTTAATCACTTACAATGCCTTGAAACGCTGTTTCAATGTATGTAAAAAATGAAGAACACAGTTACAATCTACTTATTGCAAACTATAGAACAGACTGTTTTCTCTTAAACTAATCTTTGAAAGTTTCTTCTTAACTTGCATGAGATAGTAGTTGAGAACACAATGTTTGGCTCTAAAACAGAGTTTAAGGTACTTACAATGCTTTGAAATGCTGTTTTAATGTATGTAAAACATAAGAACACAGTTTAAATCTACTTGAAAACACAATGTCTTGCTCTGAAACACTGTTTAATCACTTAAAATGCCTTGAAATGCTATTTCAATGTATGTAAAACAAAGAACACAGTTACAATCTACTTATTGCAAACTATAGAACAGACTGTTTTCTCTTAAACTAATCTTTGAAAGATTCTTCTTAACTTGCATGAGATAGTAGTTGAGAACACAATGTTTGGCTCTAAAACAGAGTTTAAGGTACTTACAAAGCTTTGAAATGCTGTTTTAATGTATGTAAAACATAAAGAACACAGTTTAAATCTACTTGAAAACACAATGTCTTGCTCTGAAACACTGTTTAATCCCTTACAATGCCTTGAAACGCTGTTTCAATGTACGTAAAAGATAAAGAACACAGTTACAATCTACTTATTGCAAACTATAGAACAGACTGTTTTCTCTTAAACTAACCTTTGAAAGTTTCTTCTTAACTTGCATGAGATAGTAGTTGAGAACACAATGTTTGGCTCTAAAACAGAGTTTAAGGTACTTACAAAGCTTTGAAATGCTGTTTTAATGTATGTAAAACATAAAGAACACAGTTTAAATCTACTAGAAAACACAATGTCTTGCCCTGAAACACTGTTTAATCACTTACAATGCCTTGAAACGCTGTTTCAATGTATGTAAAACATAAAGAACACAGTTACAATCTACTTATTGCAAACTATAGAACAGACTGTTTTCTCTTAAACTAATCTATGAAAGTTTCTTCTTAACTTGAATGAGATATTAGTTAAGAACACAATGTTTGGCTTTAAAACAGAGTTTAAGGTATATACAAAGCTTTGAAATGCTGTTTTAATGTATGTAAAACATAAAGAACACAGTTTAAATCTACTTGAAAACACAATGTCTTGCTCTGAAACACTGTTTAATCACTTACAATGCCTTGAAATGCTATTTCAATGTATGTAAAACATAAAGAACACAGTTACAATCTACTTATTGCAAACTATAGAACAGACTGTTTTCTCTTAAACTAATCTTTGAAAGTTTCTTCTTAACTTGCATGAGATAGTAGTTGAGAACACAATGTTTGGCTCTAAAACAGAGTTTAAGGTACTTACAAAGCTTTGAAATGCTGTTTTAATGTATGTAAAACATAAAGAACACAATTTAAATCTACTAGAAAACACAATGTCTTGCCCTGAAACACTGTTTAATCACTTACAATGCCTTGAAAAGCTGTTTCAATGTATGTAAAACATAAAGAACACAGTTACAATCTACTTATTGCAAACTATAGAACAGACTGTTTTCTCTTAAACTAATCTTTGAAAGTTTCTTCTTAACTTGCATGAGATAGTAGTTGAGATCACAATGTTTGGCTCTAAAACAGAGTTTAAGGTACATACAAAGCTTTGAAATGCTGTTTTAATGTATGTAAAACATAAAGAAGACAGTTTATATCTACTTGAAAACACAATGTCTTGCTCTGAAAGACTGTTTAATCCCTTACAATGCCTTGAAACGCTGTTTCAATGTATGTAAAAGATAAAGAACACAGTTACAATCTACTTATTGCAAACTATAGAACAGACTGTTTTCTCTTAAACTAATCTTTGAAAGTTTCTTCTTAACTTGCATGAGATAGTAGTTGAGATCACAATGTTTGGCTCTAAAACAGAGTTTAAGGTACATACAAAGCTTTGAAATGCTGCTTTAATATATGTAAAACATAAAGAACGCAGTTTAAATCTACTTGAAAACACAATGTCTTGCCCAGAAACACTGTTTAATCACTTAAAATGCCTTGAAATGCTATTTCAATGTATGTAAAACATAAAGAACACAGTTACAATCTACTTATTGCAAACTATAGAACAGAATGTTTTCTCTTAAACTAATCTTTGAAAGTTTCTTCTTAACTTGCATGAGATAGTAGTTGAGAACACAATGTTTGGCTCTAAAACAGAGTTTAAGGTACTTACAAAGCTTTGAAATGCTGTTTTAATGTATGTAAAACATAAAGAACACAGTTTAAATCTACTTGAAAACACAATGTCTTGCCCTGAAACACTGTTTAATCACTTAAAATGCCTTGAAATGCTATTTCAATGTATGTAAAACATAAAGAACACAGTTACAATCTACTTATTGCAAACTATAGAACAGAATGTTTTCTCTTAAACTAATCTTTGAAAGTTTCTTCTTAACTTGCATGAGATAGTAGTTGAGAACACAATGTTTGGCTCTAAAACAGAGTTTAAGGTACTTACAAAGCTTTGAAATGCTGTTTTAATGTATGTAAAACATAAAGAACACAGTTTAAATCTACTATAAAACACAATGTCTTGCCCTGAAACACTGTTTAATCACTTACAATGCCTTGAAACGCTGTTTCAATGTATGTAAAACATAAAGAACACAGTTACAATCTACTTATTGCAAACTATAGAACAGACTGTTTTCTCTTAAACTAATCTATGAAAGTTTCTTCTTAACTTGAATGAGATATTAGTTAAGAACACAATGTTTGGCTTTAAAACAGAGTTTAAGGTATATACAAAGCTTTGAAATGCTGTTTTAATGTATGTAAAACATAAAGAACACAGTTTAAATCTACTAGAAAACACAATGTCTTGCTCTGAAACACTGTTTAATCACTTACAATGCCATGAAACGCTGTTTCAATGTATGTAAAACATAAAGAACACAGTTACAATCTACGTATTGCAAACTATAGAACAGACTGTTTTCTCTTAAACTAATCTTTGAAAGTTTCTTCTTAACTTGCATGAGATAGTAATTGAGAACACAATGTTTGGCTCTAAAGCAGAGTTTAAGGTACTTACAAAGATTTGAAATGCTGTTTTAATGTATGTAAAACATAAAGAACACAGTTTAAATCTACTTGAAAACACAATGTCTTGCTCTGAAACACTATTTAATCACTTACAATGCCTTGAAACGCTATTTCAATGTATAAAAAACATAAAGAACACAGTTACAATCTACGTTTGGCAAGCTATAGAACAGACTGTTTTCTCTTAAACTAATCTTTGAAAGTTTCTTCTTAACTTGCATGAGATAGTAGTTGAGATCACAATGTTTGGCTCTAAAACAGAGTTTAAGGTACATACAAAGCTTTGAAATGCTGTTTTAATATATGTAAAACATAAAGAACGCAGTTTAAATCTACTTGAAAACACAATGTCTTGCTCTGAAACATTGTTTAATCCCTTACAATGCCTTGAAACGCTGTTTCAATGTACGTAAAAGATAAAGAACACAGTTACAATCTACTTATTGCAAACTATAGAACAGACTGTTTTCTCTTAAACTAACCTTTGAAAGTTTCTTCTTAACTTGCATGAGATAGTAGTTGAGAACACAATGTTTGGCTCTAAAACAGAGTTTAAGGTACTTACAAAGCTTTGAAATGCTGTTTTAATGTATGTAAAACATAAAGAACACAGTTTAAATCTACTTGAAAACACAATGTCTTGCCCTGAAACACTGTTTAATCACTTAAAATGCCTTGAAATGCTATTTCAATGTATGTAAAACATAAAGAACACAGTTACAATCTACTTATTGCAAACTATAGAACAGAATGTTTTCTCTTAAACTAATCTTTGAAAGTTTCTTCTTAACTTGCATGAGATAGTAGTTGAGAACACAATGTTTGGCTCTAAAACAGAGTTTAAGGTACTTACAAAGCTTTGAAATGCTGTTTTAATGTATGTAAAACATAAAGAACACAGTTTAAATCTACTTGAAAACACAATGTCTTTCTCTGAAACACTGTTTAATCACTTACAATGCCTTGAAATGCTATTTCAATGTATGTAAAACATAAAGAACACAGTTACAATCTACTTATTGCAAACTATAGAACAGACTGTTTTCTCTTAAACTAATCTTTGAAAGATTCTTCTTAACTTGCATGAGATAGTAGTTGAGAACACAATGTTTGGCTCTAAAACAGAGTTTAAGGTACTTACAAAGCTTTGAAATGCTGTTTTAATGTATGTAAAACATAAAGAACACAGTTTAAATCTACTTGAAAACACAATGTCTTGCTCTGAAACACTGTTTAATCCCTTACAATGCCTTGAAACGCTGTTTCAATGTATGTAAAAGATAAAGAACACAGTTACAATCTACTTATTGCAAACTATAGAACAGACTGTTTTCTCTTAAACTAACCTTTGAAAGTTTCTTCTTAACTTGCATGAGATAGTAGTTGAGAACACAATGTTTGGCTCTAAAACAGAGTTTAAGGTACTTACAAAGCTTTGAAATGCTGTTTTAATGTATGTAAAACATAAAGAACACAGTTTAAATCTACTTGAAAACACAATGTCTTGCTCTGAAACACTGTTTAATCCCTTACAATGCCTTGAAACGCTGTTTCAATGTATGTAAAAGATAAAGAACACAGTTACAATCTACTTATTGCAAACTATAGAACAGACTGTTTTCTCTTAAACTAATCTTTGAAAGTTTCTTCTTAACTTGCATGAGATAGTAGTTGAGAACACAATGTTTGGCTCTAAAACAGAGTTTAAGGTACTTACAAAGCTTTGAAATGCTATTTTAATGTATGTAAAACATAAAGAACACAGTTTAAATCTACTTGAAAACACAATGTCTTGCTCTGCAACACTATTTAATCACTTACAATGCCTTGAAACGCTATTTCATTGTATAAAAAACATAAAGAACACAGTTACAATCTACGTTTGGCAAGCTATAGAACAGACTGTTTTCTCTTAAACTAATCTTTGAAAGTTTCTTCTAAACTTGCATGAGATAGTAGTTGAGAACACAATGTTTGGCTCTAAAACAGAGTTTAAGGTACTTACAAAGCCTTGAAATGCTGTTTTAATGTATGTAAAACATAAAGAACACAGTTTAAATCTACTAGAAAACACAATGTCTTGCTCTGAAACACTGTTTAATCACTTACAATGCCATGAAACGCTATTTCAATGTATGTAAAACATAAAGAACACAGTTACAATCTACGTATTGCAAACTATAGAACAGACTGTTTTCTCTTAAACTAATCTTTGAAAGTTTCTTCTTAACTTGCATGAGATAGTAATTGAGAACACAATGTTTGGCTCTAAAGCAGAGTTTAAGGTACTTACAAAGATTTGAAATGCTGTTTTAATGTATGTAAAACATAAAGAACACAGTTTAAATCTACTTGAAAACACAATGTCTTGCTCTGAAACATTGTTTAATCACTTACAATGCCTTGAAACGCTGTTTCAATGAATGTAAAAAATGAACACAGTTACAATCTACTTATTGCAAACTATAGAACAGACTGTTTTCTCTTAAACTAATCTTTGAAAGTTTCTTCTTAACTTGCATGAGATAGTAGTTGAGAACACAATGTTTGGCTCTAAAACAGAGTTTAAGGTACTTACAATGCTTTGAAATGCTGTTTTAATGTATGTAAAACATAAGAACACAGTTTAAATCTACTTGAAAACACAATGTCTTGCTCTGAAACACTGTTTAATCACTTAAAATGCCTTGAAACGCTGTTTCAATGTATGTAAAAGATAAAGAACACAGTTACAATCTACTTATTGCAAACTATAGAACAGACTGTTTTCTCTTAAACTAATCTTTGAAAGTTTCTTCTTAACTTGCATGAGATAGTAGTTGAGATCACAATGTTTGGCTCTAAAACAGAGTTTAAGGTATATACAAAGCTTTGAAATGCTGTTTTAATGTATGTAAAACATAAAGAACACAGTTTATATCTACTTGAAAACACAATGTCTTGCTCTGAAAGACTGTTTAATCCCTTACAATGCCTTGAAACGCTGTTTCAATGTATGTAAAACATAAAGAACACAGTTACAATCTACTTATTGCAAACTATAGAACAGACTGTTTTCTCTTAAACTAATCTTTGAAAGTTTCTTCTTAACTTGCATGAGATAGTAGTTGAGATCACAATGTTTGGCTCTAAAACAGAGTTTAAGGTACATACAAAGCTTTGAAATGCTGTTTTAATATATGTAAAACATAAAGAACGCAGTTTAAATCTACTTGAAAACACAATGTCTTGCCCAGAAACACTGTTTAATCACTTAAAATGCCTTGAAATGCTATTTCAATGTATGTAAAACATAAAGAACACAGTTACAATCTACTTATTGCAAACTATAGAACAGAATGTTTTCTCTTAAACTAATCTTTGAAAGTTTCTTCTTAACTTGCATGAGATAGTAGTTGAGAACACAATGTTTGGCTCTAAAACAGAGTTTAAGGTACTTACAAAGCTTTGAAATGCTGTTTTAATGTATGTAAAACATAAAGAACACAGTTTAAATCTACTTGAAAACACAATGTCTTGCCCTGAAACACTGTTTAATCACTTAAAATGCCTTGAAATGCTATTTCAATGTATGTAAAACATAAAGAACACAGTTACAATCTACTTATTGCAAACTATAGAACAGAATGTTTTCTCTTAAACTAATCTTTGAAAGTTTCTTCTTAACTTGCATGAGATAGTAGTTGAGAACACAATGTTTGGCTCTAAAACAGAGTTTAAGGTACTTACAAAGCTTTGAAATGCTGTTTTAATGTATGTAAAACATAAAGAACACAGTTTAAATCTACTAGAAAACACAATGTCTTGCCCTGAAACACTGTTTAATCACTTACAATGCCTTGAAACGCTGTTTCAATGTATGTAAAACATAAAGAACACAGTTACAATCTACTTATTGCAAACTATAGAACAGACTGTTTTCTCTTAAACTAATCTTTGAAAGTTTCTTCTTAACTTGCATGAGATAGTAATTGAGAACACAATGTTTGGCTCTAAAGCAGAGTTTAAGGTACTTACAAAGATTTGAAATGCTGTTTTAATGTATGTAAAACATAAAGAACACAGTTTAAATCTACTTGAAAACACAATGTCTTGCTCTGAAACACTATTTAATCACTTACAATGCCTTGAAACGCTATTTCAATGTATAAAAAACATAAAGAACACAGTTACAATCTACGTTTGGCAAGCTATAGAACAGACTGTTTTCTCTTAAACTAATCTTTGAAAGTTTCTTCTTAACTTGCATGAGATAGTAGTTGAGAACACAATGTTTGGCTCTAAAACAGAGTTTAAGGTACTTACAAAGCTTTGAAATGCTGTTTTAATGTATGTAAAACATAAAGAACACAGTTTAAATCTACTTGAAAACACAATGTCTTGCTCTGAAACACTGTTTAATCCCTTACAATGCCTTGAAACGCTGTTTCAATGTATGTAAAAGATAAAGAACACAGTTACAATCTACTTATTGCAAACTATAGAACAGACTGTTTTCTCTTAAACTAACCTTTGAAAGTTTCTTCTTAACTTGCATGAGATAGTAGTTGAGAACACAATGTTTGGCTCTAAAACAGAGTTTAAGGTACTTACAAAGCTTTGAAATGCTGTTTTAATGTATGTAAAACATAAAGAACACAGTTTAAATCTACTTGAAAACACAATGTCTTGCTCTGAAACACTGTTTAATCCCTTACAATGCCTTGAAACGCTGTTTCAATGTATGTAAAAGATAAAGAACACAGTTACAATCTACTTATTGCAAACTATAGAACAGACTGTTTTCTCTTAAACTAATCTTTGAAAGTTTCTTCTTAACTTGCATGAGATAGTAGTTGAGAACACAATGTTTGGCTCTAAAACAGAGTTTAAGGTACTTACAAAGCTTTGAAATGCTATTTTAATGTATGTAAAACATAAAGAACACAGTTTAAATCTACTTGAAAACACAATGTCTTGCTCTGCAACACTATTTAATCACTTACAATGCCTTGAAACGCTATTTCATTGTATAAAAAACATAAAGAACACAGTTACAATCTACGTTTGGCAAGCTATAGAACAGACTGTTTTCTCTTAAACTAATCTTTGAAAGTTTCTTCTAAACTTGCATGAGATAGTAGTTGAGAACACAATGTTTGGCTCTAAAACAGAGTTTAAGGTACTTACAAAGCCTTGAAATGCTGTTTTAATGTATGTAAAACATAAAGAACACAGTTTAAATCTACTAGAAAACACAATGTCTTGCTCTGAAACACTGTTTAATCACTTACAATGCCATGAAACGCTATTTCAATGTATGTAAAACATAAAGAACACAGTTACAATCTACGTATTGCAAACTATAGAACAGACTGTTTTCTCTTAAACTAATCTTTGAAAGTTTCTTCTTAACTTGCATGAGATAGTAATTGAGAACACAATGTTTGGCTCTAAAGCAGAGTTTAAGGTACTTACAAAGATTTGAAATGCTGTTTTAATGTATGTAAAACATAAAGAACACAGTTTAAATCTACTTGAAAACACAATGTCTTGCTCTGAAACATTGTTTAATCACTTACAATGCCTTGAAACGCTGTTTCAATGAATGTAAAAAATGAACACAGTTACAATCTACTTATTGCAAACTATAGAACAGACTGTTTTCTCTTAAACTAATCTTTGAAAGTTTCTTCTTAACTTGCATGAGATAGTAGTTGAGAACACAATGTTTGGCTCTAAAACAGAGTTTAAGGTACTTACAATGCTTTGAAATGCTGTTTTAATGTATGTAAAACATAAGAACACAGTTTAAATCTACTTGAAAACACAATGTCTTGCTCTGAAACACTGTTTAATCACTTAAAATGCCTTGAAACGCTGTTTCAATGTATGTAAAAGATAAAGAACACAGTTACAATCTACTTATTGCAAACTATAGAACAGACTGTTTTCTCTTAAACTAATCTTTGAAAGTTTCTTCTTAACTTGCATGAGATAGTAGTTGAGATCACAATGTTTGGCTCTAAAACAGAGTTTAAGGTATATACAAAGCTTTGAAATGCTGTTTTAATGTATGTAAAACATAAAGAACACAGTTTATATCTACTTGAAAACACAATGTCTTGCTCTGAAAGACTGTTTAATCCCTTACAATGCCTTGAAACGCTGTTTCAATGTATGTAAAACATAAAGAACACAGTTACAATCTACTTATTGCAAACTATAGAACAGACTGTTTTCTCTTAAACTAATCTTTGAAAGTTTCTTCTTAACTTGCATGAGATAGTAGTTGAGATCACAATGTTTGGCTCTAAAACAGAGTTTAAGGTACATACAAAGCTTTGAAATGCTGTTTTAATATATGTAAAACATAAAGAACGCAGTTTAAATCTACTTGAAAACACAATGTCTTGCCCAGAAACACTGTTTAATCACTTAAAATGCCTTGAAATGCTATTTCAATGTATGTAAAACATAAAGAACACAGTTACAATCTACTTATTGCAAACTATAGAACAGAATGTTTTCTCTTAAACTAATCTTTGAAAGTTTCTTCTTAACTTGCATGAGATAGTAGTTGAGAACACAATGTTTGGCTCTAAAACAGAGTTTAAGGTACTTACAAAGCTTTGAAATGCTGTTTTAATGTATGTAAAACATAAAGAACACAGTTTAAATCTACTTGAAAACACAATGTCTTGCCCTGAAACACTGTTTAATCACTTAAAATGCCTTGAAATGCTATTTCAATGTATGTAAAACATAAAGAACACAGTTACAATCTACTTATTGCAAACTATAGAACAGAATGTTTTCTCTTAAACTAATCTTTGAAAGTTTCTTCTTAACTTGCATGAGATAGTAGTTGAGAACACAATGTTTGGCTCTAAAACAGAGTTTAAGGTACTTACAAAGCTTTGAAATGCTGTTTTAATGTATGTAAAACATAAAGAACACAGTTTAAATCTACTAGAAAACACAATGTCTTGCCCTGAAACACTGTTTAATCACTTACAATGCCTTGAAACGCTGTTTCAATGTATGTAAAACATAAAGAACACAGTTACAATCTACTTATTGCAAACTATAGAACAGACTGTTTTCTCTTAAACTAATCTTTGAAAGTTTCTTCTTAACTTGCATGAGATAGTAATTGAGAACACAATGTTTGGCTCTAAAGCAGAGTTTAAGGTACTTACAAAGATTTGAAATGCTGTTTTAATGTATGTAAAACATAAAGAACACAGTTTAAATCTACTTGAAAACACAATGTCTTGCTCTGAAACACTATTTAATCACTTACAATGCCTTGAAACGCTATTTCAATGTATAAAAAACATAAAGAACACAGTTACAATCTACGTTTGGCAAGCTATAGAACAGACTGTTTTCTCTTAAACTAATCTTTGAAAGTTTCTTCTTAACTTGCATGAGATAGTAGTTGAGAACACAATGTTTGGCTCTAAAACAGAGTTTAAGGTACTTACAAAGCTTTGAAATGCTGTTTTAATGTATGTAAAACATAAAGAACACAGTTTAAATCTACTAGAAAACACAATGTCTTGCCCTGAAACACTGTTTAATCACTTACAATGCCTTGAAACGCTGTTTCAATGTATGTAAAACATAAAGAACACAGTTACAATCTACTTATTGCAAACTATAGAACAGACTGTTTTCTCTTAAACTAATCTTTGAAAGTTTCTTCTTAACTTGCATGAGATAGTAATTGAGAACACAATGTTTGGCTCTAAAGCAGAGTTTAAGGTACTTACAAAGATTTGAAATGCTGTTTTAATGTATGTAAAACATAAAGAACACAGTTTAAATCTACTTGAAAACACAATGTCTTGCTCTGAAACACTATTTAATCACTTACAATGCCTTGAAACGCTATTTCAATGTATAAAAAACATAAAGAACACAGTTACAATCTACGTTTGGCAAGCTATAGAACAGACTGTTTTCTCTTAAACTAATCTTTGAAAGTTTCTTCTTAACTTGCATGAGATAGTAGTTGAGATCACAATGTTTGGCTCTAAAACAGAGTTTAAGGTACTTACAAAGCTTTGAAATGCTGTTTTAATGTATGTAAAACATAAAGAACACAGTTTAAATCTACTAGAAAACACAATGTCTTGCCCTGAAACACTGTTTAATCACTTACAATGCCTTGAAACGCTGTTTCAATGTATGTAAAACATAAAGAACACAGTTACAATCTACTTATTGCAAACTATAGAACAGACTGTTTTCTCTTAAACTAATCTTTGAAAGTTTCTTCTTAACTTGCATGAGATAGTAGTTGAGAACACAATGTTTGGCTCTAAAACAGAGTTTAAGGTACTTACAATGCTTTGAAATGCTGTTTTAATGTATGTAAAACATAAGAACACAGTTTAAATCTACTTGAAAACACAATGTCTTGCTCTGAAACACTGTTTAATCACTTAAAATGCCTTGAAATGCTATTTCAATGTATGTAAAACAAAGAACACAGTTACAATCTACTTATTGCAAACTATAGAACAGACTGTTTTCTCTTAAACTAATCTTTGAAAGATTCTTCTTAACTTGCATGAGATAGTAGTTGAGAACACAATGTTTGGCTCTAAAACAGAGTTTAAGGTACTTACAAAGCTTTGAAATGCTGTTTTAATGTATGTAAAACATAAAGAACACAGTTTAAATCTACTAGAAAACACAATGTCTTGCCCTGAAACACTGTTTAATCACTTACAATGCCTTGAAACGCTGTTTCAATGTATGTAAAACATAAAGAACACAGTTACAATCTACTTATTGCAAACTATAGAACAGACTGTTTTCTCTTAAACTAATCTATGAAAGTTTCTTCTTAACTTGAATGAGATATTAGTTAAGAACACAATGTTTGGCTTTAAAACAGAGTTTAAGGTATATACAAAGCTTTGAAATGCTGTTTTAATGTATGTAAAACATAAAGAACACAGTTTAAATCTACTTGAAAACACAATGTCTTGCTCTGAAACACTGTTTAATCACTTACAATGCCTTGAAATGCTATTTCAATGTATGTAAAACATAAAGAACACAGTTACAATCTACTTATTGCAAACTATAGAACAGACTGTTTTCTCTTAAACTAATCTTTGAAAGTTTCTTCTTAACTTGCATGAGATAGTAGTTGAGATCACAATGTTTGGCTCTAAAACAGAGTTTAAGGTACATACAAAGCTTTGAAATGCTGTTTTAATGTATGTAAAACATAAAGAACACAGTTTATATCTACTTGAAAACACAATGTCTTGCTCTGAAAGACTGTTTAATCCCTTACAATGCCTTGAAACGCTGTTTCAATGTATGTAAAAGATAAAGAACACAGTTACAATCTACTTATTGCAAACTATAGAACAGACTGTTTTCTCTTAAACTAATCTTTGAAAGTTTCTTCTTAACTTGCATGAGATAGTAGTTGAGATCACAATGTTTGGCTCTAAAACAGAGTTTAAGGTACTTACAAAGCTTTGAAATGCTGTTTTAATGTATGTAAAACATAAAGAACACAGTTTAAATCTACTTGAAAACACAATGTCTTGCCCTGAAACACTGTTTAATCACATAAAATGCCTTGAAATGCTATTTCAATGTATGTAAAACATAAAGAACACAGTTACAATCTACTTATTGCAAACTATAGAACAGAATGTTTTCTCTTAAACTAATCTTTGAAAGTTTCTTCTTAACTTGCATGAGATAGTAGTTGAGAACACAATGTTTGGCTCTAAAACAGAGTTTAAGGTACTTACAAAGCTTTGAAATGCTGTTTTAATGTATGTAAAACATAAAGAACACAGTTTAAATCTATTATAAAACACAATGTCTTGCCCTGAAACACTGTTTAATCACTTACAATGCCTTGAAACGCTGTTTCAATGTATGTAAAACATAAAGAACACAGTTACAATCTACTTATTGCAAACTATAGAACAGACTGTTTTCTCTTAAACTAATCTATGAAAGTTTCTTCTTAACTTGAATGAGATATTAGTTAAGAACACAATGTTTGGCTTTAAAACAGAGTTTAAGGTATATACAAAGCTTTGAAATGCTGTTTTAATGTATGTAAAACATAAAGAACACAGTTTAAATCTACTTGAAAACACAATGTCTTGCTCTGAAACACTATTTAATCACTTACAATGCCTTGAAACGCTATTTCAATGTATAAAAAACATAAAGAACACAGTTACAATCTACGTTTGGCAAGCTATAGAACAGACTGTTTTCTCTTAAACTAATCTTTGAAAGTTTCTTCTTAACTTGCATGAGATAGTAGTTGAGATCACAATGTTTGGCTCTAAAACAGAGTTTAAGGTACATACAAAGCTTTGAAATGCTGTTTTAATATATGTAAAACATAAAGAACGCAGTTTAAATCTACTTGAAAACACAATGTCTTGCTCTGAAACATTGTTTAATCACTTACAATGCCTTGAAACGCTGTTTCAATGTATGTAAAAAATGAAGAACACAGTTACAATCTACTTATTGCAAACTATAGAACAGACTGTTTTCTCTTAAACTAATCTTTGAAAGTTTCTTCTTAACTTGCATGAGATAGTAGTTGAGAACACAATGTTTGGCTCTAAAACAGAGTTTAAGGTACTTACAAAGCTTTGAAATGCTGTTTTAATGTATGTAAAACATAAAGAACACAGTTTAAATCTACTAGAAAACACAATGTCTTGCCCTGAAACACTGTTTAATCACTTACAATGCCTTGAAACGCTGTTTCAATGTATGTAAAACATAAAGAACACAGTTACAATCTACTTATTGCAAACTATAGAACAGACTGTTTTCTCTTAAACTAATCTTTGAAAGTTTCTTCTTAACTTGCATGAGATAGTAATTGAGAACACAATGTTTGGCTCTAAAGCAGAGTTTAAGGTACTTACAAAGATTTGAAATGCTGTTTTAATGTATGTAAAACATAAAGAACACAGTTTAAATCTACTTGAAAACACAATGTCTTGCTCTGAAACACTATTTAATCACTTACAATGCCTTGAAACGCTATTTCAATGTATAAAAAACATAAAGAACACAGTTACAATCTACGTTTGGCAAGCTATAGAACAGACTGTTTTCTCTTAAACTAATCTTTGAAAGTTTCTTCTTAACTTGCATGAGATAGTAGTTGAGAACACAATGTTTGGCTCTAAAACAGAGTTTAAGGTACTTACAAAGCTTTGAAATGCTGTTTTAATGTATGTAAAACATAAAGAACACAGTTTAAATCTACTAGAAAACACAATGTCTTGCCCTGAAACACTGTTTAATCACTTACAATGCCTTGAAACGCTGTTTCAATGTATGTAAAACATAAAGAACACAGTTACAATCTACTTATTGCAAACTATAGAACAGACTGTTTTCTCTTAAACTAATCTTTGAAAGTTTCTTCTTAACTTGCATGAGATAGTAATTGAGAACACAATGTTTGGCTCTAAAGCAGAGTTTAAGGTACTTACAAAGATTTGAAATGCTGTTTTAATGTATGTAAAACATAAAGAACACAGTTTAAATCTACTTGAAAACACAATGTCTTGCTCTGAAACACTATTTAATCACTTACAATGCCTTGAAACGCTATTTCAATGTATAAAAAACATAAAGAACACAGTTACAATCTACGTTTGGCAAGCTATAGAACAGACTGTTTTCTCTTAAACTAATCTTTGAAAGTTTCTTCTTAACTTGCATGAGATAGTAGTTGAGATCACAATGTTTGGCTCTAAAACAGAGTTTAAGGTACTTACAAAGCTTTGAAATGCTGTTTTAATGTATGTAAAACATAAAGAACACAGTTTAAATCTACTAGAAAACACAATGTCTTGCCCTGAAACACTGTTTAATCACTTACAATGCCTTGAAACGCTGTTTCAATGTATGTAAAACATAAAGAACACAGTTACAATCTACTTATTGCAAACTATAGAACAGACTGTTTTCTCTTAAACTAATCTTTGAAAGTTTCTTCTTAACTTGCATGAGATAGTAGTTGAGAACACAATGTTTGGCTCTAAAACAGAGTTTAAGGTACTTACAATGCTTTGAAATGCTGTTTTAATGTATGTAAAACATAAGAACACAGTTTAAATCTACTTGAAAACACAATGTCTTGCTCTGAAACACTGTTTAATCACTTAAAATGCCTTGAAATGCTATTTCAATGTATGTAAAACAAAGAACACAGTTACAATCTACTTATTGCAAACTATAGAACAGACTGTTTTCTCTTAAACTAATCTTTGAAAGATTCTTCTTAACTTGCATGAGATAGTAGTTGAGAACACAATGTTTGGCTCTAAAACAGAGTTTAAGGTACTTACAAAGCTTTGAAATGCTGTTTTAATGTATGTAAAACATAAAGAACACAGTTTAAATCTACTTGAAAACACAATGTCTTGCTCTGAAACACTGTTTAATCCCTTACAATGCCTTGAAACGCTGTTTCAATGTACGTAAAAGATAAAGAACACAGTTACAATCTACTTATTGCAAACTATAGAACAGACTGTTTTCTCTTAAACTAACCTTTGAAAGTTTCTTCTTAACTTGCATGAGATAGTAGTTGAGAACACAATGTTTGGCTCTAAAACAGAGTTTAAGGTACTTACAAAGCTTTGAAATGCTGTTTTAATGTATGTAAAACATAAAGAACACAGTTTAAATCTACTAGAAAACACAATGTCTTGCCCTGAAACACTGTTTAATCACTTACAATGCCTTGAAACGCTGTTTCAATGTATGTAAAACATAAAGAACACAGTTACAATCTACTTATTGCAAACTATAGAACAGACTGTTTTCTCTTAAACTAATCTATGAAAGTTTCTTCTTAACTTGAATGAGATATTAGTTAAGAACACAATGTTTGGCTTTAAAACAGAGTTTAAGGTATATACAAAGCTTTGAAATGCTGTTTTAATGTATGTAAAACATAAAGAACACAGTTTAAATCTACTTGAAAACACAATGTCTTGCTCTGAAACACTGTTTAATCACTTACAATGCCTTGAAATGCTATTTCAATGTATGTAAAACATAAAGAACACAGTTACAATCTACTTATTGCAAACTATAGAACAGACTGTTTTCTCTTAAACTAATCTTTGAAAGTTTCTTCTTAACTTGCATGAGATAGTAGTTGAGATCACAATGTTTGGCTCTAAAACAGAGTTTAAGGTACATACAAAGCTTTGAAATGCTGTTTTAATGTATGTAAAACATAAAGAACACAGTTTATATCTACTTGAAAACACAATGTCTTGCTCTGAAAGACTGTTTAATCCCTTACAATGCCTTGAAACGCTGTTTCAATGTATGTAAAAGATAAAGAACACAGTTACAATCTACTTATTGCAAACTATAGAACAGACTGTTTTCTCTTAAACTAATCTTTGAAAGTTTCTTCTTAACTTGCATTAGATAGTAGTTGAGATCACAATGTTTGGCTCTAAAACAGAGTTTAAGGTACTTACAAAGCTTTGAAATGCTGTTTTAATGTATGTAAAACATAAAGAACACAGTTTAAATCTACTTGAAAACACAATGTCTTGCCCTGAAACACTGTTTAATCACTTAAAATGCCTTGAAATGCTATTTCAATGTATGTAAAACATAAAGAACACAGTTACAATCTACTTATTGCAAACTATAGAACAGAATGTTTTCTCTTAAACTAATCTTTGAAAGTTTCTTCTTAACTTGCATGAGATAGTAGTTGAGAACACAATGTTTGGCTCTAAAACAGAGTTTAAGGTACTTACAAAGCTTTGAAATGCTGTTTTAATGTATGTAAAACATAAAGAACACAGTTTAAATCTATTATAAAACACAATGTCTTGCCCTGAAACACTGTTTAATCACTTACAATGCCTTGAAACGCTGTTTCAATGTATGTAAAACATAAAGAACACAGTTACAATCTACTTATTGCAAACTATAGAACAGACTGTTTTCTCTTAAACTAATCTATGAAAGTTTCTTCTTAACTTGAATGAGATATTAGTTAAGAACACAATGTTTGGCTTTAAAACAGAGTTTAAGGTATATACAAAGCTTTGAAATGCTGTTTTAATGTATGTAAAACATAAAGAACACAGTTTAAATCTACTTGAAAACACAATGTCTTGCTCTGAAACACTATTTAATCACTTACAATGCCTTGAAACGCTATTTCAATGTATAAAAAACATAAAGAACACAGTTACAATCTACGTTTGGCAAGCTATAGAACAGACTGTTTTCTCTTAAACTAATCTTTGAAAGTTTCTTCTTAACTTGCATGAGATAGTAGTTGAGATCACAATGTTTGGCTCTAAAACAGAGTTTAAGGTACATACAAAGCTTTGAAATGCTGTTTTAATATATGTAAAACATAAAGAACGCAGTTTAAATCTACTTGAAAACACAATGTCTTGCTCTGAAACATTGTTTAATCACTTACAATGCCTTGAAACGCTGTTTCAATGTATGTAAAAAATGAAGAACACAGTTACAATCTACTTATTGCAAACTATAGAACAGACTGTTTTCTCTTAAACTAATCTTTGAAAGTTTCTTCTTAACTTGCATGAGATAGTAGTTGAGAACACAATGTTTGGCTCTAAAACAGAGTTTAAGGTACTTACAAAGCTTTGAAATGCTGTTTTAATGTATGTAAAACATAAAGAACACAGTTTAAATCTACTAGAAAACACAATGTCTTGCCCTGAAACACTGTTTAATCACTTACAATGCCTTGAAACGCTGTTTCAATGTATGTAAAACATAAAGAACACAGTTACAATCTACTTATTGCAAACTATAGAACAGACTGTTTTCTCTTAAACTAATCTTTGAAAGTTTCTTCTTAACTTGCATGAGATAGTAATTGAGAACACAATGTTTGGCTCTAAAGCAGAGTTTAAGGTACTTACAAAGATTTGAAATGCTGTTTTAATGTATGTAAAACATAAAGAACACAGTTTAAATCTACTTGAAAACACAATGTCTTGCTCTGAAACACTATTTAATCACTTACAATGCCTTGAAACGCTATTTCAATGTATAAAAAACATAAAGAACACAGTTACAATCTACGTTTGGCAAGCTATAGAACAGACTGTTTTCTCTTAAACTAATCTTTGAAAGTTTCTTCTTAACTTGCATGAGATAGTAGTTGAGAACACAATGTTTGGCTCTAAAACAGAGTTTAAGGTACTTACAAAGCTTTGAAATGCTGTTTTAATGTATGTAAAACATAAAGAACACAGTTTAAATCTACTAGAAAACACAATGTCTTGCCCTGAAACACTGTTTAATCACTTACAATGCCTTGAAACGCTGTTTCAATGTATGTAAAACATAAAGAACACAGTTACAATCTACTTATTGCAAACTATAGAACAGACTGTTTTCTCTTAAACTAATCTTTGAAAGTTTCTTCTTAACTTGCATGAGATAGTAATTGAGAACACAATGTTTGGCTCTAAAGCAGAGTTTAAGGTACTTACAAAGATTTGAAATGCTGTTTTAATGTATGTAAAACATAAAGAACACAGTTTAAATCTACTTGAAAACACAATGTCTTGCTCTGAAACACTATTTAATCACTTACAATGCCTTGAAACGCTATTTCAATGTATAAAAAACATAAAGAACACAGTTACAATCTACGTTTGGCAAGCTATAGAACAGACTGTTTTCTCTTAAACTAATCTTTGAAAGTTTCTTCTTAACTTGCATGAGATAGTAGTTGAGATCACAATGTTTGGCTCTAAAACAGAGTTTAAGGTACTTACAAAGCTTTGAAATGCTGTTTTAATGTATGTAAAACATAAAGAACACAGTTTAAATCTACTAGAAAACACAATGTCTTGCCCTGAAACACTGTTTAATCACTTACAATGCCTTGAAACGCTGTTTCAATGTATGTAAAACATAAAGAACACAGTTACAATCTACTTATTGCAAACTATAGAACAGACTGTTTTCTCTTAAACTAATCTTTGAAAGTTTCTTCTTAACTTGCATGAGATAGTAGTTGAGAACACAATGTTTGGCTCTAAAACAGAGTTTAAGGTACTTACAATGCTTTGAAATGCTGTTTTAATGTATGTAAAACATAAGAACACAGTTTAAATCTACTTGAAAACACAATGTCTTGCTCTGAAACACTGTTTAATCACTTAAAATGCCTTGAAATGCTATTTCAATGTATGTAAAACAAAGAACACAGTTACAATCTACTTATTGCAAACTATAGAACAGACTGTTTTCTCTTAAACTAATCTTTGAAAGATTCTTCTTAACTTGCATGAGATAGTAGTTGAGAACACAATGTTTGGCTCTAAAACAGAGTTTAAGGTACTTACAAAGCTTTGAAATGCTGTTTTAATGTATGTAAAACATAAAGAACACAGTTTAAATCTACTTGAAAACACAATGTCTTGCTCTGAAACACTGTTTAATCCCTTACAATGCCTTGAAACGCTGTTTCAATGTACGTAAAAGATAAAGAACACAGTTACAATCTACTTATTGCAAACTATAGAACAGACTGTTTTCTCTTAAACTAACCTTTGAAAGTTTCTTCTTAACTTGCATGAGATAGTAGTTGAGAACACAATGTTTGGCTCTAAAACAGAGTTTAAGGTACTTACAAAGCTTTGAAATGCTGTTTTAATGTATGTAAAACATAAAGAACACAGTTTAAATCTACTAGAAAACACAATGTCTTGCCCTGAAACACTGTTTAATCACTTACAATGCCTTGAAACGCTGTTTCAATGTATGTAAAACATAAAGAACACAGTTACAATCTACTTATTGCAAACTATAGAACAGACTGTTTTCTCTTAAACTAATCTATGAAAGTTTCTTCTTAACTTGAATGAGATATTAGTTAAGAACACAATGTTTGGCTTTAAAACAGAGTTTAAGGTATATACAAAGCTTTGAAATGCTGTTTTAATGTATGTAAAACATAAAGAACACAGTTTAAATCTACTTGAAAACACAATGTCTTGCTCTGAAACACTGTTTAATCACTTACAATGCCTTGAAATGCTATTTCAATGTATGTAAAACATAAAGAACACAGTTACAATCTACTTATTGCAAACTATAGAACAGACTGTTTTCTCTTAAACTAATCTTTGAAAGTTTCTTCTTAACTTGCATGAGATAGTAGTTGAGATCACAATGTTTGGCTCTAAAACAGAGTTTAAGGTACATACAAAGCTTTGAAATGCTGTTTTAATGTATGTAAAACATAAAGAACACAGTTTATATCTACTTGAAAACACAATGTCTTGCTCTGAAAGACTGTTTAATCCCTTACAATGCCTTGAAACGCTGTTTCAATGTATGTAAAAGATAAAGAACACAGTTACAATCTACTTATTGCAAACTATAGAACAGACTGTTTTCTCTTAAACTAATCTTTGAAAGTTTCTTCTTAACTTGCATGAGATAGTAGTTGAGATCACAATGTTTGGCTCTAAAACAGAGTTTAAGGTACTTACAAAGCTTTGAAATGCTGTTTTAATGTATGTAAAACATAAAGAACACAGTTTAAATCTACTTGAAAACACAATGTCTTGCCCTGAAACACTGTTTAATCACTTAAAATGCCTTGAAATGCTATTTCAATGTATGTAAAACATAAAGAACACAGTTACAATCTACTTATTGCAAACTATAGAACAGAATGTTTTCTCTTAAACTAATCTTTGAAAGTTTCTTCTTAACTTGCATGAGATAGTAGTTGAGAACACAATGTTTGGCTCTAAAACAGAGTTTAAGGTACTTACAAAGCTTTGAAATGCTGTTTTAATGTATGTAAAACATAAAGAACACAGTTTAAATCTATTATAAAACACAATGTCTTGCCCTGAAACACTGTTTAATCACTTACAATGCCTTGAAACGCTGTTTCAATGTATGTAAAACATAAAGAACACAGTTACAATCTACTTATTGCAAACTATAGAACAGACTGTTTTCTCTTAAACTAATCTATGAAAGTTTCTTCTTAACTTGAATGAGATATTAGTTAAGAACACAATGTTTGGCTTTAAAACAGAGTTTAAGGTATATACAAAGCTTTGAAATGCTGTTTTAATGTATGTAAAACATAAAGAACACAGTTTAAATCTACTTGAAAACACAATGTCTTGCTCTGAAACACTATTTAATCACTTACAATGCCTTGAAACGCTATTTCAATGTATAAAAAACATAAAGAACACAGTTACAATCTACGTTTGGCAAGCTATAGAACAGACTGTTTTCTCTTAAACTAATCTTTGAAAGTTTCTTCTTAACTTGCATGAGATAGTAGTTGAGATCACAATGTTTGGCTCTAAAACAGAGTTTAAGGTACA
Source organism: Electrophorus electricus (assembly GCF_041902795.1). Lineage (NCBI taxonomy): Eukaryota > Metazoa > Chordata > Actinopteri > Gymnotiformes > Gymnotidae > Electrophorus > Electrophorus electricus. The sequence goes on from NC_137499.1 coordinate 17,832,201, forward strand.
TACAAAGCTTTGAAATGCTGTTTTAATATATGTAAAACATAAAGAACGCAGTTTAAATCTACTTGAAAACACAATGTCTTGCTCTGAAACATTGTTTAATCACTTACAATGCCTTGAAACGCTGTTTCAATGTATGTAAAAAATGAAGAACACAGTTACAATCTACTTATTGCAAACTATAGAACAGACTGTTTTCTCTTAAACTAATCTTTGAAAGTTTCTTCTTAACTTGCATGAGATAGTAGTTGAGAACACAATGTTTGGCTCTAAAACAGAGTTTAAGGTACTTACAATGCTTTGAAATGCTGTTTTAATGTATGTAAAACATAAGAACACAGTTTAAATCTACTTGAAAACACAATGTCTTGCTCTGAAACACTGTTTAATCACTTAAAATGCCTTGAAATGCTATTTCAATGTATGTAAAACAAAGAACACAGTTACAATCTACTTATTGCAAACTATAGAACAGACTGTTTTCTCTTAAACTAATCTTTGAAAGATTCTTCTTAACTTGCATGAGATAGTAGTTGAGAACACAATGTTTGGCTCTAAAACAGAGTTTAAGGTACTTACAAAGCTTTGAAATGCTGTTTTAATGTATGTAAAACATAAAGAACACAGTTTAAATCTACTTGAAAACACAATGTCTTGCTCTGAAACACTGTTTAATCCCTTACAATGCCTTGAAACGCTGTTTCAATGTACGTAAAAGATAAAGAACACAGTTACAATCTACTTATTGCAAACTATAGAACAGACTGTTTTCTCTTAAACTAATCTTTGAAAGATTCTTCTTAACTTGCATGAGATAGTAGTTGAGAACACAATGTTTGGCTCTAAAACAGAGTTTAAGGTACTTACAAAGCTTTGAAATGCTGTTTTAATGTATGTAAAACATAAAGAACACAGTTTAAATCTACTTGAAAACACAATGTCTTGCTCTGAAACACTGTTTAATCCCTTACAATGCCTTGAAACGCTGTTTCAATGTATGTAAAAGATAAAGAACACAGTTACAATCTACTTATTGCAAACTATAGAACAGACTGTTTTCTCTTAAACTAACCTTTGAAAGTTTCTTCTTAACTTGCATGAGATAGTAGTTGAGAACACAATGTTTGGCTCTAAAACAGAGTTTAAGGTACTTACAAAGCTTTGAAATGCTGTTTTAATGTATGTAAAACATAAAGAACACAGTTTAAATCTACTTGAAAACACAATGTCTTGCTCTGAAACACTGTTTAATCCCTTACAATGCCTTGAAACGCTGTTTCAATGTATGTAAAAGATAAAGAACACAGTTACAATCTACTTATTGCAAACTATAGAACAGACTGTTTTCTCTTAAACTAACCTTTGAAAGTTTCTTCTTAACTTGCATGAGATAGTAGTTGAGAACACAATGTTTGGCTCTAAAACAGAGTTTAAGGTACTTACAAAGCTTTGAAATGCTGTTTTAATGTATGTAAAACATAAAGAACACAGTTTAAATCTACTTGAAAACACAATGTCTTGCTCTGCAACACTATTTAATCACTTACAATGCCTTGAAACGCTATTTCATTGTATAAAAAACATAAAGAACACAGTTACAATCTACGTTTGGCAAGCTATAGAACAGACTGTTTTCTCTTAAACTAATCTTTGAAAGTTTCTTCTAAACTTGCATGAGATAGTAGTTGAGAACACAATGTTTGGCTCTAAAACAGAGTTTAAGGTACTTACAAAGCCTTGAAATGCTGTTTTAATGTATGTAAAACATAAAGAACACAGTTTAAATCTACTAGAAAACACAATGTCTTGCTCTGAAACACTGTTTAATCACTTACAATGCCATGAAACGCTATTTCAATGTATGTAAAACATAAAGAACACAGTTACAATCTACGTATTGCAAACTATAGAACAGACTGTTTTCTCTTAAACTAATCTTTGAAAGTTTCTTCTTAACTTGCATGAGATAGTAATTGAGAACACAATGTTTGGCTCTAAAGCAGAGTTTAAGGTACTTACAAAGATTTGAAATGCTGTTTTAATGTATGTAAAACATAAAGAACACAGTTTAAATCTACTTGAAAACACAATGTCTTGCTCTGAAACATTGTTTAATCACTTACAATGCCTTGAAACGCTGTTTCAATGAATGTAAAAAATGAACACAGTTACAATCTACTTATTGCAAACTATAGAACAGACTGTTTTCTCTTAAACTAATCTTTGAAAGTTTCTTCTTAACTTGCATGAGATAGTAGTTGAGAACACAATGTTTGGCTCTAAAACAGAGTTTAAGGTACTTACAATGCTTTGAAATGCTGTTTTAATGTATGTAAAACATAAGAACACAGTTTAAATCTACTTGAAAACACAATGTCTTGCTCTGAAACACTGTTTAATCACTTAAAATGCCTTGAAACGCTGTTTCAATGTATGTAAAAGATAAAGAACACAGTTACAATCTACTTATTGCAAACTATAGAACAGACTGTTTTCTCTTAAACTAATCTTTGAAAGTTTCTTCTTAACTTGCATGAGATAGTAGTTGAGATCACAATGTTTGGCTCTAAAACAGAGTTTAAGGTATATACAAAGCTTTGAAATGCTGTTTTAATGTATGTAAAACATAAAGAACACAGTTTATATCTACTTGAAAACACAATGTCTTGCTCTGAAAGACTGTTTAATCCCTTACAATGCCTTGAAACGCTGTTTCAATGTATGTAAAACATAAAGAACACAGTTACAATCTACTTATTGCAAACTATAGAACAGACTGTTTTCTCTTAAACTAATCTTTGAAAGTTTCTTCTTAACTTGCATGAGATAGTAGTTGAGATCACAATGTTTGGCTCTAAAACAGAGTTTAAGGTACATACAAAGCTTTGAAATGCTGTTTTAATATATGTAAAACATAAAGAACGCAGTTTAAATCTACTTGAAAACACAATGTCTTGCCCAGAAACACTGTTTAATCACTTAAAATGCCTTGAAATGCTATTTCAATGTATGTAAAACATAAAGAACACAGTTACAATCTACTTATTGCAAACTATAGAACAGAATGTTTTCTCTTAAACTAATCTTTGAAAGTTTCTTCTTAACTTGCATGAGATAGTAGTTGAGAACACAATGTTTGGCTCTAAAACAGAGTTTAAGGTACTTACAAAGCTTTGAAATGCTGTTTTAATGTATGTAAAACATAAAGAACACAGTTTAAATCTACTTGAAAACACAATGTCTTGCCCTGAAACACTGTTTAATCACTTAAAATGCCTTGAAATGCTATTTCAATGTATGTAAAACATAAAGAACACAGTTACAATCTACTTATTGCAAACTATAGAACAGAATGTTTTCTCTTAAACTAATCTTTGAAAGTTTCTTCTTAACTTGCATGAGATAGTAGTTGAGAACACAATGTTTGGCTCTAAAACAGAGTTTAAGGTACTTACAAAGCTTTGAAATGCTGTTTTAATGTATGTAAAACATAAAGAACACAGTTTAAATCTACTAGAAAACACAATGTCTTGCCCTGAAACACTGTTTAATCACTTACAATGCCTTGAAACGCTGTTTCAATGTATGTAAAACATAAAGAACACAGTTACAATCTACTTATTGCAAACTATAGAACAGACTGTTTTCTCTTAAACTAATCTTTGAAAGTTTCTTCTTAACTTGCATGAGATAGTAATTGAGAACACAATGTTTGGCTCTAAAGCAGAGTTTAAGGTACTTACAAAGATTTGAAATGCTGTTTTAATGTATGTAAAACATAAAGAACACAGTTTAAATCTACTTGAAAACACAATGTCTTGCTCTGAAACACTATTTAATCACTTACAATGCCTTGAAACGCTATTTCAATGTATAAAAAACATAAAGAACACAGTTACAATCTACGTTTGGCAAGCTATAGAACAGACTGTTTTCTCTTAAACTAATCTTTGAAAGTTTCTTCTTAACTTGCATGAGATAGTAGTTGAGATCACAATGTTTGGCTCTAAAACAGAGTTTAAGGTACATACAAAGCTTTGAAATGCTGTTTTAATGTATGTAAAACATAAAGAACACAGTTTATATCTACTTGAAAACACAATGTCTTGCTCTGAAAGACTGTTTAATCCCTTACAATGCCTTGAAACGCTGTTTCAATGTATGTAAAACATAAAGAACACAGTTACAATCTACTTATTGCAAACTATAGAACAGACTGTTTTCTCTTAAACTAATCTTTGAAAGTTTCTTCTTAACTTGCATGAGATAGTAGTTGAGATCACAATGTTTGGCTCTAAAACAGAGTTTAAGGTACATACAAAGCTTTGAAATGCTGTTTTAATATATGTAAAACATAAAGAACGCAGTTTAAATCTACTTGAAAACACAATGTCTTGCCCAGAAACACTGTTTAATCACTTAAAATGCCTTGAAATGCTATTTCAATGTATGTAAAACATAAAGAACACAGTTACAATCTACTTATTGCAAACTATAGAACAGAATGTTTTCTCTTAAACTAATCTTTGAAAGTTTCTTCTTAACTTGCATGAGATAGTAGTTGAGAACACAATGTTTGGCTCTAAAACAGAGTTTAAGGTACTTACAAAGCTTTGAAATGCTGTTTTAATGTATGTAAAACATAAAGAACACAGTTTAAATCTACTAGAAAACACAATGTCTTGCCCTGAAACACTGTTTAATCACTTACAATGCCTTGAAACGCTGTTTCAATGTATGTAAAACATAAAGAACACAGTTACAATCTACTTATTGCAAACTATAGAACAGACTGTTTTCTCTTAAACTAATCTATGAAAGTTTCTTCTTAACTTGAATGAGATATTAGTTAAGAACACAATGTTTGGCTTTAAAACAGAGTTTAAGGTATATACAAAGCTTTGAAATGCTGTTTTAATGTATGTAAAACATAAAGAACACAGTTTAAATCTACTAGAACACACAATGTCTTGCTCTGAAACACTGTTTAATCACTTACAATGCCATGAAACGCTGTTTCAATGTATGTAAAACATAAAGAACACAGTTACAATCTACGTATTGCAAACTATAGAACAGACTGTTTTCTCTTAAACTAATCTTTGAAAGTATCTTCTTAACTTGCATGAGATAGTAATTGAGAACACAATGTTTGGCTCTAAAGCAGAGTTTAAGGTACTTACAAAGATTTGAAATGCTGTTTTAATGTATGTAAAACATAAAGAACACAGTTTAAATCTACTTGAAAACACAATGTCTTGCTCTGAAACACTATTTAATCACTTACAATGCCTTGAAACGCTATTTCATTGTATAAAAAACATAAAGAACACAGTTACAATCTACGTTTGGCAAGCTATAGAACAGACTGTTTTCTCTTAAACTAATCTTTGAAAGTTTCTTCTTAACTTGCATGAGATAGTAGTTGAGATCACAATGTTTGGCTCTAAAACAGAGTTTAAGGTACATACAAAGCTTTGAAATGCTGTTTTAATATATGTAAAACATAAAGAACGCAGTTTAAATCTACTTGAAAACACAATGTCTTGCTCTGAAACATTGTTTAATCACTTACAATGCCTTGAAACGCTGTTTCAATGTATGTAAAAAATGAAGAACACAGTTACAATCTACTTATTGCAAACTATAGAACAGACTGTTTTCTCTTAAACTAATCTTTGAAAGTTTCTTCTTAACTTGCATGAGATAGTAGTTGAGAACACAATGTTTGGCTCTAAAACAGAGTTTAAGGTACTTACAATGCTTTGAAATGCTGTTTTAATGTATGTAAAACATAAGAACACAGTTTAAATCTACTTGAAAACACAATGTCTTGCTCTGAAACACTGTTTAATCACTTAAAATGCCTTGAAATGCTATTTCAATGTATGTAAAACAAAGAACACAGTTACAATCTACTTATTGCAAACTATAGAACAGACTGTTTTCTCTTAAACTAATCTTTGAAAGATTCTTCTTAACTTGCATGAGATAGTAGTTGAGAACACAATGTTTGGCTCTAAAACAGAGTTTAAGGTACTTACAAAGCTTTGAAATGCTGTTTTAATGTATGTAAAACATAAAGAACACAGTTTAAATCTACTTGAAAACACAATGTCTTGCTCTGAAACACTGTTTAATCCCTTACAATGCCTTGAAACGCTGTTTCAATGTACGTAAAAGATAAAGAACACAGTTACAATCTACTTATTGCAAACTATAGAACAGACTGTTTTCTCTTAAACTAACCTTTGAAAGTTTCTTCTTAACTTGCATGAGATAGTAGTTGAGAACACAATGTTTGGCTCTAAAACAGAGTTTAAGGTACTTACAAAGCTTTGAAATGCTGTTTTAATGTATGTAAAACATAAAGAACACAGTTTAAATCTACTAGAAAACACAATGTCTTGCCCTGAAACACTGTTTAATCACTTACAATGCCTTGAAACGCTGTTTCAATGTATGTAAAACATAAAGAACACAGTTACAATCTACTTATTGCAAACTATAGAACAGACTGTTTTCTCTTAAACTAATCTATGAAAGTTTCTTCTTAACTTGAATGAGATATTAGTTAAGAACACAATGTTTGGCTTTAAAACAGAGTTTAAGGTATATACAAAGCTTTGAAATGCTGTTTTAATGTATGTAAAACATAAAGAACACAGTTTAAATCTACTTGAAAACACAATGTCTTGCTCTGAAACACTGTTTAATCACTTACAATGCCTTGAAATGCTATTTCAATGTATGTAAAACATAAAGAACACAGTTACAATCTACTTATTGCAAACTATAGAACAGACTGTTTTCTCTTAAACTAATCTTTGAAAGTTTCTTCTTAACTTGCATGAGATAGTAGTTGAGAACACAATGTTTGGCTCTAAAACAGAGTTTAAGGTACTTACAAAGCTTTGAAATGCTGTTTTAATGTATGTAAAACATAAAGAACACAATTTAAATCTACTAGAAAACACAATGTCTTGCCCTGAAACACTGTTTAATCACTTACAATGCCTTGAAAAGCTGTTTCAATGTATGTAAAACATAAAGAACACAGTTACAATCTACTTATTGCAAACTATAGAACAGACTGTTTTCTCTTAAACTAATCTTTGAAAGTTTCTTCTTAACTTGCATGAGATAGTAGTTGAGATCACAATGTTTGGCTCTAAAACAGAGTTTAAGGTACATACAAAGCTTTGAAATGCTGTTTTAATGTATGTAAAACATAAAGAACACAGTTTATATCTACTTGAAAACACAATGTCTTGCTCTGAAAGACTGTTTAATCCCTTACAATGCCTTGAAATGCTGTTTCAATGTATGTAAAAGATAAAGAACACAGTTACAATCTACTTATTGCAAACTATAGAACAGACTGTTTTCTCTTAAACTAATCTTTGAAAGTTTCTTCTTAACTTGCATGAGATAGTAGTTGAGATCACAATGTTTGGCTCTAAAACAGAGTTTAAGGTACATACAAAGCTTTGAAATGCTGCTTTAATATATGTAAAACATAAAGAACGCAGTTTAAATCTACTTGAAAACACAATGTCTTGCCCAGAAACACTGTTTAATCACTTAAAATGCCTTGAAATGCTATTTCAATGTATGTAAAACATAAAGAACACAGTTACAATCTACTTATTGCAAACTATAGAACAGAATGTTTTCTCTTAAACTAATCTTTGAAAGTTTCTTCTTAACTTGCATGAGATAGTAGTTGAGAACACAATGTTTGGCTCTAAAACAGAGTTTAAGGTACTTACAAAGCTTTGAAATGCTGTTTTAATGTATGTAAAACATAAAGAACACAGTTTAAATCTACTTGAAAACACAATGTCTTGCCCTGAAACACTGTTTAATCACTTAAAATGCCTTGAAATGCTATTTCAATGTATGTAAAACATAAAGAACACAGTTACAATCTACTTATTGCAAACTATAGAACAGAATGTTTTCTCTTAAACTAATCTTTGAAAGTTTCTTCTTAACTTGCATGAGATAGTAGTTGAGAACACAATGTTTGGCTCTAAAACAGAGTTTAAGGTACTTACAAAGCTTTGAAATGCTGTTTTAATGTATGTAAAACATAAAGAACACAGTTTAAATCTACTATAAAACACAATGTCTTGCCCTGAAACACTGTTTAATCACTTACAATGCCTTGAAACGCTGTTTCAATGTATGTAAAACATAAAGAACACAGTTACAATCTACTTATTGCAAACTATAGAACAGACTGTTTTCTCTTAAACTAATCTATGAAAGTTTCTTCTTAACTTGAATGAGATATTAGTTAAGAACACAATGTTTGGCTTTAAAACAGAGTTTAAGGTATATACAAAGCTTTGAAATGCTGTTTTAATGTATGTAAAACATAAAGAACACAGTTTAAATCTACTAGAAAACACAATGTCTTGCTCTGAAACACTGTTTAATCACTTACAATGCCATGAAACGCTGTTTCAATGTATGTAAAACATAAAGAACACAGTTACAATCTACGTATTGCAAACTATAGAACAGACTGTTTTCTCTTAAACTAATCTTTGAAAGTTTCTTCTTAACTTGCATGAGATAGTAATTGAGAACACAATGTTTGGCTCTAAAGCAGAGTTTAAGGTACTTACAAAGATTTGAAATGCTGTTTTAATGTATGTAAAACATAAAGAACACAGTTTAAATCTACTTGAAAACACAATGTCTTGCTCTGAAACACTATTTAATCACTTACAATGCCTTGAAACGCTATTTCAATGTATAAAAAACATAAAGAACACAGTTACAATCTACGTTTGGCAAGCTATAGAACAGACTGTTTTCTCTTAAACTAATCTTTGAAAGTTTCTTCTTAACTTGCATGAGATAGTAGTTGAGATCACAATGTTTGGCTCTAAAACAGAGTTTAAGGTACATACAAAGCTTTGAAATGCTGTTTTAATATATGTAAAACATAAAGAACGCAGTTTAAATCTACTTGAAAACACAATGTCTTGCTCTGAAACATTGTTTAATCACTTACAATGCCTTGAAACGCTGTTTCAATGTATGTAAAAAATGAAGAACACAGTTACAATCTACTTATTGCAAACTATAGAACAGACTGTTTTCTCTTAAACTAATCTTTGAAAGTTTCTTCTTAACTTGCATGAGATAGTAGTTGAGAACACAATGTTTGGCTCTAAAACAGAGTTTAAGGTACTTACAATGCTTTGAAATGCTGTTTTAATGTATGTAAAACATAAGAACACAGTTTAAATCTACTTGAAAACACAATGTCTTGCTCTGAAACACTGTTTAATCACTTAAAATGCCTTGAAATGCTATTTCAATGTATGTAAAACAAAGAACACAGTTACAATCTACTTATTGCAAACTATAGAACAGACTGTTTTCTCTTAAACTAATCTTTGAAAGATTCTTCTTAACTTGCATGAGATAGTAGTTGAGAACACAATGTTTGGCTCTAAAACAGAGTTTAAGGTACTTACAAAGCTTTGAAATGCTGTTTTAATGTATGTAAAACATAAAGAACACAGTTTAAATCTACTTGAAAACACAATGTCTTGCTCTGAAACACTGTTTAATCCCTTACAATGCCTTGAAACGCTGTTTCAATGTACGTAAAAGATAAAGAACACAGTTACAATCTACTTATTGCAAACTATAGAACAGACTGTTTTCTCTTAAACTAACCTTTGAAAGTTTCTTCTTAACTTGCATGAGATAGTAGTTGAGAACACAATGTTTGGCTCTAAAACAGAGTTTAAGGTACTTACAAAGCTTTGAAATGCTGTTTTAATGTATGTAAAACATAAAGAACACAGTTTAAATCTACTTGAAAACACAATGTCTTGCCCTGAAACACTGTTTAATCACTTAAAATGCCTTGAAATGGTATTTCAATGTATGTAAAACATAAAGAACACAGTTACAATCTACTTATTGCAAACTATAGAACAGACTGTTTTCTCTTAAACTAATCTTTGAAAGATTCTTCTTAACTTGCATGAGATAGTAGTTGAGAACACAATGTTTGGCTCTAAAACAGAGTTTAAGGTACTTACAAAGCTTTGAAATGCTGTTTTAATGTATGTAAAACATAAAGAACACAGTTTAAATCTACTTGAAAACACAATGTCTTGCTCTGAAACACTGTTTAATCCCTTACAATGCCTTGAAACGCTGTTTCAATGTATGTAAAAGATAAAGAACACAGTTACAATCTACTTATTGCAAACTATAGAACAGACTGTTTTCTCTTAAACTAACCTTTGAAAGTTTCTTCTTAACTTGCATGAGATAGTAGTTGAGAACACAATGTTTGGCTCTAAAACAGAGTTTAAGGTACTTACAAAGCTTTGAAATGCTGTTTTAATGTATGTAAAACATAAAGAACACAGTTTAAATCTACTTGAAAACACAATGTCTTGCTCTGAAACACTGTTTAATCCCTTACAATGCCTTGAAACGCTGTTTCAATGTATGTAAAAGATAAAGAACACAGTTACAATCTACTTATTGCAAACTATAGAACAGACTGTTTTCTCTTAAACTAATCTTTGAAAGTTTCTTCTTAACTTGCATGAGATAGTAGTTGAGAACACAATGTTTGGCTCTAAAACAGAGTTTAAGGTACTTACAAAGCTTTGAAATGCTATTTTAATGTATGTAAAACATAAAGAACACAGTTTAAATCTACTTGAAAACACAATGTCTTGCTCTGCAACACTATTTAATCACTTACAATGCCTTGAAACGCTATTTCATTGTATAAAAAACATAAAGAACACAGTTACAATCTACGTTTGGCAAGCTATAGAACAGACTGTTTTCTCTTAAACTAATCTTTGAAAGTTTCTTCTAAACTTGCATGAGATAGTAGTTGAGAACACAATGTTTGGCTCTAAAACAGAGTTTAAGGTACTTACAAAGCCTTGAAATGCTGTTTTAATGTATGTAAAACATAAAGAACACAGTTTAAATCTACTAGAAAACACAATGTCTTGCTCTGAAACACTGTTTAATCACTTACAATGCCATGAAACGCTATTTCAATGTATGTAAAACATAAAGCACACAGTTACAATCTACGTATTGCAAACTATAGAACAGACTGTTTTCTCTTAAACTAATCTTTGAAAGTTTCTTCTTAACTTGCATGAGATAGTAATTGAGAACACAATGTTTGGCTCTAAAGCAGAGTTTAAGGTACTTACAAAGATTTGAAATGCTGTTTTAATGTATGTAAAACATAAAGAACACAGTTTAAATCTACTTGAAAACACAATGTCTTGCTCTGAAACATTGTTTAATCACTTACAATGCCTTGAAACGCTGTTTCAATGAATGTAAAAAATGAACACAGTTACAATCTACTTATTGCAAACTATAGAACAGACTGTTTTCTCTTAAACTAATCTTTGAAAGTTTCTTCTTAACTTGCATGAGATAGTAGTTGAGATCACAATGTTTGGCTCTAAAACAGAGTTTAAGGTACATACAAAGCTTTGAAATGCTGTTTTAATATATGTAAAACATAAAGAACGCAGTTTAAATCTACTTGAAAACACAATGTCTTGCTCTGAAACATTGTTTAATCACTTACAATGCCTTGAAACGCTGTTTCAATGTATGTAAAAAATGAAGAACACAGTTACAATCTACTAATTGCAAACTATAGAACAGACTGTTTTCTCTTAAACTAATCTTTGAAAGTTTCTTCTTAACTTGCATGAGATAGTAGTTGAGAACACAATGTTTGGCTCTAAAACAGAGTTTAAGGTACTTACAATGCTTTGAAATGCTGTTTTAATGTATGTAAAACATAAGAACACAGTTTAAATCTACTTGAAAACACAATGTCTTGCTCTGAAACACTGTTTAATCACTTAAAATGCCTTGAAATGCTATTTCAATGTATGTAAAACAAAGAACACAGTTACAATCTACTTATTGCAAACTATAGAACAGACTGTTTTCTCTTAAACTAATCTTTGAAAGATTCTTCTTAACTTGCATGAGATAGTAGTTGAGAACACAATGTTTGGCTCTAAAACAGAGTTTAAGGTACTTACAAAGCTTTGAAATGCTGTTTTAATGTATGTAAAACATAAAGAACACAGTTTAAATCTACTTGAAAACACAATGTCTTGCTCTGAAACACTGTTTAATCCCTTACAATGCCTTGAAACGCTGTTTCAATGTACGTAAAAGATAAAGAACACAGTTACAATCTACTTATTGCAAACTATAGAACAGACTGTTTTCTCTTAAACTAACCTTTGAAAGTTTCTTCTTAACTTGCATGAGATAGTAGTTGAGAACACAATGTTTGGCTCTAAAACAGAGTTTAAGGTACTTACAAAGCTTTGAAATGCTGTTTTAATGTATGTAAAACATAAAGAACACAGTTTAAATCTACTTGAAAACACAATGTCTTGCCCTGAAACACTGTTTAATCACTTAAAATGCCTTGAAATGGTATTTCAATGTATGTAAAACATAAAGAACACAGTTACAATCTACTTATTGCAAACTATAGAACAGAATGTTTTCTCTTAAACTAATCTTTGAAAGTTTCTTCTTAACTTGCATGAGATAGTAGTTGAGAACACAATGTTTGGCTCTAAAACAGAGTTTAAGGTACTTACAAAGCTTTGAAATGCTGTTTTAATGTATGTAAAACATAAAGAACACAGTTTAAATCTACTTGAAAACACAATGTCTTTCTCGGAAACACTGTTTAATCACTTACAATGCCTTGAAATGCTATTTCAATGTATGTAAAACATAAAGAACACAGTTACAATCTACTTATTGCAAACTATAGAACAGACTGTTTTCTCTTAAACTAATCTTTGAAAGATTCTTCTTAACTTGCATGAGATAGTAGTTGAGAACACAATGTTTGGCTCTAAAACAGAGTTTAAGGTACTTACAAAGCTTTGAAATGCTGTTTTAATGTATGTAAAACATAAAGAACACAGTTTAAATCTACTTGAAAACACAATGTCTTGCTCTGAAACACTGTTTAATCCCTTACAATGCCTTGAAACGCTGTTTCAATGTATGTAAAAGATAAAGAACACAGTTACAATCTACTTATTGCAAACTATAGAACAGACTGTTTTCTCTTAAACTAACCTTTGAAAGTTTCTTCTTAACTTGCATGAGATAGTAGTTGAGAACACAATGTTTGGCTCTAAAACAGAGTTTAAGGTACTTACAAAGCTTTGAAATGCTGTTTTAATGTATGTAAAACATAAAGAACACAGTTTAAATCTACTTGAAAACACAATGTCTTGCTCTGAAACACTGTTTAATCCCTTACAATGCCTTGAAACGCTGTTTCAATGTATGTAAAAGATAAAGAACACAGTTACAATCTACTTATTGCAAACTATAGAACAGACTGTTTTCTCTTAAACTAATCTTTGAAAGTTTCTTCTTAACTTGCATGAGATAGTAGTTGAGAACACAATGTTTGGCTCTAAAACAGAGTTTAAGGTACTTACAAAGCTTTGAAATGCTATTTTAATGTATGTAAAACATAAAGAACACAGTTTAAATCTACTTGAAAACACAATGTCTTGCTCTGCAACACTATTTAATCACTTACAATGCCTTGAAACGCTATTTCATTGTATAAAAAACATAAAGAACACAGTTACAATCTACGTTTGGCAAGCTATAGAACAGACTGTTTTCTCTTAAACTAATCTTTGAAAGTTTCTTCTAAACTTGCATGAGATAGTAGTTGAGAACACAATGTTTGGCTCTAAAACAGAGTTTAAGGTACTTACAAAGCCTTGAAATGCTGTTTTAATGTATGTAAAACATAAAGAACACAGTTTAAATCTACTAGAAAACACAATGTCTTGCTCTGAAACACTGTTTAATCACTTACAATGCCATGAAATGCTATTTCAATGTATGTAAAACATAAAGAACACAGTTACAATCTACGTATTGCAAACTATAGAACAGACTGTTTTCTCTTAAACTAATCTTTGAAAGTTTCTTCTTAACTTGCATGAGATAGTAATTGAGAACACAATGTTTGGCTCTAAAGCAGAGTTTAAGGTACTTACAAAGATTTGAAATGCTGTTTTAATGTATGTAAAACATAAAGAACACAGTTTAAATCTACTTGAAAACACAATGTCTTGCTCTGAAACATTGTTTAATCACTTACAATGCCTTGAAACGCTGTTTCAATGAATGTAAAAAATGAACACAGTTACAATCTACTTATTGCAAACTATAGAACAGACTGTTTTCTCTTAAACTAATCTTTGAAAGTTTCTTCTTAACTTGCATGAGATAGTAGTTGAGAACACAATGTTTGGCTCTAAAACAGAGTTTAAGGTACTTACAATGCTTTGAAATGCTGTTTTAATGTATGTAAAACATAAGAACACAGTTTAAATCTACTTGAAAACACAATGTCTTGCTCTGAAACACTGTTTAATCACTTAAAATGCCTTGAAACGCTGTTTCAATGTATGTAAAAGATAAAGAACACAGTTACAATCTACTTATTGCAAACTATAGAACAGACTGTTTTCTCTTAAACTAATCTTTGAAAGTTTCTTCTTAACTTGCATGAGATAGTAGTTGAGATCACAATGTTTGGCTCTAAAACAGAGTTTAAGGTATATACAAAGCTTTGAAATGCTGTTTTAATGTATGTAAAACATAAAGAACACAGTTTATATCTACTTGAAAACACAATGTCTTGCTCTGAAAGACTGTTTAATCCCTTACAATGCCTTGAAACGCTGTTTCAATGTATGTAAAACATAAAGAACACAGTTACAATCTACTTATTGCAAACTATAGAACAGACTGTTTTCTCTTAAACTAATCTTTGAAAGTTTCTTCTTAACTTGCATGAGATAGTAGTTGAGATCACAATGTTTGGCTCTAAAACAGAGTTTAAGGTACATACAAAGCTTTGAAATGCTGTTTTAATATATGTAAAACATAAAGAACGCAGTTTAAATCTACTTGAAAACACAATGTCTTGCCCAGAAACACTGTTTAATCACTTAAAATGCCTTGAAATGCTATTTCAATGTATGTAAAACATAAAGAACACAGTTACAATCTACTTATTGCAAACTATAGAACAGAATGTTTTCTCTTAAACTAATCTTTGAAAGTTTCTTCTTAACTTGCATGAGATAGTAGTTGAGAACACAATGTTTGGCTCTAAAACAGAGTTTAAGGTACTTACAAAGCTTTGAAATGCTGTTTTAATGTATGTAAAACATAAAGAACACAGTTTAAATCTACTTGAAAACACAATGTCTTGCCCTGAAACACTGTTTAATCACTTAAAATGCCTTGAAATGCTATTTCAATGTTTGTAAAACATAAAGAACACAGTTACAATCTACTTATTGCAAACTATAGAACAGAATGTTTTCTCTTAAACTAATCTTTGAAAGTTTCTTCTTAACTTGCATGAGATAGTAGTTGAGAACACAATGTTTGGCTCTAAAACAGAGTTTAAGGTACTTACAAAGCTTTGAAATGCTGTTTTAATGTATGTAAAACATAAAGAACACAGTTTAAATCTACTAGAAAACACAATGTCTTGCCCTGAAACACTGTTTAATCACTTACAATGCCTTGAAACGCTGTTTCAATGTATGTAAAACATAAAGAACACAGTTACAATCTACTTATTGCAAACTATAGAACAGACTGTTTTCTCTTAAACTAATCTTTGAAAGTTTCTTCTTAACTTGCATGAGATAGTAATTGAGAACACAATGTTTGGCTCTAAAGCAGAGTTTAAGGTACTTACAAAGATTTGAAATGCTGTTTTAATGTATGTAAAACATAAAGAACGCAGTTTAAATCTACTTGAAAACACAATGTCTTGCCCAGAAACACTGTTTAATCACTTAAAATGCCTTGAAATGCTATTTCAATGTATGTAAAACATAAAGAACACAGTTACAATCTACTTATTGCAAACTATAGAACAGAATGTTTTCTCTTAAACTAATCTTTGAAAGTTTCTTCTTAACTTGCATGAGATAGTAGTTGAGAACACAATGTTTGGCTCTAAAACAGAGTTTAAGGTACTTACAAAGCTTTGAAATGCTGTTTTAATGTATGTAAAACATAAAGAACACAGTTTAAATCTACTTGAAAACACAATGTCTTGCCCTGAAACACTGTTTAATCACTTAAAATGCCTTGAAATGCTATTTCAATGTATGTAAAACATAAAGAACACAGTTACAATCTACGTATTGCAAACTATAGAACAGACTGTTTTCTCTTAAACTAATCTTTGAAAGTTTCTTCTTAACTTGCATGAGATAGTAATTGAGAACACAATGTTTGGCTCTAAAGCAGAGTTTAAGGTACTTACAAAGATTTGAAATGCTGTTTTAATGTATGTAAAACATAAAGAACACAGTTTAAATCTACTTGAAAACACAATGTCTTGCTCTGAAACACTATTTAATCACTTACAATGCCTTGAAACGCTATTTCAATGTATAAAAAACATAAAGAACACAGTTACAATCTACGTTTGGCAAGCTATAGAACAGACTGTTTTCTCTTAAACTAATCTTTGAAAGTTTCTTCTTAACTTGCATGAGATAGTAGTTGAGATCACAATGTTTGGCTCTAAAACAGAGTTTAAGGTACATACAAAGCTTTGAAATGCTGTTTTAATGTATGTAAAACATAAAGAACACAGTTTATATCTACTTGAAAACACAATGTCTTGCTCTGAAAGACTGTTTAATCCCTTACAATGCCTTGAAACGCTGTTTCAATGTATGTAAAACATAAAGAACACAGTTACAATCTACTTATTGCAAACTATAGAACAGACTGTTTTCTCTTAAACTAATCTTTGAAAGTTTCTTCTTAACTTGCATGAGATAGTAGTTGAGATCACAATGTTTGGCTCTAAAACAGAGTTTAAGGTACATACAAAGCTTTGAAATGCTGTTTTAATATATGTAAAACATAAAGAACGCAGTTTAAATCTACTTGAAAACACAATGTCTTGCCCAGAAACACTGTTTAATCACTTAAAATGCCTTGAAATGCTATTTCAATGTATGTAAAACATAAAGAACACAGTTACAATCTACTTATTGCAAACTATAGAACAGAATGTTTTCTCTTAAACTAATCTTTGAAAGTTTCTTCTTAACTTGCATGAGATAGTAGTTGAGAACACAATGTTTGGCTCTAAAACAGAGTTTAAGGTACTTACAAAGCTTTGAAATGCTGTTTTAATGTATGTAAAACATAAAGAACACAGTTTAAATCTACTTGAAAACACAATGTCTTGCCCTGAAACACTGTTTAATCACTTAAAATGCCTTGAAATGCTATTTCAATGTATGTAAAACATAAAGAACACAGTTACAATCTACTTATTGCAAACTATAGAACAGAATGTTTTCTCTTAAACTAATCTTTGAAAGTTTCTTCTTAACTTGCATGAGATAGTAGTTGAGAACACAATGTTTGGCTCTAAAACAGAGTTTAAGGTACTTACAAAGCTTTGAAATGCTGTTTTAATGTATGTAAAACATAAAGAACACAGTTTAAATCTACTAGAAAACACAATGTCTTGCCCTGAAACACTGTTTAATCACTTACAATGCCTTGAAACGCTGTTTCAATGTATGTAAAACATAAAGAACACAGTTACAATCTACTTATTGCAAACTATAGAACAGACTGTTTTCTCTTAAACTAATCTATGAAAGTTTCTTCTTAACTTGAATGAGATATTAGTTAAGAACACAATGTTTGGCTTTAAAACAGAGTTTAAGGTATATACAAAGCTTTGAAATGCTGTTTTAATGTATGTAAAACATAAAGAACACAGTTTAAATCTACTAGAAAACACAATGTCTTGCTCTGAAACACTGTTTAATCACTTACAATGCCATGAAACGCTGTTTCAATGTATGTAAAACATAAAGAACACAGTTACAATCTACGTATTGCAAACTATAGAACAGACTGTTTTCTCTTAAACTAATCTTTGAAAGTTTCTTCTTAACTTGCATGAGATAGTAATTGAGAACACAATGTTTGGCTCTAAAGCAGAGTTTAAGGTACTTACAAAGATTTGAAATGCTGTTTTAATGTATGTAAAACATAAAGAACACAGTTTAAATCTACTTGAAAACACAATGTCTTGCTCTGAAACACTATTTAATCACTTACA
Organism: Electrophorus electricus; assembly: GCF_041902795.1. NCBI lineage: Eukaryota > Metazoa > Chordata > Actinopteri > Gymnotiformes > Gymnotidae > Electrophorus > Electrophorus electricus. Next base: position 17,850,430 of record NC_137499.1, read on the forward strand.
ATGCCTTGAAACGCTATTTCAATGTATGTAAAACATAAAGAACACAGTTACAATCTACGTTTGGCAAGCTATAGAACAGACTGTTTTCTCTTAAACTAATCTTTGAAAGTTTCTTCTTAACTTGCATGAGATAGTAGTTGAGAACACAATGTTTGGCTCTAAAACAGAGTTTAAGGTACTTACAATGCTTTGAAATGCTGTTTTAATGTATGTAAAACATAAGAACACAGTTTAAATCTACTTGAAAACACAATGTCTTGCTCTGAAACACTGTTTAATCACTTAAAATGCCTTGAAATGCTATTTCAATGAATGTAAAACAAAGAACACAGTTACAATCTACTTATTGCAAACTATAGAACAGACTGTTTTCTCTTAAACTAATCTTTGAAAGATTCTTCTTAACTTGCATGAGATAGTAGTTGAGAACACAATGTTTGGCTCTAAAACAGAGTTTAAGGTACTTACAAAGCTTTGAAATGCTGTTTTAATGTATGTAAAACATAAAGAACACAGTTTAAATCTACTTGAAAACACAATGTCTTGCTCTGAAACACTGTTTAATCCCTTACAATGCCTTGAAACGCTGTTTCAATGTACGTAAAAGATAAAGAACACAGTTACAATCTACTTATTGCAAACTATAGAACAGACTGTTTTCTCTTAAACTAACCTTTGAAAGTTTCTTCTTAACTTGCATGAGATAGTAGTTGAGAACACAATGTTTGGCTCTAAAACAGAGTTTAAGGTACTTACAAAGCTTTGAAATGCTGTTTTAATGTATGTAAAACATAAAGAACACAGTTTAAATCTACTAGAAAACACAATGTCTTGCCCTGAAACACTGTTTAATCACTTACAATGCCTTGAAACGCTGTTTCAATGTATGTAAAACATAAAGAACACAGTTACAATCTACTTATTGCAAACTATAGAACAGACTGTTTTCTCTTAAACTAATCTATGAAAGTTTCTTCTTAACTTGAATGAGATATTAGTTAAGAACACAATGTTTGGCTTTAAAACAGAGTTTAAGGTATATACAAAGCTTTGAAATGCTGTTTTAATGTATGTAAAACATAAAGAACACAGTTTAAATCTACTTGAAAACACAATGTCTTGCTCTGAAACACTGTTTAATCACTTACAATGCCTTGAAATGCTATTTCAATGTATGTAAAACATAAAGAACACAGTTACAATCTACTTATTGCAAACTATAGAACAGACTGTTTTCTCTTAAACTAATCTTTGAAAGTTTCTTCTTAACTTGCATGAGATAGTAGTTGAGAACACAATGTTTGGCTCTAAAACAGAGTTTAAGGTACTTACAAAGCTTTGAAATGCTGTTTTAATGTATGTAAAACATAAAGAACACAATTTAAATCTACTAGAAAACACAATGTCTTGCCCTGAAACACTGTTTAATCACTTACAATGCCTTGAAAAGCTGTTTCAATGTATGTAAAACATAAAGAACACAGTTACAATCTATTTATTGCAAACTATAGAACAGACTGTTTTCTCTTAAACTAATCTTTGAAAGTTTCTTCTTAACTTGCATGAGATAGTAGTTGAGATCACAATGTTTGGCTCTAAAACAGAGTTTAAGGTACATACAAAGCTTTGAAATGCTGTTTTAATGTATGTAAAACATAAAGAACACAGTTTATATCTACTTGAAAACACAATGTCTTGCTCTGAAAGACTGTTTAATCCCTTACAATGCCTTGAAACGCTGTTTCAATGTATGTAAAAGATAAAGAACACAGTTACAATCTACTTATTGCAAACTATAGAACAGACTGTTTTCTCTTAAACTAATCTTTGAAAGTTTCTTCTTAACTTGCATGAGATAGTAGTTGAGATCACAATGTTTGGCTCTAAAACAGAGTTTAAGGTACATACAAAGCTTTGAAATGCTGCTTTAATATATGTAAAACATAAAGAACGCAGTTTAAATCTACTTGAAAACACAATGTCTTGCCCAGAAACACTGTTTAATCACTTAAAATGCCTTGAAATGCTATTTCAATGTATGTAAAACATAAAGAACATAGTTACAATCTACTTATTGCAAACTATAGAACAGAATGTTTTCTCTTAAACTAATCTTTGAAAGTTTCTTCTTAACTTGCATGAGATAGTAGTTGAGAACACAATGTTTGGCTCTAAAACAGAGTTTAAGGTACTTACAAAGCTTTGAAATGCTGTTTTAATGTATGTAAAACATAAAGAACACAGTTTAAATCTACTTGAAAACACAATGTCTTGCCCTGAAACACTGTTTAATCACTTAAAATGCCTTGAAATGCTATTTCAATGTATGTAAAACATAAAGAACACAGTTACAATCTACTTATTGCAAACTATAGAACAGAATGTTTTCTCTTAAACTAATCTTTGAAAGTTTCTTCTTAACTTGCATGAGATAGTAGTTGAGAACACAATGTTTGGCTCTAAAACAGAGTTTAAGGTACTTACAAAGCTTTGAAATGCTGTTTCAATGTATGTAAAACATAAAGAACACAGTTTAAATCTACTATAAAACACAATGTCTTGCCCTGAAACACTGTTTAATCACTTACAATGCCTTGAAACGCTGTTTCAATGTATGTAAAACATAAAGAACACAGTTACAATCTACTTATTGCAAACTATAGAACAGACTGTTTTCTCTTAAAGTAATCTATGAAAGTTTCTTCTTAACTTGAATGAGATATTAGTTAAGAACACAATGTTTGGCTTTAAAACAGAGTTTAAGGTATATACAAAGCTTTGAAATGCTGTTTTAATGTATGTAAAACATAAAGAACACAGTTTAAATCTACTAGAAAACACAATGTCTTGCTCTGAAACACTGTTTAATCACTTACAATGCCATGAAACGCTGTTTCAATGTATGTAAAACATAAAGAACACAGTTACAATCTACGTATTGCAAACTATAGAACAGACTGTTTTCTCTTAAACTAATCTTTGAAAGTTTCTTCTTAACTTGCATGAGATAGTAATTGAGAACACAATGTTTGGCTCTAAAGCAGAGTTTAAGGTACTTACAAAGATTTGAAATGCTGTTTTAATGTATGTAAAACATAAAGAACACAGTTTAAATCTACTTGAAAACACAATGTCTTGCTCTGAAACACTATTTAATCACTTACAATGCCTTGAAACGCTATTTCAATGTATAAACAACATAAAGAACACAGTTACAATCTACGTTTGGCAAGCTATAGAACAGACTGTTTTCTCTTAAACTAATCTTTGAAAGTTTCTTCTTAACTTGCATGACATAGTAGTTGAGATCACAATGTTTGGCTCTAAAACATAGTTTAAGGTACATACAAAGCTTTGAAATGCTGTTTTAATATATGTAAAACATAAAGAACGCAGTTTAAATCTACTTGAAAACACAATGTCTTGCTCTGAAACATTGATTAATCACTTACAATGCCTTGAAACGCTGTTTCAATGTATGTAAAAAATGAAGAACACAGTTACAATCTACTTATTGCAAACTATAGAACAGACTGTTTTCTCTTAAACTAATCTTTGAAAGTTTCTTCTTAACTTGCATGAGATAGTAGTTGAGAACACAATGTTTGGCTCTAAAACAGAGTTTAAGGTACTTACAATGCTTTGAAATGCTGTTTTAATGTATGTAAAACATAAGAACACAGTTTAAATCTACTTGAAAACACAATGTCTTGCTCTGAAACACTGTTTAATCACTTAAAATGCCTTGAAATGCTATTTCAATGTATGTAAAACAAAGAACACAGTTACAATCTACTTATTGCAAACTATAGAACAGACTGTTTTCTCTTAAACTAATCTTTGAAAGATTCTTCTTAACTTGCATGAGATAGTAGTTGAGAACACAATGTTTGGCTCTAAAACAGAGTTTAAGGTACTTACAAAGCTTTGAAATGCTGTTTTAATGTATGTAAAACATAAAGAACACAGTTTAAATCTACTTGAAAACACAATGTCTTGCTCTGAAACACTGTTTAATCCCTTACAATGCCTTGAAACGCTGTTTCAATGTACGTAAAAGATAAAGAACACAGTTACAATCTACTTATTGCAAACTATAGAACAGACTGTTTTCTCTTAAACTAACCTTTGAAAGTTTCTTCTTAACTTGCATGAGATAGTAGTTGAGAACACAATGTTTGGCTCTAAAACAGAGTTTAAGGTACTTACAAAGCTTTGAAATGCTGTTTTAATGTATGTAAAACATAAAGAACACAGTTTAAATCTACTAGAAAACACAATGTCTTGCCCTGAAACACTGTTTAATCACTTACAATGCCTTGAAACGCTGTTTCAATGTATGTAAAACATAAAGAACACAGTTACAATCTACTTATTGCAAACTATAGAACAGACTGTTTTCTCTTAAACTAATCTATGAAAGTTTCTTCTTAACTTGAATGAGATATTAGTTAAGAACACAATGTTTGGCTTTAAAACAGAGTTTAAGGTATATACAAAGCTTTGAAATGCTGTTTTAATGTATGTAAAACATAAAGAACACAGTTTAAATCTACTTGAAAACACAATGTCTTGCTCTGAAACACTGTTTAATCACTTACAATGCCTTGAAATGCTATTTCAATGTATGTAAAACATAAAGAACACAGTTACAATCTACTTATTGCAAACTATAGAACAGACTGTTTTCTCTTAAACTAATCTTTGAAAGTTTCTTCTTAACTTGCATGAGATAGTAGTTGAGAACACAATGTTTGGCTCTAAAACAGAGTTTAAGGTACTTACAAAGCTTTGAAATGCTGTTTTAATGTATGTAAAACATAAAGAACACAATTTAAATCTACTAGAAAACACAATGTCTTGCCCTGAAACACTGTTTAATCACTTACAATGCCTTGAAAAGCTGTTTCAATGTATGTAAAACATAAAGAACACAGTTACAATCTATTTATTGCAAACTATAGAACAGACTGTTTTCTCTTAAACTAATCTTTGAAAGTTTCTTCTTAACTTGCATGAGATAGTAGTTGAGATCACAATGTTTGGCTCTAAAACAGAGTTTAAGGTACATACAAAGCTTTGAAATGCTGTTTTAGTGTATGTAAAACATAAAGAACACAGTTTATATCTACTTGAAAACACAATGTCTTGCTCTGAAAGACTGTTTAATCCCTTACAATGCCTTGAAACGCTGTTTCAATGTATGTAAAAGATAAAGAACACAGTTACAATCTACTTATTGCAAACTATAGAACAGACTGTTTTCTCTTAAACTAATCTTTGAAAGTTTCTTCTTAACTTGCATGAGATAGTAGTTGAGATCACAATGTTTGGCTCTAAAACAGAGTTTAAGGTACATACAAAGCTTTGAAATGCTGCTTTAATATATGTAAAACATAAAGAACGCAGTTTAAATCTACTTGAAAACACAATGTCTTGCCCAGAAACACTGTTTAATCACTTAAAATGCCTTGAAATGCTATTTCAATGTATGTAAAACATAAAGAACACAGTTACAATCTACTTATTGCAAACTATAGAACAGAATGTTTTCTCTTAAACTAATCTTTGAAAGTTTCTTCTTAACTTGCATGAGATAGTAGTTGAGAACACAATGTTTGGCTCTAAAACAGAGTTTAAGGTACTTACAAAGCTTTGAAATGCTGTTTTAATGTATGTAAAACATAAAGAACACAGTTTAAATCTACTTGAAAACACAATGTCTTGCCCTGAAACACTGTTTAATCACTTAAAATGCCTTGAAATGCTATTTCAATGTATGTAAAACATAAAGAACACAGTTACAATCTACTTATTGCAAACTATAGAACAGAATGTTTTCTCTTAAACTAATCTTTGAAAGTTTCTTCTTAACTTGCATGAGATAGTAGTTGAGAACACAATGTTTGGCTCTAAAACAGAGTTTAAGGTACTTACAAAGCTTTGAAATGCTGTTTCAATGTATGTAAAACATAAAGAACACAGTTTAAATCTACTATAAAACACAATGTCTTGCCCTGAAACACTGTTTAATCACTTACAATGCCTTGAAACGCTGTTTCAATGTATGTAAAACATAAAGAACACAGTTACAATCTACTTATTGCAAACTATAGAACAGACTGTTTTCTCTTAAACTAATCTATGAAAGTTTCTTCTTAACTTGAATGAGATATTAGTTAAGAACACAATGTTTGGCTTTAAAACAGAGTTTAAGGTATATACAAAGCTTTGAAATGCTGTTTTAATGTAGGTAAAACATAAAGAACACAGTTTAAATCTACTAGAAAACACAATGTCTTGCTCTGAAACACTGTTTAATCACTTACAATGCCATGAAACGCTGTTTCAATGTATGTAAAACATAAAGAACACAGTTACAATCTACGTATTGCAAACTATAGAACAGACTGTTTTCTCTTAAACTAATCTTTGAAAGTTTCTTCTTAACTTGCATGAGATAGTAATTGAGAACACAATGTTTGGCTCTAAAGCAGAGTTTAAGGTACTTACAAAGATTTGAAATGCTGTTTTAATGTATGTAAAACATAAAGAACACAGTTTAAATCTACTTGAAAACACAATGTCTTGCTCTGAAACACTATTTAATCACTTACAATGCCTTGAAACGCTATTTCAATGTATAAAAAACATAAAGAACACAGTTACAATCTACGTTTGGCAAGCTATAGAACAGACTGTTTTCTCTTAAACTAATCTTTGAAAGTTTCTTCTTAACTTGCATGACATAGTAGTTGAGATCACAATGTTTGGCTCTAAAACAGAGTTTAAGGTACATACAAAGCTTTGAAATGCTGTTTTAATATATGTAAAACATAAAGAACGCAGTTTAAACCTACTTGAAAACACAATGTCTTGCTCTGAAACATTGTTTAATCACTTACAATGCCTTGAAACGCTGTTTCAATGTATGTAAAAAATGAAGAACACAGTTACAATCTACTTATTGCAAACTATAGAACAGACTGTTTTCTCTTAAACTAATCTTTGAAAGTTTCTTCTTAACTTGCATGAGATAGTAGTTGAGAACACAATGTTTGGCTCTAAAACAGAGTTTAAGGTACTTACAATGCTTTGAAATGCTGTTTTAATGTATGTAAAACATAAGAACACAGTTTAAATCTACTTGAAAACACAATGTCTTGCTCTGAAACACTGTTTAATCACTTAAAATGCCTTGAAATGCTATTTCAATGTATGTAAAACAAAGAACACAGTTACAATCTACTTATTGCAAACTATAGAACAGACTGTTTTCTCTTAAACTAATCTTTGAAAGATTCTTCTTAACTTGCATGAGATAGTAGTTGAGAACACAATGTTTGGCTCTAAAACAGAGTTTAAGGTACTTACAAAGCTTTGAAATGCTGTTTTAATGTATGTAAAACATAAAGAACACAGTTTAAATCTACTTGAAAACACAATGTCTTGCTCTGAAACACTGTTTAATCCCTTACAATGCCTTGAAACGCTGTTTCAATGTACGTAAAAGATAAAGAACACAGTTACAATCTACTTATTGCAAACTATAGAACAGACTGTTTTCTCTTAAACTAACCTTTGAAAGTTTCTTCTTAACTTGCATGAGATAGTAGTTGAGAACACAATGTTTGGCTCTAAAACAGAGTTTAAGGTACTTACAAAGCTTTGAAATGCTGTTTTAATGTATGTAAAACATAAAGAACACAGTTTAAATCTACTAGAAAACACAATGTCTTGCCCTGAAACACTGTTTAATCACTTACAATGCCTTGAAACGCTGTTTCAATGTATGTAAAACATAAAGAACACAGTTACAATCTACTTATTGCAAACTATAGAACAGACTGTTTTCTCTTAAACTAATCTATGAAAGTTTCTTCTTAACTTGAATGAGATATTAGTTAAGAACACAATGTTTGGCTTTAAAACAGAGTTTAAGGTATATACAAAGCTTTGAAATGCTGTTTTAATGTATGTAAAACATAAAGAACACAGTTTAAATCTACTTGAAAACACAATGTCTTGCTCTGAAACACTGTTTAATCACTTACAATGCCTTGAAATGCTATTTCAATGTATGTAAAACATAAAGAACACAGTTACAATCTACTTATTGCAAACTATAGAACAGACTGTTTTCTCTTAAACTAATCTTTGAAAGTTTCTTCTTAACTTGCATGAGATAGTAGTTGAGAACACAATGTTTGGCTCTAAAACAGAGTTTAAGGTACTTACAAAGCTTTGAAATGCTGTTTTAATGTATGTAAAACATAAAGAACACAATTTAAATCTACTAGAAAACACAATGTCTTGCCCTGAAACACTGTTTAATCACTTACAATGCCTTGAAAAGCTGTTTCAATGTATGTAAAACATAAAGAACACAGTTACAATCTATTTATTGCAAACTATAGAACAGACTGTTTTCTCTTAAACTAATCTTTGAAAGTTTCTTCTTAACTTGCATGAGATAGTAGTTGAGATCACAATGTTTGGCTCTAAAACAGAGTTTAAGGTACATACAAAGCTTTGAAATGCTGTTTTAATGTATGTAAAACATAAAGAACACAGTTTATATCTACTTGAAAACACAATGTCTTGCTCTGAAAGACTGTTTAATCCCTTACAATGCCTTGAAACGCTGTTTCAATGTATGTAAAAGATAAAGAACACAGTTACAATCTACTTATTGCAAACTATAGAACAGACTGTTTTCTCTTAAACTAATCTTTGAAAGTTTCTTCTTAACTTGCATGAGATAGTAGTTGAGATCACAATGTTTGGCTCTAAAACAGAGTTTAAGGTACATACAAAGCTTTGAAATGCTGCTTTAATATATGTAAAACATAAAGAACGCAGTTTAAATCTACTTGAAAACACAATGTCTTGCCCAGAAACACTGTTTAATCACTTAAAATGCCTTGAAATGCTATTTCAATGTATGTAAAACATAAAGAACACAGTTACAATCTACTTATTGCAAACTATAGAACAGAATGTTTTCTCTTAAACTAATCTTTGAAAGTTTCTTCTTAACTTGCATGAGATAGTAGTTGAGAACACAATGTTTGGCTCTAAAACAGAGTTTAAGGTACTTACAAAGCTTTGAAATGCTGTTTTAATGTATGTAAAACATAAAGAACACAGTTTAAATCTACTTGAAAACACAATGTCTTGCCCTGAAACACTGTTTAATCACTTAAAATGCCTTGAAATGCTATTTCAATGTATGTAAAACAAAGAACACAGTTACAATCTACTTATTGCAAACTATAGAACAGACTGTTTTCTCTTAAACTAATCTTTGAAAGATTCTTCTTAACTTGCATGAGATAGTAGTTGAGAACACAATGTTTGGCTCTAAAACAGAGTTTAAGGTACTTACAAAGCTTTGAAATGCTGTTTTAATGTATGTAAAACATAAAGAACACAGTTTAAATCTACTTGAAAACACAATGTCTTGCTCTGAAACACTGTTTAATCCCTTACAATGCCTTGAAACGCTGTTTCAATGTACGTAAAAGATAAAGAACACAGTTACAATCTACTTATTGCAAACTATAGAACAGACTGTTTTCTCTTAAACTAACCTTTGAAAGTTTCTTCTTAACTTGCATGAGATAGTAGTTGAGAACACAATGTTTGGCTCTAAAACAGAGTTTAAGGTACTTACAAAGCTTTGAAATGCTGTTTTAATGTATGTAAAACATAAAGAACACAGTTTAAATCTACTAGAAAACACAATGTCTTGCCCTGAAACACTGTTTAATCACTTACAATGCCTTGAAACGCTGTTTCAATGTATGTAAAACATAAAGAACACAGTTACAATCTACTTATTGCAAACTATAGAACAGACTGTTTTCTCTTAAACTAATCTATGAAAGTTTCTTCTTAACTTGAATGAGATATTAGTTAAGAACACAATGTTTGGCTTTAAAACAGAGTTTAAGGTATATACAAAGCTGTGAAATGCTGTTTTAATGTATGTAAAACATAAAGAACACAGTTTAAATCTACTTGAAAACACAATGTCTTGCTCTGAAACACTGTTTAATCACTTACAATGCCTTGAAATGCTATTTCAATGTATGTAAAACATAAAGAACACAGTTACAATCTACTTATTGCAAACTATAGAACAGACTGTTTTCTCTTAAACTAATCTTTGAAAGTTTCTTCTTAACTTGCATGAGATAGTAGTTGAGAACACAATGTTTGGCTCTAAAACAGAGTTTAAGGTACTTACAAAGCTTTGAAATGCTGTTTTAATGTATGTAAAACATAAAGAACACAATTTAAATCTACTAGAAAACACAATGTCTTGCCCTGAAACACTGTTTAATCACTTACAATGCCTTGAAAAGCTGTTTCAATGTATGTAAAACATAAAGAACACAGTTACAATCTATTTATTGCAAACTATAGAACAGACTGTTTTCTCTTAAACTAATCTTTGAAAGTTTCTTCTTAACTTGCATGAGATAGTAGTTGAGATCACAATGTTTGGCTCTAAAACAGAGTTTAAGGTACATACAAAGCTTTGAAATGCTGTTTTAATGTATGTAAAACATAAAGAACACAGTTTATATCTACTTGAAAACACAATGTCTTGCTCTGAAAGACTGTTTAATCCCTTACAATGCCTTGAAACGCTGTTTCAATGTATGTAAAAGATAAAGAACACAGTTACAATCTACTTATTGCAAACTATAGAACAGACTGTTTTCTCTTAAACTAATCTTTGAAAGTTTCTTCTTAACTTGCATGAGATAGTAGTTGAGATCACAATGTTTGGCTCTAAAACAGAGTTTAAGGTACATACAAAGCTTTGAAATGCTGCTTTAATATATGTAAAACATAAAGAACGCAGTTTAAATCTACTTGAAAACACAATGTCTTGCCCAGAAACACTGTTTAATCACTTAAAATGCCTTGAAATGCTATTTCAATGTATGTAAAACATAAAGAACACAGTTACAATCTACTTATTGCAAACTATAGAACAGAATGTTTTCTCTTAAACTAATCTTTGAAAGTTTCTTCTTAACTTGCATGAGATAGTAGTTGAGAACACAATGTTTGGCTGTAAAACAGAGTTTAAGGTACTTACAAAGCTTTGAAATGCTGTTTTAATGTATGTAAAACATAAAGAACACAGTTTAAATCTACTTGAAAACACAATGTCTTGCCCTGAAACACTGTTTAATCACTTAAAATGCCTTGAAATGCTATTTCAATGTATGTAAAACATAAAGAACACAGTTACAATCTACTTATTGCAAACTATAGAACAGAATGTTTTCTCTTAAACTAATCTTTGAAAGTTTCTTCTTAACTTGCATGAGATAGTAGTTGAGAACACAATGTTTGGCTCTAAAACAGAGTTTAAGGTACTTACAAAGCTTTGAAATGCTGTTTCAATGTATGTAAAACATAAAGAACACAGTTTAAATCTACTATAAAACACAATGTCTTGCCCTGAAACACTGTTTAATCACTTACAATGCCTTGAAACGCTGTTTCAATGTATGTAAAACATAAAGAACACAGTTACAATCTACTTATTGCAAACTATAGAACAGACTGTTTTCTCTTAAACTAATCTATGAAAGTTTCTTCTTAACTTGAATGAGATATTAGTTAAGAACACAATGTTTGGCTTTAAAACAGAGTTTAAGGTATATACAAAGCTTTGAAATGCTGTTTTAATGTATGTAAAACATAAAGAACACAGTTTAAATCTACTAGAAAACACAATGTCTTGCTCTGAAACACTGTTTAATCACTTACAATGCCATGAAACGCTGTTTCAATGTATGTAAAACATAAAGAACACAGTTACAATCTACGTATTGCAAACTATAGAACAGACTGTTTTCTCTTAAACTAATCTTTGAAAGTTTCTTCTTAACTTGCATGAGATAGTAATTGAGAACACAATGTTTGGCTCTAAAGCAGAGTTTAAGGTACTTACAAAGATTTGAAATGCTGTTTTAATGTATGTAAAACATAAAGAACACAGTTTAAATCTACTTGAAAACACAATGTCTTGCTCTGAAACACTATTTAATCACTTACAATGCCTTGAAACGCTATTTCAATGTATAAAAAACATAAAGAACACAGTTACAATCTACGTTTGGCAAGCTATAGAACAGACTGTTTTCTCTTAAACTAATCTTTGAAAGTTTCTTCTTAACTTGCATGAGATAGTAGTTGAGATCACAATGTTTGGCTCTAAAACAGAGTTTAAGGTACATACAAAGCTTTGAAATGCTGTTTTAATATATGTAAAACATAAAGAACGCAGTTTAAATCTACTTGAAAACACAATGTCTTGCTCTGAAACATTGTTTAATCACTTACAATGCCTTGAAACGCTGTTTCAATGTATGTAAAAAATGAAGAACACAGTTACAATCTACTTATTGCAAACTATAGAACAGACTGTTTTCTCTTAAACTAATCTTTGAAAGTTTCTTCTTAACTTGCATGAGATAGTAGTTGAGAACACAATGTTTGGCTCTAAAACAGAGTTTAAGGTACTTACAATGCTTTGAAATGCTGTTTTAATGTATGTAAAACATAAAGAACACAGTTTAAATCTACTATAAAACACAATGTCTTGCCCTGAAACACTGTTTAATCACTTACAATGCCTTGAAACGCTGTTTCAATGTATGTAAAACATAAAGAACACAGTTACAATCTACTTATTGCAAACTATAGAACAGACTGTTTTCTCTTAAACTAATCTATGAAAGTTTCTTCTTAACTTGAATGAGATATTAGTTAAGAACACAATGTTTGGCTTTAAAACAGAGTTTAAGGTATATACAAAGCTTTGAAATGCTGTTTCAATGTATGTAAAACATAAAGAACACAGTTTAAATCTACTTGAAAACACAATGTCTTGCTCTGAAACACTGTTTAATCCCTTACAATGCCTTGAAACGCTGTTTCAATGTACGTAAAAGATAAAGAACACAGTTACAATCTACTTATTGCAAACTATAGAACAGACTGTTTTCTCTTAAACTAACCTTTGAAAGTTTCTTCTTAACTTGCATGAGATAGTAGTTGAGAACACAATGTTTGGCTCTAAAACAGAGTTTAAGGTACTTACAAAGCTTTGAAATGCTGTTTTAATGTATGTAAAACATAAAGAACACAGTTTAAATCTACTAGAAAACACAATGTCTTGCCCTGAAACACTGTTTAATCACTTACAATGCCTTGAAACGCTGTTTCAATGTATGTAAAACATAAAGAACACAGTTACAATCTACTTATTGCAAACTATAGAACAGACTGTTTTCTCTTAAACTAATCTATGAAAGTTTCTTCTTAACTTGAATGAGATATTAGTTAAGAACACAATGTTTGGCTTTAAAACAGAGTTTAAGGTATATACAAAGCTTTGAAATGCTGTTTTAATGTATGTAAAACATAAAGAACACAGTTTAAATCTACTTGAAAACACAATGTCTTGCTCTGAAACACTGTTTAATCACTTACAATGCCTTGAAATGCTATTTCAATGTATGTAAAACATAAAGAACACAGTTACAATCTACTTATTGCAAACTATAGAACAGACTGTTTTCTCTTAAACTAATCTTTGAAAGTTTCTTCTTAACTTGCATGAGATAGTAGTTGAGAACACAATGTTTGGCTCTAAAACAGAGTTTAAGGTACTTACAAAGCTTTGAAATGCTGTTTTAATGTATGTAAAACATAAAGAACACAATTTAAATCTACTAGAAAACACAATGTCTTGCCCTGAAACACTGTTTAATCACTTACAATGCCTTGAAAAGCTGTTTCAATGTATGTAAAACATAAAGAACACAGTTACAATCTATTTATTGCAAACTATAGAACAGACTGTTTTCTCTTAAACTAATCTTTGAAAGTTTCTTCTTAACTTGCATGAGATAGTAGTTGAGATCACAATGTTTGGCTCTAAAACAGAGTTTAAGGTACATACAAAGCTTTGAAATGCTGTTTTAATGTATGTAAAACATAAAGAACACAGTTTATATCTACTTGAAAACACAATGTCTTGCTCTGAAAGACTGTTTAATCCCTTACAATGCCTTGAAACGCTGTTTCAATGTATGTAAAAGATAAAGAACACAGTTACAATCTACTTATTGCAAACTATAGAACAGACTGTTTTCTCTTAAACTAATCTTTGAAAGTTTCTTCTTAACTTGCATGAGATAGTAGTTGAGATCACAATGTTTGGCTCTAAAACAGAGTTTAAGGTACATACAAAGCTTTGAAATGCTGCTTTAATATATGTAAAACATAAAGAACGCAGTTTAAATCTACTTGAAAACACAATGTCTTGCCCAGAAACACTGTTTAATCACTTAAAATGCCTTGAAATGCTATTTCAATGTATGTAAAACATAAAGAACACAGTTACAATCTACTTATTGCAAACTATAGAACAGAATGTTTTCTCTTAAACTAATCTTTGAAAGTTTCTTCTTAACTTGCATGAGATAGTAGTTGAGAACACAATGTTTGGCTCTAAAACAGAGTTTAAGGTACTTACAAAGCTTTGAAATGCTGTTTTAATGTATGTAAAACATAAAGAACACAGTTTAAATCTACTTGAAAACACAATGTCTTGCCCTGAAACACTGTTTAATCACTTAAAATGCCTTGAAATGCTATTTCAATGTATGTAAAACATAAAGAACACAGTTACAATCTACTTATTGCAAACTATAGAACAGAATGTTTTCTCTTAAACTAATCTTTGAAAGTTTCTTCTTAACTTGCATGAGATAGTATTTGAGAACACAATGTTTGGCTCTAAAACAGAGTTTAAGGTACTTACAAAGCTTTGAAATGCTGTTTCAATGTATGTAAAACATAAAGAACACAGTTTAAATCTACTATAAAACACAATGTCTTGCCCTGAAACACTGTTTAATCACTTACAATGCCTTGAAACGCTGTTTCAATGTATGTAAAACATAAAGAACACAGTTACAATCTACTTATTGCAAACTATAGAACAGACTGTTTTCTCTTAAACTAATCTATGAAAGTTTCTTCTTAACTTGAATGAGATATTAGTTAAGAACACAATGTTTGGCTTTAAAACAGAGTTTAAGGTATATACAAAGCTTTGAAATGCTGTTTTAATGTATGTAAAACATAAAGAACACAGTTTAAATCTACTAGAAAACACAATGTCTTGCTCTGAAACACTGTTTAATCACTTACAATGCCATGAAACGCTGTTTCAATGTATGTAAAACATAAAGAACACAGTTACAATCTACGTATTGCAAACTATAGAACAGACTGTTTTCTCTTAAACTAATCTTTGAAAGTTTCTTCTTAACTTGCATGAGATAGTAATTGAGAACACAATGTTTGGCTCTAAAGCAGAGTTTAAGGTACTTACAAAGATTTGAAATGCTGTTTTAATGTATGTAAAACATAAAGAACACAGTTTAAATCTACTTGAAAACACAATGTCTTGCTCTGAAACACTATTTAATCACTTACAATGCCTTGAAACGCTATTTCAATGTATAAAAAACATAAAGAACACAGTTACAATCTACGTTTGGCAAGCTATAGAACAGACTGTTTTCTCTTAAACTAATCTTTGAAAGTTTCTTCTTAACTTGCATGAGATAGTAGTTGAGATCACAATGTTTGGCTCTAAAACAGAGTTTAAGGTACATACAAAGCTTTGAAATGCTGTTTTAATATATGTAAAACATAAAGAACGCAGTTTAAATCTACTTGAAAACACAATGTCTTGCTCTGAAACATTGTTTAATCACTTACAATGCCTTGAAACGCTGTTTCAATGTATGTAAAAAATGAAGAACACAGTTACAATCTACTTATTGCAAACTATAGAACAGACTGTTTTCTCTTAAACTAATCTTTGAAAGTTTCTTCTTAACTTGCATGAGATAGTAGTTGAGAACACAATGTTTGGCTCTAAAACAGAGTTTAAGGTACTTACAATGCTTTGAAATGCTGTTTTAATGTATGTAAAACATAAGAACACAGTTTAAATCTACTTGAAAACACAATGTCTTGCTCTGAAACACTGTTTAATCACTTAAAATGCCTTGAAATGCTATTTCAATGTATGTAAAACAAAGAACACAGTTACAATCTACTTATTGCAAACTATAGAACAGACTGTTTTCTCTTAAACTAATCTTTGAAAGATTCTTCTTAACTTGCATGAGATAGTAGTTGAGAACACAATGTTTGGCTCTAAAACAGAGTTTAAGGTACTTACAAAGCTTTGAAATGCTGTTTTAATGTATGTAAAACATAAAGAACACAGTTTAAATCTACTTGAAAATACAATGTCTTGCTCTGAAACACTGTTTAATCCCTTACAATGCCTTGAAACGCTGTTTCAATGTACGTAAAAGATAAAGAACACAGTTACAATCTACTTATTGCAAACTATAGAACAGACTGTTTTCTCTTAAACTAACCTTTGAAAGTTTCTTCTTAACTTGCATGAGATAGTAGTTGAGAACACAATGTTTGGCTCTAAAACAGAGTTTAAGGTACTTACAAAGCTTTGAAATGCTGTTTTAATGTATGTAAAACATAAAGAACACAGTTTAAATCTACTTGAAAACACAATGTCTTGCCCTGAAACACTGTTTAATCACTTAAAATGCCTTGAAATGCTATTTCAATGTATGTAAAACATAAAGAACACAGTTACAATCTACTTATTGCAAACTATAGAACAGAATGTTTTCTCTTAAACTAATCTTTGAAAGTTTCTTCTTAACTTGCATGAGATAGTAGTTGAGAACACAATGTTTGGCTCTAAAACAGAGTTTAAGGTACTTACAAAGCTTTGAAATGCTGTTTTAATGTATGTAAAACATAAAGAACACAGTTTAAATCTACTAGAAAACACAATGTCTTGCCCTGAAACACTGTTTAATCACTTACAATGCCTTGAAACGCTGTTTCAATGTATGTAAAACATAAAGAACACAGTTACAATCTACTTATTGCAAACTATAGAACAGACTGTTTTCTCTTAAACTAATCTATGAAAGTTTCTTCTTAACTTGAATGAGATATTAGTTAAGAACACAATGTTTGGCTTTAAAACAGAGATTAAGGTATATACAAAGCTTTGAAATGCTGTTTTAATGTATGTAAAACATAAAGAACACAGTTTAAATCTACTAGAAAGCACAATGTCTTGCTCTGAAACACTGTTTAATCACTTACAATGCCATGAAACGCTGTTTCAATGTATGTAAAACATAAAGAACACAGTTACAATCTACGTATTGCAAACTATAGAACAGACTGTTTTCTCTTAAACTAATCTTTGAAAGTTTCTTCTTAACTTGCATGAGATAGTAATTGAGAACACAATGTTTGGCTCTAAAGCAGAGTTTAAGGTACTTACAAAGATTTGAAATGCTGTTTTAATGTATGTAAAACATAAAGAACACAGTTTAAATCTACTTGAAAACACAATGTCTTGCTCTGAAACACTATTTAATCACTTACAATGCCTTGAAACGCTATTTCAATGTATAAAAAACATAAAGAACACAGTTACAATCTACGTTTGGCAAGCTATAGAACAGACTGTTTTCTCTTAAACTAATCTTTGAAAGTTTCTTCTTAACTTGCATGAGATAGTAGTTGAGATCACAATGTTTGGCTCTAAAACAGAGTTTAAGGTACATACAAAGCTTTGAAATGCTGTTTTAATATATGTAAAACATAAAGAACGCAGTTTAAATCTACTTGAAAACACAATGTCTTGCTCTGAAACATTGTTTAATCACTTACAATGCCTTGAAACGCTGTTTCAATGTATGTAAAAAATGAAGAACACAGTTACAATCTACTTATTGCAAACTATAGAACAGACTGTTTTCTCTTAAACTAATCTTTGAAAGTTTCTTCTTAACTTGCATGAGATAGTAGTTGAGAACACAATGTTTGGCTCTAAAACAGAGTTTAAGGTACTTACAATGCTTTGAAATGCTGTTTTAATGTATGTAAAACATAAGAACACAGTTTAAATCTACTTGAAAACACAATGTCTTGCTCTGAAACACTGTTTAATCACTTAAAATGCCTTGAAATGCTATTTCAATGTATGTAAAACAAAGAACACAGTTACAATCTACTTATTGCAAACTATAGAACAGACTGTTTTCTCTTAAACTAATCTTTGAAAGATTCTTCTTAACTTGCATGAGATAGTAGTTGAGAACACAATGTTTGGCTCTAAAACAGAGTTTAAGGTACTTACAAAGCTTTGAAATGCTGTTTTAATGTATGTAAAACATAAAGAACACAGTTTAAATCTACTTGAAAACACAATGTCTTGCTCTGAAACTGTTTAATCCCTTACAATGCCTTGAAACGCTGTTTCAATGTACGTAAAAGATAAAGAACACAGTTACAATCTACTTATTGCAAACTATAGAACAGACTGTTTTCTCTTAAACTAACCTTTGAAAGTTTCTTCTTAACTTGCATGAGATAGTAGTTGAGAACACAATGTTTGGCTCTAAAACAGAGTTTAAGGTACTTACAAAGCTTTGAAATGCTGTTTTAATGTATGTAAAACATAAAGAACACAGTTTAAATCTACTTGAAAACACAATGTCTTGCCCTGAAACACTGTTTAATCACTTAAAATGCCTTGAAATGCTATTTCAATGTATGTAAAACATAAAGAACACAGTTACAATCTACTTATTGCAAACTATAGAACAGAATGTTTTCTCTTAAACTAATCTTTGAAAGTTTCTTCTTAACTTGCATGAGATAGTAGTTGAGAACACAATGTTTGGCTCTAAAACAGAGTTTAAGGTACTTACAAAGCTTTGAAATGCTGTTTTAATGTATGTAAAACATAAAGAACACAGTTTAAATCTACTAGAAAACACAATGTCTTGCCCTGAAACACTGTTTAATCACTTACAATGCCTTGAAACGCTGTTTCAATGTATGTAAAACATAAAGAACACAGTTACAATCTACTTATTGCAAACTATAGAACAGACTGTTTTCTCTTAAACTAATCTATGAAAGTTTCTTCTTAACTTGAATGAGATATTAGTTAAGAACACAATGTTTGGCTTTAAAACAGAGATTAAGGTATATACAAAGCTTTGAAATGCTGTTTTAATGTATGTAAAACATAAAGAACACAGTTTAAATCTACTAGAAAACACAATGTCTTGCTCTGAAACACTGTTTAATCACTTACAATGCCATGAAACGCTGTTTCAATGTATGTAAAACATAAAGAACACAGTTACAATCTACGTATTGCAAACTATAGAACAGACTGTTTTCTCTTAAACTAATCTTTGAAAGTTTCTTCTTAACTTGCATGAGATAGTAATTGAGAACACAATGTTTGGCTCTAAAGCAGAGTTTAAGGTACTTACAAAGATTTGAAATGCTGTTTTAATGTATGTAAATCATAAAGAACACAGTTTAAATCTACTTGAAAACACAATGTCTTGCTCTGAAACACTATTTAATCACTTACAATGCCTTGAAACGCTATTTCAATGTATAAAAAACATAAAGAACACAGTTACAATCTACGTTTGGCAAGCTATAGAACAGACTGTTTTCTCTTAAACTAATCTTTGAAAGTTTCTTCTTAACTTGCATGAGATAGTAGTTGAGATCACAATGTTTGGCTCTAAAACAGAGTTTAAGGTACATACAAAGCTTTGAAATGCTGTTTTAATATATGTAAAACATAAAGAACGCAGTTTAAATCTACTTGAAAACACAATGTCTTGCTCTGAAACATTGTTTAATCACTTACAATGCCTTGAAACGCTGTTTCAATGTATGTAAAAAATGAAGAACACAGTTACAATCTACTTATTGCAAACTATAGAACAGACTGTTTTCTCTTAAACTAATCTTTGAAAGTTTCTTCTTAACTTGCATGAGATAGTAGTTGAGAACACAATGTTTGGCTCTAAAACAGAGTTTAAGGTACTTACAATGCTTTGAAATGCTGTTTTAATGTATGTAAAACATAAGAACACAGTTTAAATCTACTTGAAAACACAATGTCTTGCTCTGAAACACTGTTTAATCACTTAAAATGCCTTGAAATGCTATTTCAATGTATGTAAAACAAAGAACACAGTTACAATCTACTTATTGCAAACTATAGAACAGACTGTTTTCTCTTAAACTAATCTTTGAAAGATTCTTCTTAACTTGCATGAGATAGTAGTTGAGAACACAATGTTTGGCTCTAAAACAGAGTTTAAGGTACTTACAAAGCTTTGAAATGCTGTTTTAATGTATGTAAAACATAAAGAACACAGTTTAAATCTACTTGAAAACACAATGTCTTGCTCTGAAACTGTTTAATCCCTTACAATGCCTTGAAACGCTGTTTCAATGTACGTAAAAGATAAAGAACACAGTTACAATCTACTTATTGCAAACTATAGAACAGACTGTTTTCTCTTAAACTAACCTTTGAAAGTTTCTTCTTAACTTGCATGAGATAGTAGTTGAGAACACAATGTTTGGCTCTAAAACAGAGTTTAAGGTACTTACAAAGCTTTGAAATGCTGTTTTAATGTATGTAAAACATAAAGAACACAGTTTAAATCTACTTGAAAACACAATGTCTTGCCCTGAAACACTGTTTAATCACTTAAAATGCCTTGAAATGCTATTTCAATGTATGTAAAACATAAAGAACACAGTTACAATCTACTTATTGCAAACTATAGAACAGAATGTTTTCTCTTAAACTAATCTTTGAAAGTTTCTTCTTAACTTGCATGAGATAGTAGTTGAGAACACAATGTTTGGCTCTAAAACAGAGTTTAAGGTACTTACAAAGCTTTGAAATGCTGTTTTAATGTATGTAAAACATAAAGAACACAGTTTAAATCTACTAGAAAACACAATGTCTTGCCCTGAAACACTGTTTAATCACTTACAATGCCTTGAAACGCTGTTTCAATGTATGTAAAACATAAAGAACACAGTTACAATCTACTTATTGCAAACTATAGAACAGACTGTTTTCTCTTAAACTAATCTATGAAAGTTTCTTCTTAACTTGAATGAGATATTAGTTAAGAACACAATGTTTGGCTTTAAAACAGAGATTAAGGTATATACAAAGCTTTGAAATGCTGTTTTAATGTATGTAAAACATAAAGAACACAGTTTAAATCTACTAGAAAACACAATGTCTTGCTCTGAAACACTGTTTAATCACTTACAATGCCATGAAACGCTGTTTCAATGTATGTAAAACATAAAGAACACAGTTACAATCTACGTATTGCAAACTATAGAACAGACTGTTTTCTCTTAAACTAATCTTTGAAAGTTTCTTCTTAACTTGCATGAGATAGTAATTGAGAACACAATGTTTGGCTCTAAAGCAGAGTTTAAGGTACTTACAAAGATTTGAAATGCTGTTTTAATGTATGTAAATCATAAAGAACACAGTTTAAATCTACTTGAAAACACAATGTCTTGCTCTGAAACACTATTTAATCACTTACAATGCCTTGAAACGCTATTTCAATGTATAAAAAACATAAAGAACACAGTTACAATCTACGTTTGGCAAGCTATAGAACAGACTGTTTTCTCTTAAACTAATCTTTGAAAGTTTCTTCTTAACTTGCATGAGATAGTAGTTGAGAACACAATGTTTGGCTCTAAAACAGAGTTTAAGGTACTTACAATGCTTTGAAATGCTGTTTTAATGTATGTAAAACATAAGAACACAGTTTAAATCTACTTGAAAACACAATGTCTTCCTCTGAAACACTGTTTAATCACTTAAAATGCCTTGAAATGCTATTTCAATGTATGTAAAACAAAGAACACAGTTACAATCTACTTATTGCAAACTATAGAACAGACTGTTTTCTCTTAAACTAATCTTTGAAAGATTCTTCTTAACTTGCATGAGATAGTAGTTGAGAACACAATGTTTGGCTCTAAAACAGAGTTTAAGGTACTTACAAAGCTTTGAAATGCTGTTTTAATGTATGTAAAACATAAAGAACACAGTTTAAATCTACTTGAAAACACAATGTCTTGCTCTGAAACACTGTTTAATCCCTTACAATGCCTTGAAACGCTGTTTCAATGTACGTAAAAGATAAAGAACACAGTTACAATCTACTTATTGCAAACTATAGAACAGACTGTTTTCTCTTAAACTAACCTTTGAAAGTTTCTTCTTAACTTGCATGAGATAGTAGTTGAGAACACAATGTTTGGCTCTAAAACAGAGTTTAAGGTACTTACAAAGCTTTGAAATGCTGTTTTAATGTATGTAAAACATAAAGAACACAGTTTAAATCTACTAGAAAACACAATGTCTTGCCCTGAAACACTGTTTAATCACTTACAATGCCTTGAAACGCTGTTTCAATGTATGTAAAACATAAAGAACACAGTTACAATCTACTTATTGCAAACTATAGAACAGACTGTTTTCTCTTAAACTAATCTTTGAAAGTTTCTTCTTAACTTGCATGAGATAGTAGTTGAGAACACAATGTTTGGCTCTAAAACAGAGTTTAAGGTACTTACAAAGCTTTGAAATGCTGTTTTAATGTATGTAAAACATAAAGAACACAATTTAAATCTACTAGAAAACACAATGTCTTGCCCTGAAACACTGTTTAATCACTTACAATGCCTTGAAAAGCTGTTTCAATGTATGTAAAACATAAAGAACACAGTTACAATCTACTTATTGCAAACTATAGAACAGACTGTTTTCTCTTAAACTAATCTTTGAAAGTTTCTTCTTAACTTGCATGAGATAGTAGTTGAGATCACAATGTTTGGCTCTAAAACAGAGTTTAAGGTACATACAAAGCTTTGAAATGCTGTTTTAATGTATGTAAAACATAAAGAACACAGTTTATATCTACTTGAAAACACAATGTCTTGCTCTGAAAGACTGTTTAATCCCTTACAATGCCTTGAAACGCTGTTTCAATGTATGTAAAAGATAAAGAACACAGTTACAATCTACTTATTGCAAACTATAGAACAGACTGTTTTCTCTTAAACTAATCTTTGAAAGTTTCTTCTTAACTTGCATGAGATAGTAGTTGAGATCACAATGTTTGGCTCTAAAACAGAGTTTAAGGTACATACAAAGCTTTGAAATGCTGTTTTAATATATGTAAAACATAAAGAACGCAGTTTAAATCTACTTGAAAACACAATGTCTTGCCCAGAAACACTGTTTAATCACTTAAAATGCCTTGAAATGCTATTTCAATGTATGTAAAACATAAAGAACACAGTTACAATCTACTTATTGCAAACTATAGAACAGAATGTTTTCTCTTAAACTAATCTTTGAAAGTTTCTTCTTAACTTGCATGAGATAGTAGTTGAGAACACAATGTTTGGCTCTAAAACAGAGTTTAAGGTACTTACAAAGCTTTGAAATGCTGTTTTAATGTATGTAAAACATAAAGAACACAGTTTAAATCTACTTGAAAACACAATGTCTTGCCCTGAAACACTGTTTAATCACTTAAAATGCCTTGAAATGCTATTTCAATGCATGTAAAACATAAAGAACACAGTTACAATCTACTTATTGCAAACTATAGAACAGAATGTTTTCTCTTAAACTAATCTTTGAAAGTTTCTTCTTAACTTGCATGAGATAGTAGTTGAGAACACAATGTTTGGCTCTAAAACAGAGTTTAAGGTACTTACAAAGCTTTGAAATGCTGTTTTAATGTATGTAAAACATAAAGAACACAGTTTAAATCTACTAGAAAACACAATGTCTTGCCCTGAAACACTGTTTAATCACTTACAATGCCTTGAAACGCTGTTTCAATGTATGTAAAACATAAAGAACACAGTTACAATCTACGTATTGCAAACTATAGAACAGACTGTTTTCTCTTAAACTAATCTTTGAAAGTTTCTTCTTAACTTGCATGAGATAGTAGTTGAGAACACAATGTTTGGCTCTAAAACAGAGTTTAAGGTACTTACAAAGCTTTGAAATGCTGTTTTAATGTATGTAAAACATAAAGAACACAGTTTAAATCTACTTCAAAACACAATGTCTTGCCCTGAAACACTGTTTAATCACTTAAAATGCCTTGAAATGCTATTTCAATGTATGTAAAACATAAAGAACACAGTTACAATCTACTTATTGCAAACTATAGAACAGAATGTTTTCTCTTAAACTAATCTTTGAAAGTTTCTTCTTAACTTGCATGAGATAGTAGTTGAGAACACAATGTTTGGCTCTAAAACAGAGTTTAAGGTACTTACAAAGCTTTGAAATGCTGTTTTAATGTATGTAAAACATAAAGAACAGAGTTTAAATCTACTAGAAAACACAATGTCTTGCCCTGAAACACTGTTTAATCACTTACAATGCCTTGAAACGCTGTTTCAATGTATGTAAAACATAAAGAACACAGTTACAATCTACTTATTGCAAACTATAGAACAGACTGTTTTCTCTTAAACTAATCTATGAAAGTTTCTTCTTAACTTGAATGTGATATTAGTTAAGAACACAATGTTTGGCTTTAAAACAGAGTTTAAGGTATATACAAAGCTTTGAAATGCTGTTTTAATGTATGTAAAACATAAAGAACACAGTTTAAATCTACTAGAAAACACAATGTCTTGCTCTGAAACACTGTTTAATCACTTACAATGCCATGAAACGCTGTTTCAATGTATGTAAAACATAAAGAACACAGTTACAATCTACGTATTGCAAACTATAGAACAGACTGTTTTCTCTTAAACTAATCTTTGAAAGTTTCTTCTTAACTTGCATGAGATAGTAATTGAGAACACAATGTTTGGCTCTAAAGCAGAGTTTAAGGTACTTACAAAGATTTGAAATGCTGTTTTAATGTATGTAAAACATAAAGAACACAGTTTAAATCTACTTGAAAACACAATGTCTTGCTCTGAAACACTATTTAATCACTTACAATGCCTTGAAACGCTATTTCAATGTATAAAAAACATAAAGAACACAGTTACAATCTACGTTTGGCAAGCTATAGAACAGACTGTTTTCTCTTAAACTAATCTTTGAAAGTTTCTTCTTAACTTGCATGAGATAGTAGTTGAGATCACAATGTTTGGCTCTAAAACAGAGTTTAAGGTACATACAAAGCTTTGAAATGCTGTTTTAATATATGTAAAACATAAAGAACGCAGTTTAAATCTACTTGAAAACACAATGTCTTGCTCTGAAACATTGTTTAATCACTTACAATGCCTTGAAACGCTGTTTCAATGTATGTAAAAAATGAAGAACACAGTTACAATCTACTTATTGCAAACTATAGAACAGACTGTTTTCTCTTAAACTAATCTTTGAAAGTTTCTTCTTAACTTGCATGAGATAGTAGTTGAGAACACAATGTTTGGCTCTAAAACAGAGTTTAAGGTACTTACAATGCTTTGAAATGCTGTTTTAATGTATGTAAAACATAAGAACACAGTTTAAATCTACTTGAAAACACAATGTCTTGCTCTGAAACACTGTTTAATCACTTAAAATGCCTTGAAATGCTATTTCAATGTATGTAAAACAAAGAACACAGTTACAATCTACTTATTGCAAACTATAGAACAGACTGTTTTCTCTTAAACTAATCTTTGAAAGATTCTTCTTAACTTGCATGAGATAGTAGTTGAGAACACAATGTTTGGCTCTAAAACAGAGTTTAAGGTACTTACAAAGCTTTGAAATGCTGTTTTAATGTATGTAAAACATAAAGAACACAGTTTAAATCTACTTGAAAACACAATGTCTTGCTCTGAAACACTGTTTAATCCCTTACAATGCCTTGAAACGCTGTTTCAATGTACGTAAAAGATAAAGAACACAGTTACAATCTACTTATTGCAAACTATAGAACAGACTGTTTTCTCTTAAACTAATCTTTCAAAGTTTCTTCTTAACTTGCATGAGATAGTAATTGAGAACACAATGTTTGGCTCCAAAGCAGAGTTTAAGGTACTTACAAAGATTTGAAATGCTGTTTTAATGTATGTAAAACATAAAGAACACAGTTTAAATCTACTTGAAAACACAATGTCTTGCTCTGAAACACTATTTAATCACTTACAATGCCTTGAAACGCTATTTCAATGTATAAAAAACATAAAGAACACAGTTACAATCTACGTTTGGCAAGCTATAGAACAGACTGTTTTCTCTTAAACTAATCTTTGAAAGTTTCTTCTTAACTTGCATGAGATAGTAGTTGAGATCACAATGTTTGGCTCTAAAACAGAGTTTAAGGTACATACAAAGCTTTGAAATGCTGTTTTAATATATGTAAAACATAAAGAACGCAGTTTAAATCTACTTGAAAACACAATGTCTTGCCCAGAAACACTGTTTAATCACTTAAAATGCCTTGAAATGCTATTTCAATGTATGTAAAACATAAAGAACACAGTTACAATCTACTTATTGCAAACTATAGAACAGAATGTTTTCTCTTAAACTAATCTTTGAAAGTTTCTTCTTAACTTGCATGAGATAGTAGTTGAGAACACAATGTTTGGCTCTAAAACAGAGTTTAAGGTACTTACAAAGCTTTGAAATGCTGTTTTAATGTATGTAAAACATAAGGAACACAGTTTAAATCTACTTGAAAACACAATGTCTTGCCCTGAAACACTGTTTAATCACTTAAAATGCCTTGAAATGCTATTTCAATGTATGTAAAACATAAAGAACACAGTTACAATCTACTTATTGCAAACTATAGAACAGAATGTTTTCTCTTAAACTAATCTTTGAAAGTTTCTTCTTAACTTGCATGAGATAGTAGTTGAGAACACAATGTTTGGCTCTAAAACAGAGTTTAAGGTACTTACAAAGCTTTGAAATGCTGTTTTAATGTATGTAAAACATAAAGAACACAGTTTAAATCTACTAGAAAACACAATGTCTTGCCCTGAAACACTGTTTAATCACTTACAATGCCTTGAAACGTTGTTTCAATGTATGTAAAACATAAAGAACACAGTTACAATCTACTTATTGCAAACTATAGAACAGACTGTTTTCTCTTAAACTAATCTATGAAAGTTTCTTCTTAACTTGAATGAGATATTAGTTAAGAACACAATGTTTGGCTTTAAAACAGAGTTTAAGGTATATACAAAGCTTTGAAATGCTGTTTTAATGTATGTAAAACATAAAGAACACAGTTTAAATCTACTAGAAAACACAATGTCTTGCTCTGAAACACTGTTTAATCACTTACAATGCCATGAAACGCTGTTTCAATGTATGTAAAACATAAAGAACACAGTTACAATCTACGTATTGCAAACTATAGAACAGACTGTTTTCTCTTAAACTAATCTTTGAAAGTTTCTTCTTAACTTGCATGAGATAGTAATTGAGAACACAATGTTTGGCTCTAAAGCAGAGTTTAAGGTACTTACAAAGATTTGAAATGCTGTTTTAATGTATGTAAAACATAAAGAACACAGTTTAAATCTACTTGAAAACACAATGTCTTGCTCTGAAACACTATTTAATCACTTACAATGCCTTGAAACGCTATTTCAATGTATAAAAAACATAAAGAACACAGTTACAATCTACGTTTGGCAAGCTATAGAACAGACTGTTTTCTCTTAAACTAATCTTTGAAAGTTTCTTCTTAACTTGCATGAGATAGTAGTTGAGATCACAATGTTTGGCTCTAAAACAGAGTTTAAGGTACTTACAAAGCTTTGAAATGCTGTTTTAATATATGTAAAACATAAAGAACGCAGTTTAAATCTACTTGAAAACACAATGTCTTGCCCAGAAACACTGTTTAATCACTTAAAATGCCTTGAAATGCTATTTCAATGTATGTAAAACATAAAGAACACAGTTACAATCTACTTATTGCAAACTATAGAACAGAATGTTTTCTCTTAAACTAATCTTTGAAAGTTTCTTCTTAACTTGCATGAGATAGTAGTTGAGAACACAATGTTTGGCTCTAAAACAGAGTTTAAGGTACTTACAAAGCTTTGAAATGCTGTTTTAATGTATGTAAAACATAAAGAACACAGTTTAAATCTACTTGAAAACACAATGTCTTGCCCTGAAACACTGTTTAATCACTTAAAATGCCTTGAAATGCTATTTCAATGTATGTAAAACATAAAGAACACAGTTACAATCTACTTATTGCAAACTATAGAACAGAATGTTTTCTCTTAAACTAATCTTTGAAAGTTTCTTCTTAACTTGCATGAGATAGTAGTTGAGAACACAATGTTTGGCTCTAAAACAGAGTTTAAGGTACTTACAAAGCTTTGAAATGCTGTTTTAATGTATGTAAAACATAAAGAACACAGTTTAAATCTACTTGAAAACACAATGTCTTGCTCTGAAACACTGTTTAATCCCTTACAATGCCTTGAAACGCTGTTTCAATGTACGTAAAAGATAAAGAACACAGTTACAATCTACTTATTGCAAACTATAGAACAGACTGTTTTCTCTTAAACTAATCTTTCAAAGTTTCTTCTTAACTTGCATGAGATAGTAATTGAGAACACAATGTTTGGCTCCAAAGCAGAGTTTAAGGTACTTACAAAGATTTGAAATGCTGTTTTAATGTATGTAAAACATAAAGAACACAGTTTAAATCTACTTGAAAACACAATGTCTTGCTCTGAAACACTATTTAATCACTTACAATGCCTTGAAACGCTATTTCAATGTATAAAAAACATAAAGAACACAGTTACAATCTACGTTTGGCAAGCTATAGAACAGACTGTTTTCTCTTAAACTAATCTTTGAAAGTTTCTTCTTAACTTGCATGAGATAGTAGTTGAGATCACAATGTTTGGCTCTAAAACAGAGTTTAAGGTACATACAAAGCTTTGAAATGCTGTTTTAATATATGTAAAACATAAAGAACGCAGTTTAAATCTACTTGAAAACACAATGTCTTGCCCAGAAACACTGTTTAATCACTTAAAATGCCTTGAAATGCTATTTCAATGTATGTAAAACATAAAGAACACAGTTACAATCTACTTATTGCAAACTATAGAACAGAATGTTTTCTCTTAAACTAATCTTTGAAAGTTTCTTCTTAACTTGCATGAGATAGTAGTTGAGAACACAATGTTTGGCTCTAAAACAGAGTTTAAGGTACTTACAAAGCTTTGAAATGCTGTTTTAATGTATGTAAAACATAAAGAACACAGTTTAAATCTACTTGAAAACACAATGTCTTGCCCTGAAACACTGTTTAATCACTTAAAATGCCTTGAAATGCTATTTCAATGTATGTAAAACATAAAGAACACAGTTACAATCTACTTATTGCAAACTATAGAACAGAATGTTTTCTCTTAAACTAATCTTTGAAAGTTTCTTCTTAACTTGCATGAGATAGTAGTTGAGAACACAATGTTTGGCTCTAAAACAGAGTTTAAGGTACTTACAAAGCTTTGAAATGCTGTTTTAATGTATGTAAAACATAAAGAACACAGTTTAAATCTACTAGAAAACACAATGTCTTGCCCTGAAACACTGTTTAATCACTTACAATGCCTTGAAACGTTGTTTCAATGTATGTAAAACATAAAGAACACAGTTACAATCTACTTATTGCAAACTATAGAACAGACTGTTTTCTCTTAAACTAATCTATGAAAGTTTCTTCTTAACTTGAATGAGATATTAGTTAAGAACACAATGTTTGGCTTTAAAACAGAGTTTAAGGTATATACAAAGCTTTGAAATGCTGTTTTAATGTATGTAAAACATAAAGAACACAGTTTAAATCTACTAGAAAACACAATGTCTTGCTCTGAAACACTGTTTAATCACTTACAATGCCATGAAACGCTGTTTCAATGTATGTAAAACATAAAGAACACAGTTACAATCTACGTATTGCAAACTATAGAACAGACTGTTTTCTCTTAAACTAATCTTTGAAAGTTTCTTCTTAACTTGCATGAGATAGTAATTGAGAACACAATGTTTGGCTCTAAAGCAGAGTTTAAGGTACTTACAATGCTTTGAAATGCTGTTTTAATGTATGTAAAACATAAGAACACAGTTTTTAATCTACTTGAAAACACAATGTCTTGCTCTGAAACACTGTTTAATCACTTAAAATGCCTTGAAATGCTATTTCAATGTATGTAAAACAAAGAACACAGTTACAATCTACTTATTGCAAACTATAGAACAGACTGTTTTCTCTTAAACTAATCTTTGAAAGATTCTTCTTAACTTGCATGAGATAGTAGTTGAGAACACAATGTTTGGCTCTAAAACAGAGTTTAAGGTACTTACAAAGCTTTGAAATGCTGTTTTAATGTATGTAAAACATAAAGAACACAGTTTAAATCTACTAGAAAACACAATGTCTTGCTCTGAAACACTGTTTAATCACTTACAATGCCATGAAACGCTGTTTCAATGTATGTAAAACATAAAGAACACAGTTACAATCTACGTATTGCAAACTATAGAACAGACTGTTTTCTCTTAAACTAATCTTTGAAAGTTTCTTCTTAACTTGCATGAGATAGTAATTGAGAACACAATGTTTGGCTCTAAAGCAGAGTTTAAGGTACTTACAAAGATTTGAAATGCTGTTTTAATGTATGTAAAACATAAAGAACACAGTTTAAATCTACTTGAAAACACAATGTCTTGCTCTGAAACACTATTTAATCACTTACAATGCCTTGAAACGCTATTTCAATGTATAAAAAACATAAAGAACACAGTTACAATCTACGTTTGGCAAGCTATAGAACAGACTGTTTTCTCTTAAACTAATCTTTGAAAGTTTCTTCTTAACTTGCATGAGATAGTAGTTGAGATCACAATGTTTGGCTCTAAAACAGAGTTTAAGGTACATACAAAGCTTTGAAATGCTGTTTTAATATATGTAAAACATAAAGAACGCAGTTTAAATCTACTTGAAAACACAATGTCTTGCCCAGAAACACTGTTTAATCACTTAAAATGCCTTGAAATGCTATTTCAATGTATGTAAAACATAAAGAACACAGTTACAATCTACTTATTGCAAACTATAGAACAGAATGTTTTCTCTTAAACTAATCTTTGAAAGTTTCTTCTTAACTTGCATGAGATAGTAGTTGAGAACACAATGTTTGGCTCTAAAACAGAGTTTAAGGTACTTACAAAGCTTTGAAATGCTGTTTTAATGTATGTAAAACATAAAGAACACAGTTTAAATCTACTTGAAAACACAATGTCTTGCCCTGAAACACTGTTTAATCACTTAAAATGCCTTGAAATGCTATTTCAATGTATGTAAAACATAAAGAACACAGTTACAATCTACTTATTGCAAACTATAGAACAGAATGTTTTCTCTTAAACTAATCTTTGAAAGTTTCTTCTTAACTTGCATGAGATAGTAGTTGAGAACACAATGTTTGGCTCTAAAACAGAGTTTAAGGTACTTACAAAGCTTTGAAATGCTGTTTTAATGTATGTAAAACATAAAGAACACAGTTTAAATCTACTAGAAAACACAATGTCTTGCCCTGAAACACTGTTTAATCACTTACAATGCCTTGAAACGCTGTTTCAATGTATGTAAAACATAAAGAACACAGTTACAATCTACTTATTGCAAACTATAGAACAGACTGTTTTCTCTTAAACTAATCTATGAAAGTTTCTTCTTAACTTGAATGAGATATTAGTTAAGAACACAATGTTTGGCTTTAAAACAGAGTTTAAGGTATATACAAAGCTTTGAAATGCTGTTTTAATGTATGTAAAACATAAAGAACACAGTTTAAATCTACTAGAAAACACAATGTCTTGCTCTGAAACACTGTTTAATCACTTACAATGCCATGAAACGCTGTTTCAATGTATGTAAAACATAAAGAACACAGTTACAATCTACGTATTGCAAACTATAGAACAGACTGTTTTCTCTTAAACTAATCTTTGAAAGTTTCTTCTTAACTTGCATGAGATAGTAATTGAGAACACAATGTTTGGCTCTAAAGCAGAGTTTAAGGTACTTACAAAGATTTGAAATGCTGTTTTAATGTATGTAAAACATAAAGAACACAGTTTAAATCTACTTGAAAACACAATGTCTTGCTCTGAAACACTATTTAATCACTTACAATGCCTTGAAACGCTATTTCAATGTATAAAAAACATAAAGAACACAGTTACAATCTACGTTTGGCAAGCTATAGAACAGACTGTTTTCTCTTAAACTAATCTTTGAAAGTTTCTTCTTAACTTGCATGAGATAGTAGTTGAGATCACAATGTTTGGCTCTAAAACAGAGTTTAAGGTACATACAAAGCTTTGAAATGCTGTTTTAATATATGTAAAACATAAAGAACGCAGTTTAAATCTACTTGAAAACACAATGTCTTGCTCTGAAACATTGTTTAATCACTTACAATGCCTTGAAACGCTGTTTCAATGTATGTAAAAAATGAAGAACACAGTTACAATCTACTTATTGCAAACTATAGAACAGACTGTTTTCTCTTAAACTAATCTTTGAAAGTTTCTTCTTAACTTGCATGAGATAGTAGTTGAGAACACAATGTTTGGCTCTAAAACAGAGTTTAAGGTACTTACAATGCTTTGAAATGCTGTTTTAATGTATGTAAAACATAAGAACACAGTTTTTAATCTACTTGAAAACACAATGTCTTGCTCTGAAACACTGTTTAATCACTTAAAATGCCTTGAAATGCTATTTCAATGTATGTAAAACAAAGAACACAGTTACAATCTACTTATTGCAAACTATAGAACAGACTGTTTTCTCTTAAACTAATCTTTGAAAGATTCTTCTTAACTTGCATGAGATAGTAGTTGAGGACACAATGTTTGGCTCTAAAACAGAGTTTAAGGTACTTACAAAGCTTTGAAATGCTGTTTTAATGTATGTAAAACATAAAGAACACAGTTTAAATCTACTAGAAAACACAATGTCTTGCTCTGAAACACTGTTTAATCACTTACAATGCCATGACACGCTGTTTCAATGTATGTAAAACATAAAGAACACAGTTACAATCTACGTATTGCAAACTATAGAACAGACTGTTTTCTCTTAAACTAATCTTTGAAAGTTTCTTCTTAACTTGCATGAGATAGTAATTGAGAACACAATGTTTGGCTCTAAAGCAGAGTTTAAGGTACTTACAAAGATTTGAAATGCTGTTTTAATGTATGTAAAACATAAAGAACACAGTTTAAATCTACTTGAAAACACAATGTCTTGCTCTGAAACACTATTTAATCACTTACAATGCCTTGAAACGCTATTTCAATGTATAAAAAACATAAAGAACACAGTTACAATCTACGTTTGGCAAGCTATAGAACAGACTGTTTTCTCTTAAACTAATCTTTGAAAGTTTCTTCTTAACTTGCATGAGATAGTAGTTGAGATCACAATGTTTGGCTCTAAAACAGAGTTTAAGGTACATACAAAGCTTTGAAATGCTGTTTTAATATATGTAAAACATAAAGAACGCAGTTTAAATCTACTTGAAAACACAATGTCTTGCTCTGAAACATTGTTTAATCACTTAAAATGCCTTGAAATGCTATTTCAATGTATGTAAAACAAAGAACACAGTTACAATCTACTTATTGCAAACTATAGAACAGACTGTTTTCTCTTAAACTAATCTTTGAAAGATTCTTCTTAACTTGCATGAGATAGTAGTTGAGAACACAATGTTTGGCTCTAAAACAGAGTTTAAGGTACTTACAAAGCTTTGAAATGCTGTTTTAATGTATGTAAAACATAAAGAACACAGTTTAAATCTACTAGAAAACACAATGTCTTGCTCTGAAACACTGTTTAATCACTTACAATGCCATGACACGCTGTTTCAATGTATGTAAAACATAAAGAACACAGTTACAATCTACGTATTGCAAACTATAGAACAGACTGTTTTCTCTTAAACTAATCTTTGAAAGTTTCTTCTTAACTTGCATGAGATAGTAATTGAGAACACAATGTTTGGCTCTAAAGCAGAGTTTAAGGTACTTACAAAGATTTGAAATGCTGTTTTAATGTATGTAAAACATAAAGAACACAGTTTAAATCTACTTGAAAACACAATGTCTTGCTCTGAAACACTATTTAATCACTTACAATGCCTTGAAACGCTATTTCAATGTATAAAAAACATAAAGAACACAGTTACAATCTACGTTTGGCAAGCTATAGAACAGACTGTTTTCTCTTAAACTAATCTTTGAAAGTTTCTTCTTAACTTGCATGAGATAGTAGTTGAGATCACAATGTTTGGCTCTAAAACAGAGTTTAAGGTACATACAAAGCTTTGAAATGCTGTTTTAATATATGTAAAACATAAAGAACGCAGTTTAAATCTACTTGAAAACACAATGTCTTGCTCTGAAACATTGTTTAATCACTTACAATGCCTTGAAACGCTGTTTCAATGTATGTAAAAAATGAAGAACACAGTTACAATCTACTTATTGCAAACTATAGAACAGACTGTTTTCTCTTAAACTAATCTTTGAAAGTTTCTTCTTAACTTGCATGAGATAGTAGTTGAGAACACAATGTTTGGCTCTAAAACAGAGTTTAAGGTACTTACAATGCTTTGAAATGCTGTTTTAATGTATGTAAAACATAAGAACACAGTTTAAATCTACTTGAAAACACAATGTCTTGCTCTGAAACACTGTTTAATCACTTAAAATGCCTTGAAATGCTATTTCAATGTATGTAAAACAAAGAACACAGTTACAATCTACTTATTGCAAACTATAGAACAGACTGTTTTCTCTTAAACTAATCTTTGAAAGATTCTTCTTAACTTGCATGAGATAGTAGTTGAGAACACAATGTTTGGCTCTAAAACAGAGTTTAAGGTACTTACAAAGCTTTGAAATGCTGTTTTAATGTATGTAAAACATAAAGAACACAGTTTAAATCTACTTGAAAACACAATGTCTTGCTCTGAAACACTGTTTAATCCCTTACAATGCCTTGAAACGCTGTTTCAATGTACGTAAAAGATAAAGAACACAGTTACAATCTACTTATTGCAAACTATAGAACAGACTGTTTTCTCTTAAACTAATCTTTCAAAGTTTCTTCTTAACTTGCATGAGATAGTAATTGAGAACACAATGTTTGGCTCCAAAGCAGAGTTTAAGGTACTTACAAAGATTTGAAATGCTGTTTTAATGTATGTAAAACATAAAGAACACAGTTTAAATCTACTTGAAAACACAATGTCTTGCTCTGAAACACTATTTAATCACTTACAATGCCTTGAAACGCTATTTCAATGTATAAAAAACATAAAGAACACAGTTACAATCTACGTTTGGCAAGCTATAGAACAGACTGTTTTCTCTTAAACTAATCTTTGAAAGTTTCTTCTTAACTTGCATGAGATAGTAGTTGAGATCACAATGTTTGGCTCTAAAACAGAGTTTAAGGTACATACAAAGCTTTGAAATGCTGTTTTAATATATGTAAAACATAAAGAACGCAGTTTAAATCTACTTGAAAACACAATGTCTTGCCCAGAAACACTGTTTAATCACTTAAAATGCCTTGAAATGCTATTTCAATGTATGTAAAACATAAAGAACACAGTTACAATCTACTTATTGCAAACTATAGAACAGAATGTTTTCTCTTAAACTAATCTTTGAAAGTTTCTTCTTAACTTGCATGAGATAGTAGTTGAGAACACAATGTTTGGCTCTAAAACAGAGTTTAAGGTACTTACAAAGCTTTGAAATGCTGTTTTAATGTATGTAAAACATAAAGAACACAGTTTAAATCTACTTGAAAACACAATGTCTTGCCCTGAAACACTGTTTAATCACTTAAAATGCCTTGAAATGCTATTTCAATGTATGTAAAACATAAAGAACACAGTTACAATCTACTTATTGCAAACTATAGAACAGAATGTTTTCTCTTAAACTAATCTTTGAAAGTTTCTTCTTAACTTGCATGAGATAGTAGTTGAGAACACAATGTTTGGCTCTAAAACAGAGTTTAAGGTACTTACAAAGCTTTGAAATGCTGTTTTAATGTATGTAAAACATAAAGAACACAGTTTAAATCTACTAGAAAACACAATGTCTTGCCCTGAAACACTGTTTAATCACTTACAATGCCTTGAAACGTTGTTTCAATGTATGTAAAACATAAAGAACACAGTTACAATCTACTTATTGCAAACTATAGAACAGACTGTTTTCTCTTAAACTAATCTATGAAAGTTTCTTCTTAACTTGAATGAGATATTAGTTAAGAACACAATGTTTGGCTTTAAAACAGAGTTTAAGGTATATACAAAGCTTTGAAATGCTGTTTTAATGTATGTAAAACATAAAGAACACAGTTTAAA
This sequence comes from Electrophorus electricus, assembly GCF_041902795.1. Lineage (NCBI taxonomy): Eukaryota > Metazoa > Chordata > Actinopteri > Gymnotiformes > Gymnotidae > Electrophorus > Electrophorus electricus. The sequence continues at coordinate 17,886,916 of NC_137499.1, forward strand.
TCTACTAGAAAACACAATGTCTTGCTCTGAAACACTGTTTAATCACTTACAATGCCATGAAACGCTGTTTCAATGTATGTAAAACATAAAGAACACAGTTACAATCTACGTATTGCAAACTATAGAACAGACTGTTTTCTCTTAAACTAATCTTTGAAAGTTTCTTCTTAACTTGCATGAGATAGTAATTGAGAACACAATGTTTGGCTCTAAAGCAGAGTTTAAGGTACTTACAAAGATTTGAAATGCTGTTTTAATGTATGTAAAACATAAAGAACACAGTTTAAATCTACTTGAAAACACAATGTCTTGCTCTGAAACACTATTTAATCACTTACAATGCCTTGAAACGCTATTTCAATGTATAAAAAACATAAAGAACACAGTTACAATCTACGTTTGGCAAGCTATAGAACAGACTGTTTTCTCTTAAACTAATCTTTGAAAGTTTCTTCTTAACTTGCATGAGATAGTAGTTGAGATCACAATGTTTGGCTCTAAAACAGAGTTTAAGGTACTTACAAAGCTTTGAAATGCTGTTTTAATATATGTAAAACATAAAGAACGCAGTTTAAATCTACTTGAAAACACAATGTCTTGCCCAGAAACACTGTTTAATCACTTAAAATGCCTTGAAATGCTATTTCAATGTATGTAAAACATAAAGAACACAGTTACAATCTACTTATTGCAAACTATAGAACAGAATGTTTTCTCTTAAACTAATCTTTGAAAGTTTCTTCTTAACTTGCATGAGATAGTAGTTGAGAACACAATGTTTGGCTCTAAAACAGAGTTTAAGGTACTTACAAAGCTTTGAAATGCTGTTTTAATGTATGTAAAACATAAAGAACACAGTTTAAATCTACTTGAAAACACAATGTCTTGCCCTGAAACACTGTTTAATCACTTAAAATGCCTTGAAATGCTATTTCAATGTATGTAAAACATAAAGAACACAGTTACAATCTACTTATTGCAAACTATAGAACAGAATGTTTTCTCTTAAACTAATCTTTGAAAGTTTCTTCTTAACTTGCATGAGATAGTAGTTGAGAACACAATGTTTGGCTCTAAAACAGAGTTTAAGGTACTTACAAAGCTTTGAAATGCTGTTTTAATGTATGTAAAACATAAAGAACACAGTTTAAATCTACTTGAAAACACAATGTCTTGCTCTGAAACACTGTTTAATCCCTTACAATGCCTTGAAACGCTGTTTCAATGTACGTAAAAGATAAAGAACACAGTTACAATCTACTTATTGCAAACTATAGAACAGACTGTTTTCTCTTAAACTAATCTTTCAAAGTTTCTTCTTAACTTGCATGAGATAGTAATTGAGAACACAATGTTTGGCTCCAAAGCAGAGTTTAAGGTACTTACAAAGATTTGAAATGCTGTTTTAATGTATGTAAAACATAAAGAACACAGTTTAAATCTACTTGAAAACACAATGTCTTGCTCTGAAACACTATTTAATCACTTACAATGCCTTGAAACGCTATTTCAATGTATAAAAAACATAAAGAACACAGTTACAATCTACGTTTGGCAAGCTATAGAACAGACTGTTTTCTCTTAAACTAATCTTTGAAAGTTTCTTCTTAACTTGCATGAGATAGTAGTTGAGATCACAATGTTTGGCTCTAAAACAGAGTTTAAGGTACATACAAAGCTTTGAAATGCTGTTTTAATATATGTAAAACATAAAGAACGCAGTTTAAATCTACTTGAAAACACAATGTCTTGCCCAGAAACACTGTTTAATCACTTAAAATGCCTTGAAATGCTATTTCAATGTATGTAAAACATAAAGAACACAGTTACAATCTACTTATTGCAAACTATAGAACAGAATGTTTTCTCTTAAACTAATCTTTGAAAGTTTCTTCTTAACTTGCATGAGATAGTAGTTGAGAACACAATGTTTGGCTCTAAAACAGAGTTTAAGGTACTTACAAAGCTTTGAAATGCTGTTTTAATGTATGCAAAACATAAAGAACACAGTTTAAATCTACTTGAAAACACAATGTCTTGCCCTGAAACACTGTTTAATCACTTAAAATGCCTTGAAATGCTATTTCAATGTATGTAAAACATAAAGAACACAGTTACAATCTACTTATTGCAAACTATAGAACAGAATGTTTTCTCTTAAACTAATCTTTGAAAGTTTCTTCTTAACTTGCATGAGATAGTAGTTGAGAACACAATGTTTGGCTCTAAAACAGAGTTTAAGGTACTTACAAAGCTTTGAAATGCTGTTTTAATGTATGTAAAACATAAAGAACACAGTTTAAATCTACTAGAAAACACAATGTCTTGCCCTGAAACACTGTTTAATCACTTACAATGCCTTGAAACGTTGTTTCAATGTATGTAAAACATAAAGAACACAGTTACAATCTACTTATTGCAAACTATAGAACAGACTGTTTTCTCTTAAACTAATCTATGAAAGTTTCTTCTTAACTTGAATGAGATATTAGTTAAGAACACAATGTTTGGCTTTAAAACAGAGTTTAAGGTATATACAAAGCTTTGAAATGCTGTTTTAATGTATGTAAAACATAAAGAACACAGTTTAAATCTACTAGAAAACACAATGTCTTGCTCTGAAACACTGTTTAATCACTTACAATGCCATGAAACGCTGTTTCAATGTATGTAAAACATAAAGAACACAGTTACAATCTACGTATTGCAAACTATAGAACAGACTGTTTTCTCTTAAACTAATCTTTGAAAGTTTCTTCTTAACTTGCATGAGATAGTAATTGAGAACACAATGTTTGGCTCTAAAGCAGAGTTTAAGGTACTTACAAAGATTTGAAATGCTGTTTTAATGTATGTAAAACATAAAGAACACAGTTTAAATCTACTTGAAAACACAATGTCTTGCTCTGAAACACTATTTAATCACTTACAATGCCTTGAAATGCTATTTCAATGTATAAAAAACATAAAGAACACAGTTACAATCTACGTTTGGCAAGCTATAGAACAGACTGTTTTCTCTTAAACTAATCTTTGAAAGTTTCTTCTTAACTTGCATGAGATAGTAGTTGAGATCACAATGTTTGGCTCTAAAACAGAGTTTAAGGTACATACAAAGCTTTGAAATGCTGTTTTAATATATGTAAAACATAAAGAACGCAGTTTAAATCTACTTGAAAACACAATGTCTTGCCCAGAAACACTGTTTAATCACTTAAAATGCCTTGAAATGCTATTTCAATGTATGTAAAACATAAAGAACACAGTTACAATCTACTTATTGCAAACTATAGAACAGAATGTTTTCTCTTAAACTAATCTTTGAAAGTTTCTTCTTAACTTGCATGAGATAGTAGTTGAGAACACAATGTTTGGCTCTAAAACAGAGTTTAAGGTACTTACAAAGCTTTGAAATGCTGTTTTAATGTATGTAAAACATAAAGAACACAGTTTAAATCTACTTGAAAACACAATGTCTTGCTCTGAAACACTGTTTAATCCCTTACAATGCCTTGAAACGCTGTTTCAATGTACGTAAAAGATAAAGAACACAGTTACAATCTACTTATTGCAAACTATAGAACAGACTGTTTTCTCTTAAACTAATCTTTCAAAGTTTCTTCTTAACTTGCATGAGATAGTAATTGAGAACACAATGTTTGGCTCCAAAGCAGAGTTTAAGGTACTTACAAAGATTTGAAATGCTGTTTTAATGTATGTAAAACATAAAGAACACAGTTTAAATCTACTTGAAAACACAATGTCTTGCTCTGAAACACTATTTAATCACTTACAATGCCTTGAAACGCTATTTCAATGTATAAAAAACATAAAGAACACAGTTACAATCTACGTTTGGCAAGCTATAGAACAGACTGTTTTCTCTTAAACTAATCTTTGAAAGTTTCTTCTTAACTTGCATGAGATAGTAGTTGAGATCACAATGTTTGGCTCTAAAACAGAGTTTAAGGTACATACAAAGCTTTGAAATGCTGTTTTAATATATGTAAAACATAAAGAACGCAGTTTAAATCTACTTGAAAACACAATGTCTTGCCCAGAAACACTGTTTAATCACTTAAAATGCCTTGAAATGCTATTTCAATGTATGTAAAACATAAAGAACACAGTTACAATCTACTTATTGCAAACTATAGAACAGAATGTTTTCTCTTAAACTAATCTTTGAAAGTTTCTTCTTAACTTGCATGAGATAGTAGTTGAGAACACAATGTTTGGCTCTAAAACAGAGTTTAAGGTACTTACAAAGCTTTGAAATGCTGTTTTAATGTATGTAAAACATAAAGAACACAGTTTAAATCTACTTGAAAACACAATGTCTTGCCCTGAAACACTGTTTAATCACTTAAAATGCCTTGAAATGCTATTTCAATGTATGTAAAACATAAAGAACACAGTTACAATCTACTTATTGCAAACTATAGAACAGAATGTTTTCTCTTAAACTAATCTTTGAAAGTTTCTTCTTAACTTGCATGAGATAGTAGTTGAGAACACAATGTTTGGCTCTAAAACAGAGTTTAAGGTACTTACAAAGCTTTGAAATGCTGTTTTAATGTATGTAAAACATAAAGAACACAGTTTAAATCTACTAGAAAACACAATGTCTTGCCCTGAAACACTGTTTAATCACTTACAATGCCTTGAAACGTTGTTTCAATGTATGTAAAACATAAAGAACACAGTTACAATCTACTTATTGCAAACTATAGAACAGACTGTTTTCTCTTAAACTAATCTATGAAAGTTTCTTCTTAACTTGAATGAGATATTAGTTAAGAACACAATGTTTGGCTTTAAAACAGAGTTTAAGGTATATACAAAGCTTTGAAATGCTGTTTTAATGTATGTAAAACATAAAGAACACAGTTTAAATCTACTAGAAAACACAATGTCTTGCTCTGAAACACTGTTTAATCACTTACAATGCCATGAAACGCTGTTTCAATGTATGTAAAACATAAAGAACACAGTTACAATCTACGTATTGCAAACTATAGAACAGACTGTTTTCTCTTAAACTAATCTTTGAAAGTTTCTTCTTAACTTGCATGAGATAGTAATTGAGAACACAATGTTTGGCTCTAAAGCAGAGTTTAAGGTACTTACAAAGATTTGAAATGCTGTTTTAATGTATGTAAAACATAAAGAACACAGTTTAAATCTACTTGAAAACACAATGTCTTGCTCTGAAACACTATTTAATCACTTACAATGCCTTGAAATGCTATTTCAATGTATAAAAAACATAAAGAACACAGTTACAATCTACGTTTGGCAAGCTATAGAACAGACTGTTTTCTCTTAAACTAATCTTTGAAAGTTTCTTCTTAACTTGCATGAGATAGTAGTTGAGATCACAATGTTTGGCTCTAAAACAGAGTTTAAGGTACATACAAAGCTTTGAAATGCTGTTTTAATATATGTAAAACATAAAGAACGCAGTTTAAATCTACTTGAAAACACAATGTCTTGCCCAGAAACACTGTTTAATCACTTAAAATGCCTTGAAATGCTATTTCAATGTATGTAAAACATAAAGAACACAGTTACAATCTACTTATTGCAAACTATAGAACAGAATGTTTTCTCTTAAACTAATCTTTGAAAGTTTCTTCTTAACTTGCATGAGATAGTAGTTGAGAACACAATGTTTGGCTCTAAAACAGAGTTTAAGGTACTTACAAAGCTTTGAAATGCTGTTTTAATGTATGTAAAACATAAAGAACACAGTTTAAATCTACTTGAAAACACAATGTCTTGCCCTGAAACACTGTTTAATCACTTAAAATGCCTTGAAATGCTATTTCAATGTATGTAAAACATAAAGAACACAGTTACAATCTACTTATTGCAAACTATAGAACAGAATGTTTTCTCTTAAACTAATCTTTGAAAGTTTCTTCTTAACTTGCATGAGATAGTAGTTGAGAACACAATGTTTGGCTCTAAAACAGAGTTTAAGGTACTTACAAAGCTTTGAAATGCTGTTTTAATGTATGTAAAACATAAAGAACACAGTTTAAATCTACTAGAAAACACAATGTCTTGCCCTGAAACACTGTTTAATCACTTACAATGCCTTGAAACGCTGTTTCAATGTATGTAAAACATAAAGAACACAGTTACAATCTACTTATTGCAAACTATAGAACAGACTGTTTTCTCTTAAACTAATCTATGAAAGTTTCTTCTTAACTTGAATGAGATATTAGTTAAGAACACAATGTTTGGCTTTAAAACAGAGTTTAAGGTATATACAAAGCTTTGAAATGCTGTTTTAATGTATGTAAAACATAAAGAACACAGTTTAAATCTACTAGAAAACACAATGTCTTGCTCTGAAACACTGTTTAATCACTTACAATGCCATGAAACGCTGTTTCAATGTATGTAAAACATAAAGAACACAGTTACAATCTACGTATTGCAAACTATAGAACAGACTGTTTTCTCTTAAACTAATCTTTGAAAGTTTCTTCTTAACTTGCATGAGATAGTAATTGAGAACACAATGTTTGGCTCTAAAGCAGAGTTTAAGGTACTTACAAAGATTTGAAATGCTGTTTTAATGTATGTAAAACATAAAGAACACAGTTTAAATCTACTTGAAAACACAATGTCTTGCTCTGAAACACTATTTAATCACTTACAATGCCTTGAAACGCTATTTCAATGTATAAAAAACATAAAGAACACAGTTACAATCTACGTTTGGCAAGCTATAGAACAGACTGTTTTCTCTTAACCTAATCTTTGAAAGTTTCTTCTTAACTTGCATGAGATAGTAGTTGAGATCACAATGTTTGGCTCTAAAACAGAGTTTAAGGTACATACAAAGCTTTGAAATGCTGTTTTAATATATGTAAAACATAAAGAACGCAGTTTAAATCTACTTGAAAACACAATGTCTTGCTCTGAAACATTGTTTAATCACTTACAATGCCTTGAAACGCTGTTTCAATGTATGTAAAAAATGAAGAACACAGTTACAATCTACTTATTGCAAACTATAGAACAGACTGTTTTCTCTTAAACTAATCTTTGAAAGTTTCTTCTTAACTTGCATGAGATAGTAGTTGAGAACACAATGTTTGGCTCTAAAACAGAGTTTAAGGTACTTACAATGCTTTGAAATGCTGTTTTAATGTATGTAAAACATAAGAACACAGTTTTTAATCTACTTGAAAACACAATGTCTTGCTCTGAAACACTGTTTAATCACTTAAAATGCCTTGAAATGCTATTTCAATGTATGTAAAACAAAGAACACAGTTACAATCTACTTATTGCAAACTATAGAACAGACTGTTTTCTCTTAAACTAATCTTTGAAAGATTCTTCTTAACTTGCATGAGATAGTAGTTGAGAACACAATGTTTGGCTCTAAAACAGAGTTTAAGGTACTTACAAAGCTTTGAAATGCTGTTTTAATGTATGTAAAACATAAAGAACACAGTTTAAATCTACTAGAAAACACAATGTCTTGCTCTGAAACACTGTTTAATCACTTACAATGCCATGACACGCTGTTTCAATGTATGTAAAACATAAAGAACACAGTTACAATCTACGTATTGCAAACTATAGAACAGACTGTTTTCTCTTAAACTAATCTTTGAAAGTTTCTTCTTAACTTGCATGAGATAGTAATTGAGAACACAATGTTTGGCTCTAAAGCAGAGTTTAAGGTACTTACAAAGATTTGAAATGCTGTTTTAATGTATGTAAAACATAAAGAACACAGTTTAAATCTACTTGAAAACACAATGTCTTGCTCTGAAACACTATTTAATCACTTACAATGCCTTGAAACGCTATTTCAATGTATAAAAAACATAAAGAACACAGTTACAATCTACGTTTGGCAAGCTATAGAACAGACTGTTTTCTCTTAAACTAATCTTTGAAAGTTTCTTCTTAACTTGCATGAGATAGTAGTTGAGATCACAATGTTTGGCTCTAAAACAGAGTTTAAGGTACATACAAAGCTTTGAAATGCTGTTTTAATATATGTAAAACATAAAGAACGCAGTTTAAATCTACTTGAAAACACAATGTCTTGCTCTGAAACATTGTTTAATCACTTAAAATGCCTTGAAATGCTATTTCAATGTATGTAAAACAAAGAACACAGTTACAATCTACTTATTGCAAACTATAGAACAGACTGTTTTCTCTTAAACTAATCTTTGAAAGATTCTTCTTAACTTGCATGAGATAGTAGTTGAGAACACAATGTTTGGCTCTAAAACAGAGTTTAAGGTACTTACAAAGCTTTGAAATGCTGTTTTAATGTATGTAAAACATAAAGAACACAGTTTAAATCTACTAGAAAACACAATGTCTTGCTCTGAAACACTGTTTAATCACTTACAATGCCATGACACGCTGTTTCAATGTATGTAAAACATAAAGAACACAGTTACAATCTACGTATTGCAAACTATAGAACAGACTGTTTTCTCTTAAACTAATCTTTGAAAGTTTCTTCTTAACTTGCATGAGATAGTAATTGAGAACACAATGTTTGGCTCTAAAGCAGAGTTTAAGGTACTTACAAAGATTTGAAATGCTGTTTTAATGTATGTAAAACATAAAGAACACAGTTTAAATCTACTTGAAAACACAATGTCTTGCTCTGAAACACTATTTAATCACTTACAATGCCTTGAAACGCTATTTCAATGTATAAAAAACATAAAGAACACAGTTACAATCTACGTTTGGCAAGCTATAGAACAGACTGTTTTCTCTTAAACTAATCTTTGAAAGTTTCTTCTTAACTTGCATGAGATAGTAGTTGAGATCACAATGTTTGGCTCTAAAACAGAGTTTAAGGTACATACAAAGCTTTGAAATGCTGTTTTAATATATGTAAAACATAAAGAACGCAGTTTAAATCTACTTGAAAACACAATGTCTTGCTCTGAAACATTGTTTAATCACTTACAATGCCTTGAAACGCTGTTTCAATGTATGTAAAAAATGAAGAACACAGTTACAATCTACTTATTGCAAACTATAGAACAGACTGTTTTCTCTTAAACTAATCTTTGAAAGTTTCTTCTTAACTTGCATGAGATAGTAGTTGAGAACACAATGTTTGGCTCTAAAACAGAGTTTAAGGTACTTACAATGCTTTGAAATGCTGTTTTAATGTATGTAAAACATAAGAACACAGTTTAAATCTACTTGAAAACACAATGTCTTGCTCTGAAACACTGTTTAATCACTTAAAATGCCTTGAAATGCTATTTCAATGTATGTAAAACAAAGAACACAGTTACAATCTACTTATTGCAAACTATAGAACAGACTGTTTTCTCTTAAACTAATCTTTGAAAGATTCTTCTTAACTTGCATGAGATAGTAGTTGAGAACACAATGTTTGGCTCTAAAACAGAGTTTAAGGTACTTACAAAGCTTTGAAATGCTGTTTTAATGTATGTAAAACATAAAGAACACAGTTTAAATCTACTTGAAAACACAATGTCTTGCTCTGAAACACTGTTTAATCCCTTACAATGCCTTGAAACGCTGTTTCAATGTACGTAAAAGATAAAGAACACAGTTACAATCTACTTATTGCAAACTATAGAACAGACTGTTTTCTCTTAAACTAATCTTTCAAAGTTTCTTCTTAACTTGCATGAGATAGTAATTGAGAACACAATGTTTGGCTCCAAAGCAGAGTTTAAGGTACTTACAAAGATTTGAAATGCTGTTTTAATGTATGTAAAACATAAAGAACACAGTTTAAATCTACTTGAAAACACAATGTCTTGCTCTGAAACACTATTTAATCACTTACAATGCCTTGAAACGCTATTTCAATGTATAAAAAACATAAAGAACACAGTTACAATCTACGTTTGGCAAGCTATAGAACAGACTGTTTTCTCTTAAACTAATCTTTGAAAGTTTCTTCTTAACTTGCATGAGATAGTAGTTGAGATCACAATGTTTGGCTCTAAAACAGAGTTTAAGGTACATACAAAGCTTTGAAATGCTGTTTTAATATATGTAAAACATAAAGAACGCAGTTTAAATCTACTTGAAAACACAATGTCTTGCCCAGAAACACTGTTTAATCACTTAAAATGCCTTGAAATGCTATTTCAATGTATGTAAAACATAAAGAACACAGTTACAATCTACTTATTGCAAACTATAGAACAGAATGTTTTCTCTTAAACTAATCTTTGAAAGTTTCTTCTTAACTTGCATGAGATAGTAGTTGAGAACACAATGTTTGGCTCTAAAACAGAGTTTAAGGTACTTACAAAGCTTTGAAATGCTGTTTTAATGTATGTAAAACATAAAGAACACAGTTTAAATCTACTTGAAAACACAATGTCTTGCCCTGAAACACTGTTTAATCACTTAAAATGCCTTGAAATGCTATTTCAATGTATGTAAAACATAAAGAACACAGTTACAATCTACTTATTGCAAACTATAGAACAGAATGTTTTCTCTTAAACTAATCTTTGAAAGTTTCTTCTTAACTTGCATGAGATAGTAGTTGAGAACACAATGTTTGGCTCTAAAACAGAGTTTAAGGTACTTACAAAGCTTTGAAATGCTGTTTTAATGTATGTAAAACATAAAGAACACAGTTTAAATCTACTAGAAAACACAATGTCTTGCCCTGAAACACTGTTTAATCACTTACAATGCCTTGAAACGTTGTTTCAATGTATGTAAAACATAAAGAACACAGTTACAATCTACTTATTGCAAACTATAGAACAGACTGTTTTCTCTTAAACTAATCTATGAAAGTTTCTTCTTAACTTGAATGAGATATTAGTTAAGAACACAATGTTTGGCTTTAAAACAGAGTTTAAGGTATATACAAAGCTTTGAAATGCTGTTTTAATGTATGTAAAACATAAAGAACACAGTTTAAATCTACTAGAAAACACAATGTCTTGCTCTGAAACACTGTTTAATCACTTACAATGCCATGAAACGCTGTTTCAATGTATGTAAAACATAAAGAACACAGTTACAATCTACGTATTGCAAACTATAGAACAGACTGTTTTCTCTTAAACTAATCTTTGAAAGTTTCTTCTTAACTTGCATGAGATAGTAATTGAGAACACAATGTTTGGCTCTAAAGCAGAGTTTAAGGTACTTACAAAGATTTGAAATGCTGTTTTAATGTATGTAAAACATAAAGAACACAGTTTAAATCTACTTGAAAACACAATGTCTTGCTCTGAAACACTATTTAATCACTTACAATGCCTTGAAACGCTATTTCAATGTATAAAAAACATAAAGAACACAGTTACAATCTACGTTTGGCAAGCTATAGAACAGACTGTTTTCTCTTAAACTAATCTTTGAAAGTTTCTTCTTAACTTGCATGAGATAGTAGTTGAGATCACAATGTTTGGCTCTAAAACAGAGTTTAAGGTACTTACAAAGCTTTGAAATGCTGTTTTAATGTATGTAAAACATAAAGAACACAGTTTAAATCTACTAGAAAACACAATGTCTTGCCCTGAAACACTGTTTAATCACTTACAATGCCTTGAAACGCTGTTTCAATGTATGTAAAACATAAAGAACACAGTTACAATCTACTTATTGCAAACTATAGAACAGACTGTTTTCTCTTAAACTAATCTATGAAAGTTTCTTCTTAACTTGAATGTGATATTAGTTAAGAACACAATGTTTGGCTTTAAAACAGAGTTTAAGGTATATACAAAGCTTTGAAATGCTGTTTTAATGTATGTAAAACAAAGAACACAGTTTAAATCTACTAGAAAACACAATGTCTTGCTCTGAAACACTGTTTAATCACTTACAATGCCATGAAACGCTGTTTCAATGTATGTAAAACATAAAGAACACAGTTACAATCTACGTATTGCAAACTATAGAACAGACTGTTTTCTCTTAAACTAATCTTTGAAAGTTTCTTCTTAACTTGCATGAGATAGTAATTGAGAACACAATGTTTGGCTCTAAAGCAGAGTTTAAGGTACTTACAAAGATTTGAAATGCTGTTTTAATGTATGTAAAACATAAAGAACACAGTTTAAATCTACTTGAAAACACAATGTCTTGCTCTGAAACACTATTTAATCACTTACAATGCCTTGAAACGCTATTTCAATGTATAAAAAACATAAAGAACACAGTTACAATCTACGTTTGGCAAGCTATAGAACAGACTGTTTTCTCTTAAACTAATCTTTGAAAGTTTCTTCTTAACTTGCATGAGATAGTAGTTGAGATCACAATGTTTGGCTCTAAAACAGAGTTTAAGGTACATACAAAGCTTTGAAATGCTGTTTTAATATATGTAAAACATAAAGAACGCAGTTTAAATCTACTTGAAAACACAATGTCTTGCTCTGAAACATTGTTTAATCACTTACAATGCCTTGAAACGCTGTTTCAATGTATGTAAAAAATGAAGAACACAGTTACAATCTACTTATTGCAAACTATAGAACAGACTGTTTTCTCTTAAACTAATCTTTGAAAGTTTCTTCTTAACTTGCATGAGATAGTAGTTGAGAACACAATGTTTGGCTCTAAAACAGAGTTTAAGGTACTTACAATGCTTTGAAATGCTGTTTTAATGTATGTAAAACATAAGAACACAGTTTAAATCTACTTGAAAACACAATGTCTTGCTCTGAAACACTGTTTAATCACTTAAAATGCCTTGAAATGCTATTTCAATGTATGTAAAACAAAGAACACAGTTACAATCTACTTATTGCAAACTATAGAACAGACTGTTTTCTCTTAAACTAATCTTTGAAAGATTCTTCTTAACTTGCATGAGATAGTAGTTGAGAACACAATGTTTGGCTCTAAAACAGAGTTTAAGGTACTTACAAAGCTTTGAAATGCTGTTTTAATGTATGTAAAACATAAAGAACACAGTTTAAATCTACTTGAAAACACAATGTCTTGCTCTGAAACACTGTTTAATCCCTTACAATGCCTTGAAACGCTGTTTCAATGTACGTAAAAGATAAAGAACACAGTTACAATCTACTTATTGCAAACTATAGAACAGACTGTTTTCTCTTAAACTAATCTTTCAAAGTTTCTTCTTAACTTGCATGAGATAGTAATTGAGAACACAATGTTTGGCTCCAAAGCAGAGTTTAAGGTACTTACAAAGATTTGAAATGCTGTTTTAATGTATGTAAAACATAAAGAACACAGTTTAAATCTACTTGAAAACACAATGTCTTGCTCTGAAACACTATTTAATCACTTACAATGCCTTGAAACGCTATTTCAATGTATAAAAAACATAAAGAACACAGTTACAATCTACGTTTGGCAAGCTATAGAACAGACTGTTTTCTCTTAAACTAATCTTTGAAAGTTTCTTCTTAACTTGCATGAGATAGTAGTTGAGATCACAATGTTTGGCTCTAAAACAGAGTTTAAGGTACATACAAAGCTTTGAAATGCTGTTTTAATATATGTAAAACATAAAGAACGCAGTTTAAATCTACTTGAAAACACAATGTCTTGCCCAGAAACACTGTTTAATCACTTAAAATGCCTTGAAATGCTATTTCAATGTATGTAAAACATAAAGAACACAGTTACAATCTACTTATTGCAAACTATAGAACAGAATGTTTTCTCTTAAACTAATCTTTGAAAGTTTCTTCTTAACTTGCATGAGATAGTAGTTGAGAACACAATGTTTGGCTCTAAAACAGAGTTTAAGGTACTTACAAAGCTTTGAAATGCTGTTTTAATGTATGTAAAACATAAAGAACACAGTTTAAATCTACTTGAAAACACAATGTCTTGCCCTCAAACACTGTTTAATCACTTAAAATGCCTTGAAATGCTATTTCAATGTATGTAAAACATAAAGAACACAGTTACAATCTACTTATTGCAAACTATAGAACAGAATGTTTTCTCTTAAACTAATCTTTGAAAGTTTCTTCTTAACTTGCATGAGATAGTAGTTGAGAACACAATGTTTGGCTCTAAAACAGAGTTTAAGGTACTTACAAAGCTTTGAAATGCTGTTTTAATGTATGTAAAACATAAAGAACACAGTTTAAATCTACTAGAAAACACAATGTCTTGCCCTGAAACACTGTTTAATCACTTACAATGCCTTGAAACGTTGTTTCAATGTATGTAAAACATAAAGAACACAGTTACAATCTACTTATTGCAAACTATAGAACAGACTGTTTTCTCTTAAACTAATCTATGAAAGTTTCTTCTTAACTTGAATGAGATATTAGTTAAGAACACAATGTTTGGCTTTAAAACAGAGTTTAAGGTATATACAAAGCTTTGAAATGCTGTTTTAATGTATGTAAAACATAAAGAACACAGTTTAAATCTACTAGAAAACACAATGTCTTGCTCTGAAACACTGTTTAATCACTTACAATGCCATGAAACGCTGTTTCAATGTATGTAAAACATAAAGAACACAGTTACAATCTACGTATTGCAAACTATAGAACAGACTGTTTTCTCTTAAACTAATCTTTGAAAGTTTCTTCTTAACTTGCATGAGATAGTAGTTGAGATCACAATGTTTGGCTCTAAAACAGAGTTTAAGGTACATACAAAGCTTTGAAATGCTGTTTTAATATATGTAAAACATAAAGAACGCAGTTTAAATCTACTTGAAAACACAATGTCTTGCCCAGAAACACTGTTTAATCACTTAAAATGCCTTGAAATGCTATTTCAATGTATGTAAAACATAAAGAACACAGTTACAATCTACTTATTGCAAACTATAGAACAGAATGTTTTCTCTTAAACTAATCTTTGAAAGTTTCTTCTTAACTTGCATGAGATAGTAGTTGAGAACACAATGTTTGGCTCTAAAACAGAGTTTAAGGTACTTACAAAGCTTTGAAATGCTGTTTTAATGTATGTAAAACATAAAGAACACAGTTTAAATCTACTTGAAAACACAATGTCTTGCCCTGAAACACTGTTTAATCACTTAAAATGCCTTGAAATGCTATTTCAATGTATGTAAAACATAAAGAACACAGTTACAATCTACTTATTGCAAACTATAGAACAGAATGTTTTCTCTTAAACTAATCTTTGAAAGTTTCTTCTTAACTTGCATGAGATAGTAGTTGAGAACACAATGTTTGGCTCTAAAACAGAGTTTAAGGTACTTACAAAGCTTTGAAATGCTGTTTTAATGTATGTAAAACATAAAGAACACAGTTTAAATCTACTTGAAAACACAATGTCTTGCTCTGAAACACTGTTTAATCCCTTACAATGCCTTGAAACGCTGTTTCAATGTACGTAAAAGATAAAGAACACAGTTACAATCTACTTATTGCAAACTATAGAACAGACTGTTTTCTCTTAAACTAATCTTTCAAAGTTTCTTCTTAACTTGCATGAGATAGTAATTGAGAACACAATGTTTGGCTCCAAAGCAGAGTTTAAGGTACTTACAAAGATTTGAAATGCTGTTTTAATGTATGTAAAACATAAAGAACACAGTTTAAATCTACTTGAAAACACAATGTCTTGCTCTGAAACACTATTTAATCACTTACAATGCCTTGAAACGCTATTTCAATGTATAAAAAACATAAAGAACACAGTTACAATCTACGTTTGGCAAGCTATAGAACAGACTGTTTTCTCTTAAACTAATCTTTGAAAGTTTCTTCTTAACTTGCATGAGATAGTAGTTGAGATCACAATGTTTGGCTCTAAAACAGAGTTTAAGGTACATACAAAGCTTTGAAATGCTGTTTTAATATATGTAAAACATAAAGAACGCAGTTTAAATCTACTTGAAAACACAATGTCTTGCCCAGAAACACTGTTTAATCACTTAAAATGCCTTGAAATGCTATTTCAATGTATGTAAAACATAAAGAACACAGTTACAATCTACTTATTGCAAACTATAGAACAGAATGTTTTCTCTTAAACTAATCTTTGAAAGTTTCTTCTTAACTTGCATGAGATAGTAGTTGAGAACACAATGTTTGGCTCTAAAACAGAGTTTAAGGTACTTACAAAGCTTTGAAATGCTGTTTTAATGTATGTAAAACATAAAGAACACAGTTTAAATCTACTTGAAAACACAATGTCTTGCCCTGAAACACTGTTTAATCACTTAAAATGCCTTGAAATGCTATTTCAATGTATGTAAAACATAAAGAACACAGTTACAATCTACTTATTGCAAACTATAGAACAGAATGTTTTCTCTTAAACTAATCTTTGAAAGTTTCTTCTTAACTTGCATGAGATAGTAGTTGAGAACACAATGTTTGGCTCTAAAACAGAGTTTAAGGTACTTACAAAGCTTTGAAATGCTGTTTTAATGTATGTAAAACATAAAGAACACAGTTTAAATCTACTAGAAAACACAATGTCTTGCCCTGAAACACTGTTTAATCACTTACAATGCCTTGAAACGTTGTTTCAATGTATGTAAAACATAAAGAACACAGTTACAATCTACTTATTGCAAACTATAGAACAGACTGTTTTCTCTTAAACTAATCTATGAAAGTTTCTTCTTAACTTGAATGAGATATTAGTTAAGAACACAATGTTTGGCTTTAAAACAGAGTTTAAGGTATATACAAAGCTTTGAAATGCTGTTTTAATGTATGTAAAACATAAAGAACACAGTTTAAATCTACTAGAAAACACAATGTCTTGCTCTGAAACACTGTTTAATCACTTACAATGCCATGAAACGCTGTTTCAATGTATGTAAAACATAAAGAACACAGTTACAATCTACGTATTGCAAACTATAGAACAGACTGTTTTCTCTTAAACTAATCTTTGAAAGTTTCTTCTTAACTTGCATGAGATAGTAATTGAGAACACAATGTTTGGCTCTAAAGCAGAGTTTAAGGTACTTACAAAGATTTGAAATGCTGTTTTAATGTATGTAAAACATAAAGAACACAGTTTAAATCTACTTGAAAACACAATGTCTTGCTCTGAAACACTATTTAATCACTTACAATGCCTTGAAATGCTATTTCAATGTATAAAAAACATAAAGAACACAGTTACAATCTACGTTTGGCAAGCTATAGAGCAGACTGTTTTCTCTTAAACTAATCTTTGAAAGTTTCTTCTTAACTTGCATGAGATAGTAGTTGAGATCACAATGTTTGGCTCTAAAACAGAGTTTAAGGTACATACAAAGCTTTGAAATGCTGTTTTAATATATGTAAAACATAAAGAACGCAGTTTAAATCTACTTGAAAACACAATGTCTTGCCCAGAAACACTGTTTAATCACTTAAAATGCCTTGAAATGCTATTTCAATGTATGTAAAACATAAAGAACACAGTTACAATCTACTTATTGCAAACTATAGAACAGAATGTTTTCTCTTAAACTAATCTTTGAAAGTTTCTTCTTAACTTGCATGAGATAGTAGTTGAGAACACAATGTTTGGCTCTAAAACAGAGTTTAAGGTACTTACAAAGCTTTGAAATGCTGTTTTAATGTATGTAAAACATAAAGAACACAGTTTAAATCTACTTGAAAACACAATGTCTTGCCCTGAAACACTGTTTAATCACTTAAAATGCCTTGAAATGCTATTTCAATGTATGTAAAACATAAAGAACACAGTTACAATCTACTTATTGCAAACTATAGAACAGAATGTTTTCTCTTAAACTAATCTTTGAAAGTTTCTTCTTAACTTGCATGAGATAGTAGTTGAGAACACAATGTTTGGCTCTAAAACAGAGTTTAAGGTACTTACAAAGCTTTGAAATGCTGTTTTAATGTATGTAAAACATAAAGAACACAGTTTAAATCTACTAGAAAACACAATGTCTTGCCCTGAAACACTGTTTAATCACTTACAATGCCTTGAAACGCTGTTTCAATGTATGTAAAACATAAAGAACACAGTTACAATCTACTTATTGCAAACTATAGAACAGACTGTTTTCTCTTAAACTAATCTATGAAAGTTTCTTCTTAACTTGAATGAGATATTAGTTAAGAACACAATGTTTGGCTTTAAAACAGAGTTTAAGGTATATACAAAGCTTTGAAATGCTGTTTTAATGTATGTAAAACATAAAGAACACAGTTTAAATCTACTAGAAAACACAATGTCTTGCTCTGAAACACTGTTTAATCACTTACAATGCCATGAAACGCTGTTTCAATGTATGTAAAACATAAAGAACACAGTTACAATCTACGTATTGCAAACTATAGAACAGACTGTTTTCTCTTAAACTAATCTTTGAAAGTTTCTTCTTAACTTGCATGAGATAGTAATTGAGAACACAATGTTTGGCTCTAAAGCAGAGTTTAAGGTACTTACAAAGATTTGAAATGCTGTTTTAATGTATGTAAAACATAAAGAACACAGTTTAAATCTACTTGAAAACACAATGTCTTGCTCTGAAACACTATTTAATCACTTACAATGCCTTGAAACGCTATTTCAATGTATAAAAAACATAAAGAACACAGTTACAATCTACGTTTGGCAAGCTATAGAACAGACTGTTTTCTCTTAAACTAATCTTTGAAAGTTTCTTCTTAACTTGCATGAGATAGTAGTTGAGATCACAATGTTTGGCTCTAAAACAGAGTTTAAGGTACATACAAAGCTTTGAAATGCTGTTTTAATATATGTAAAACATAAAGAACGCAGTTTAAATCTACTTGAAAACACAATGTCTTGCTCTGAAACATTGTTTAATCACTTACAATGCCTTGAAACGCTGTTTCAATGTATGTAAAAAATGAAGAACACAGTTACAATCTACTTATTGCAAACTATAGAACAGACTGTTTTCTCTTAAACTAATCTTTGAAAGTTTCTTCTTAACTTGCATGAGATAGTAGTTGAGAACACAATGTTTGGCTCTAAAACAGAGTTTAAGGTACTTACAATGCTTTGAAATGCTGTTTTAATGTATGTAAAACATAAGAACACAGTTTTTAATCTACTTGAAAACACAATGTCTTGCTCTGAAACACTGTTTAATCACTTAAAATGCCTTGAAATGCTATTTCAATGTATGTAAAACAAAGAACACAGTTACAATCTACTTATTGCAAACTATAGAACAGACTGTTTTCTCTTAAACTAATCTTTGAAAGATTCTTCTTAACTTGCATGAGATAGTAGTTGAGAACACAATGTTTGGCTCTAAAACAGAGTTTAAGGTACTTACAAAGCTTTGAAATGCTGTTTTAATGTATGTAAAACATAAAGAACACAGTTTAAATCTACTAGAAAACACAATGTCTTGCTCTGAAACACTGTTTAATCACTTACAATGCCATGACACGCTGTTTCAATGTATGTAAAACATAAAGAACACAGTTACAATCTACGTATTGCAAACTATAGAACAGACTGTTTTCTCTTAAACTAATCTTTGAAAGTTTCTTCTTAACTTGCATGAGATAGTAATTGAGAACACAATGTTTGGCTCTAAAGCAGAGTTTAAGGTACTTACAAAGATTTGAAATGCTGTTTTAATGTATGTAAAACATAAAGAACACAGTTTAAATCTACTTGAAAACACAATGTCTTGCTCTGAAACACTATTTAATCACTTACAATGCCTTGAAACGCTATTTCAATGTATAAAAAACATAAAGAACACAGTTACAATCTACGTTTGGCAAGCTATAGAACAGACTGTTTTCTCTTAAACTAATCTTTGAAAGTTTCTTCTTAACTTGCATGAGATAGTAGTTGAGATCACAATGTTTGGCTCTAAAACAGAGTTTAAGGTACATACAAAGCTTTGAAATGCTGTTTTAATATATGTAAAACATAAAGAACGCAGTTTAAATCTACTTGAAAACACAATGTCTTGCCCAGAAACACTGTTTAATCACTTAAAATGCCTTGAAATGCTATTTCAATGTATGTAAAACATAAAGAACACAGTTACAATCTACTTATTGCAAACTATAGAACAGAATGTTTTCTCTTAAACTAATCTTTGAAAGTTTCTTCTTAACTTGCATGAGATAGTAGTTGAGAACACAATGTTTGGCTCTAAAACAGAGTTTAAGGTACTTACAAAGCTTTGAAATGCTGTTTTAATGTATGTAAAACATAAAGAACACAGTTTAAATCTACTAGAAAACACAATGTCTTGCTCTGAAACACTGTTTAATCACTTACAATGCCATGACACGCTGTTTCAATGTATGTAAAACATAAAGAACACAGTTACAATCTACGTATTGCAAACTATAGAACAGACTGTTTTCTCTTAAACTAATCTTTGAAAGTTTCTTCTTAACTTGCATGAGATAGTAATTGAGAACACAATGTTTGGCTCTAAAGCAGAGTTTAAGGTACTTACAAAGATTTGAAATGCTGTTTTAATGTATGTAAAACATAAAGAACACAGTTTAAATCTACTTGAAAACACAATGTCTTGCTCTGAAACACTATTTAATCACTTACAATGCCTTGAAACGCTATTTCAATGTATAAAAAACATAAAGAACACAGTTACAATCTACGTTTGGCAAGCTATAGAACAGACTGTTTTCTCTTAAACTAATCTTTGAAAGTTTCTTCTTAACTTGCATGAGATAGTAGTTGAGATCACAATGTTTGGCTCTAAAACAGAGTTTAAGGTACATACAAAGCTTTGAAATGCTGTTTTAATATATGTAAAACATAAAGAACGCAGTTTAAATCTACTTGAAAACACAATGTCTTGCTCTGAAACATTGTTTAATCACTTAAAATGCCTTGAAATGCTATTTCAATGTATGTAAAACAAAGAACACAGTTACAATCTACTTATTGCAAACTATAGAACAGACTGTTTTCTCTTAAACTAATCTTTGAAAGATTCTTCTTAACTTGCATGAGATAGTAGTTGAGAACACAATGTTTGGCTCTAAAACAGAGTTTAAGGTACTTACAAAGCTTTGAAATGCTGTTTTAATGTATGTAAAACATAAAGAACACAGTTTAAATCTACTAGAAAACACAATGTCTTGCTCTGAAACACTGTTTAATCACTTACAATGCCATGACACGCTGTTTCAATGTATGTAAAACATAAAGAACACAGTTACAATCTACGTATTGCAAACTATAGAACAGACTGTTTTCTCTTAAACTAATCTTTGAAAGTTTCTTCTTAACTTGCATGAGATAGTAATTGAGAACACAATGTTTGGCTCTAAAGCAGAGTTTAAGGTACTTACAAAGATTTGAAATGCTGTTTTAATGTATGTAAAACATAAAGAACACAGTTTAAATCTACTTGAAAACACAATGTCTTGCTCTGAAACACTATTTAATCACTTACAATGCCTTGAAACGCTATTTCAATGTATAAAAAACATAAAGAACACAGTTACAATCTACGTTTGGCAAGCTATAGAACAGACTGTTTTCTCTTAAACTAATCTTTGAAAGTTTCTTCTTAACTTGCATGAGATAGTAGTTGAGATCACAATGTTTGGCTCTAAAACAGAGTTTAAGGTACATACAAAGCTTTGAAATGCTGTTTTAATATATGTAAAACATAAAGAATGCAGTTTAAATCTACTTGAAAACACAATGTCTTGCCCAGAAACACTGTTTAATCACTTAAAATGCCTTGAAATGCTATTTCAATGTATGTAAAACATAAAGAACACAGTTACAATCTACTTATTGCAAACTATAGAACAGAATGTTTTCTCTTAAACTAATCTTTGAAAGTTTCTTCTTAACTTGCATGAGATAGTAGTTGAGAACACAATGTTTGGCTCTAAAACAGAGTTTAAGGTACTTACAAAGCTTTGAAATGCTGTTTTAATGTATGTAAAACATAAAGAACACAGTTTAAATCTACTTGAAAACACAATGTCTTGCCCTGAAACACTGTTTAATCACTTAAAATGCCTTGAAATGCTATTTCAATGTATGTAAAACATAAAGAACAAAGTTACAATCTACGTTTGGCAAGCTATAGAACAGACTGTTTTCTCTTAAACTAATCTTTGAAAGTTTCTTCTTAACTTGCATGAGATAGTAGTTGAGATCACAATGTTTGGCTCTAAAACAGAGTTTAAGGTACATACAAAGCTTTGAAATGCTGTTTTAATATATGTAAAACATAAAGAACGCAGTTTAAATCTACTTGAAAACACAATGTCTTGCTCTGAAACATTGTTTAATCACTTACAATGCCTTGAAACGCTGTTTCAATGTATGTAAAAAATGAAGAACACAGTTACAATCTACTTATTGCAAACTATAGAACAGACTGTTTTCTCTTAAACTAATCTTTGAAAGTTTCTTCTTAACTTGCATGAGATAGTAGTTGAGATCACAATGTTTGGCTCTAAAACAGAGTTTAAGGTACATACAAAGCTTTGAAATGCTGTTTTAATATATGTAAAACATAAAGAACGCAGTTTAAATCTAATTGAAAACACAATGTCTTGCCCAGAAACACTGTTTAATCACTTAAAATGCCTTGAAATGCTATTTCAATGTATGTAAAACATAAAGAACACAGTTACAATCTACTTATTGCAAACTATAGAACAGAATGTTTTCTCTTAAACTAATCTTTGAAAGTTTCTTCTTAACTTGCATGAGATAGTAGTTGAGAACACAATGTTTGGCTCTAAAACAGAGTTTAAGGTACTTACAAAGCTTTGAAATGCTGTTTTAATGTATGTAAAACATAAAGAACACAGTTTAAATCTACTTGAAAACACAATGTCTTGCCCTGAAACACTGTTTAATCACTTAAAATGCCTTGAAATGCTATTTCAATGTATGTAAAACATAAAGAACAAAGTTACAATCTACGTTTGGCAAGCTATAGAACAGACTGTTTTCTCTTAAACTAATCTTTGAAAGTTTCTTCTTAACTTGCATGAGATAGTAGTTGAGATCACAATGTTTGGCTCTAAAACAGAGTTTAAGGTACATACAAAGCTTTGAAATGCTGTTTTAATATATGTAAAACATAAAGAACGCAGTTTAAATCTACTTGAAAACACAATGTCTTGCTCTGAAACATTGTTTAATCACTTACAATGCCTTGAAACGCTGTTTCAATGTATGTAAAAAATGAAGAACACAGTTACAATCTACTTATTGCAAACTATAGAACAGACTGTTTTCTCTTAAACTAATCTTTGAAAGTTTCTTCTTAACTTGCATGAGATAGTAGTTGAGATCACAATGTTTGGCTCTAAAACAGAGTTTAAGGTACATACAAAGCTTTGAAATGCTGTTTTAATATATGTAAAACATAAAGAACGCAGTTTAAATCTAATTGAAAACACAATGTCTTGCCCAGAAACACTGTTTAATCACTTAAAATGCCTTGAAATGCTATTTCAATGTATGTAAAACATAAAGAACACAGTTACAATCTACTTATTGCAAACTATAGAACAGAATGTTTTCTCTTAAACTAATCTTTGAAAGTTTCTTCTTAACTTGCATGAGATAGTAGTTGAGAACACAATGTTTGGCTCTAAAACAGAGTTTAAGGTACTTACAAAGCTTTGAAATGCTGTTTTAATGTATGTAAAACATAAAGAACACAGTTTAAATCTACTTGAAAACACAATGTCTTGCCCTGAAACACTGTTTAATCACTTAAAATGCCTTGAAATGCTATTTCAATGTATGTAAAACATAAAGAACACAGTTTAAATCTACTTGAAAACACAATGTCTTGCTCTGAAACACTATTTAATCACTTACAATGCCTTGAAACGCTATTTCAATGTATAAAAAACATAAAGAACACAGTTACAATCTACGTTTGGCAAGCTATAGAACAGACTGTTTTCTCTTAAACTAATCTTTGAAAGTTTCTTCTTAACTTGCATGAGATAGTAGTTGAGAACACAATGTTTGGCTCTAAAACAGAGTTTAAGGTACTTACAATGCTTTGAAATGCTGTTTTAATGTATGTAAAACATAAGAACACAGTTTTTAATCTACTTGAAAACACAATGTCTTGCTCTGAAACACTGTTTAATCACTTAAAATGCCTTGAAATGCTATTTCAATGTATGTAAAACAAAGAACACAGTTACAATCTACTTATTGCAAACTATAGAACAGACTGTTTTCTCTTAAACTAATCTTTGAAAGATTCTTCTTAACTTGCATGAGATAGTAGTTGAGAACACAATGTTTGGCTCTAAAACAGAGTTTAAGGTACTTACAAAGCTTTGAAATGCTGTTTTAATGTATGTAAAACATAAAGAACACAGTTTAAATCTACTAGAAAACACAATGTCTTGCTCTGAAACACTGTTTAATCACTTACAATGCCATGAAACGCTGTTTCAATGTATGTAAAACATAAAGAACACAGTTACAATCTACGTATTGCAAACTATAGAACAGACTGTTTTCTCTTAAACTAATCTTTGAAAGTTTCTTCTTAACTTGCATGAGATAGTAATTGAGAACACAATGTTTGGCTCTAAAGCAGAGTTTAAGGTACTTACAAAGATTTGAAATGCTGTTTTAATGTATGTAAAACATAAAGAACACAGTTTAAATCTACTTGAAAACACAATGTCTTGCTCTGAAACACTATTTAATCACTTACAATGCCTTGAAACGCTATTTCAATGTATAAAAAACATAAAGAACACAGTTACAATCTACGTTTGGCAAGCTATAGAACAGACTGTTTTCTCTTAAACTAATCTTTGAAAGTTTCTTCTTAACTTGCATGAGATAGTAGTTGAGATCACAATGTTTGGCTCTAAAACAGAGTTTAAGGTACATACAAAGCTTTGAAATGCTGTTTTAATATATGTAAAACATAAAGAATGCAGTTTAAACCTACTTGAAAACACAATGTCTTGCCCAGAAACACTGTTTAATCACTTAAAATGCCTTGAAATGCTATTTCAATGTATGTAAAACATAAAGAACACAGTTACAATCTACTTATTGCAAACTATAGAACAGAATGTTTTCTCTTAAACTAATCTTTGAAAGTTTCTTCTTAACTTGCATGAGATAGTAGTTGAGAACACAATGTTTGGCTCTAAAACAGAGTTTAAGGTACTTACAAAGCTTTGAAATGCTGTTTTAATGTATGTAAAACATAAAGAACACAGTTTAAATCTGCTTGAAAACACAATGTCTTGCCCTGAAACACTGTTTAATCACTTAAAATGCCTTGAAATGCTATTTCAATGTATGTAAAACATAAAGAACACAGTTACAATCTACGTTTGGCAAGCTATAGAACAGACTGTTTTCTCTTAAACTAATCTTTGAAAGTTTCTTCTTAACTTGCATGAGATAGTAGTTGAGATCACAATGTTTGGCTCTAAAACAGAGTTTAAGGTACATACAAAGCTTTGAAATGCTGTTTTAATATATGTAAAACATAAAGAACGCAGTTTAAATCTACTTGAAAACACAATGTCTTGCTCTGAAACATTGTTTAATCACTTACAATGCCTTGAAACGCTGTTTCAATGTATGTAAAAAATGAAGAACACAGTTACAATCTACTTATTGCAAACTATAGAACAGACTGTTTTCTCTTAAACTAATCTTTGAAAGTTTCTTCTTAACTTGCATGAGATAGTAGTTGAGAACACAATGTTTGGCTCTAAAACAGAGTTTAAGGTACTTACAATGCTTTGAAATGCTGTTTTAATGTATGTAAAACATAAGAACACAGTTTAAATCTACTTGAAAACACAATGTCTTGCTCTGAAACACTGTTTAATCACTTAAAATGCCTTGAAATGCTATTTCAATGTATGTAAAACAAAGAACACAGTTACAATCTACTTATTGCAAACTATAGAACAGACTGTTTTCTCTTAAACTAATCTTTGAAAGATTCTTCTTAACTTGCATGAGATAGTAGTTGAGAACACAATGTTTGGCTGTAAAACAGAGTTTAAGGTACTTACAAAGCTTTGAAATGCTGTTTTAATGTATGTAAAACATAAAGAACACAGTTTAAATCTACTAGAAAACACAATGTCTTGCTCTGAAACACTGTTTAATCACTTACAATGCCATGACACGCTGTTTCAATGTATGTAAAACATAAAGAACACAGTTACAATCTACGTATTGCAAACTATAGAACAGACTGTTTTCTCTTAAACTAATCTTTGAAAGTTTCTTCTTAACTTGCATGAGATAGTAATTGAGAACACAATGTTTGGCTCTAAAGCAGAGTTTAAGGTACTTACAAAGATTTGAAATGCTGTTTTAATGTATGTAAAACATAAAGAACACAGTTTAAATCTACTTGAAAACACAATGTCTTGCTCTGAAACACTATTTAATCACTTACAATGCCTTGAAACGCTATTTCAATGTATAAAAAACATAAAGAACACAGTTACAATCTACGTTTGGCAAGCTATAGAACAGACTGTTTTCTCTTAAACTAATCTTTGAAAGTTTCTTCTTAACTTGCATGAGATAGTAGTTGAGATCACAATGTTTGGCTCTAAAACAGAGTTTAAGGTACATACAAAGCTTTGAAATGCTGTTTTAATATATGTAAAACATAAAGAACGCAGTTTAAATCTACTTGAAAACACAATGTCTTGCTCTGAAACATTGTTTAATCACTTAAAATGCCTTGAAATGCTATTTCAATGTATGTAAAACAAAGAACACAGTTACAATCTACTTATTGCAAACTATAGAACAGACTGTTTTCTCTTAAACTAATCTTTGAAAGATTCTTCTTAACTTGCATGAGATAGTAGTTGAGAACACAATGTTTGGCTCTAAAACAGAGTTTAAGGTACTTACAAAGCTTTGAAATGCTGTTTTAATGTATGTAAAACATAAAGAACACAGTTTAAATCTACTAGAAAACACAATGTCTTGCTCTGAAACACTGTTTAATCACTTACAATGCCATGACACGCTGTTTCAATGTATGTAAAACATAAAGAACACAGTTACAATCTACGTATTGCAAACTATAGAACAGACTGTTTTCTCTTAAACTAATCTTTGAAAGTTTCTTCTTAACTTGCATGAGATAGTAATTGAGAACACAATGTTTGGCTCTAAAGCAGAGTTTAAGGTACTTACAAAGATTTGAAATGCTGTTTTAATGTATGTAAAACATAAAGAACACAGTTTAAATCTACTTGAAAACACAATGTCTTGCTCTGAAACACTATTTAATCACTTACAATGCCTTGAAACGCTATTTCAATGTATAAAAAACATAAAGAACACAGTTACAATCTACGTTTGGCAAGCTATAGAACAGACTGTTTTCTCTTAAACTAATCTTTGAAAGTTTCTTCTTAACTTGCATGAGATAGTAGTTGAGATCACAATGTTTGGCTCTAAAACAGAGTTTAAGGTACATACAAAGCTTTGAAATGCTGTTTTAATATATGTAAAACATAAAGAATGCAGTTTAAATCTACTTGAAAACACAATGTCTTGCCCAGAAACACTGTTTAATCACTTAAAATGCCTTGAAATGCTATTTCAATGTATGTAAAACATAAAGAACACAGTTACAATCTACTTATTGCAAACTATAGAACAGAATGTTTTCTCTTAAACTAATCTTTGAAAGTTTCTTCTTAACTTGCATGAGATAGTAGTTGAGAACACAATGTTTGGCTCTAAAACAGAGTTTAAGGTACTTACAAAGCTTTGAAATGCTGTTTTAATGTATGTAAAACATAAAGAACACAGTTTAAATCTACTTGAAAACACAATGTCTTGCCCTGAAACACTGTTTAATCACTTAAAATGCCTTGAAATGCTATTTCAATGTATGTAAAACATAAAGAACAAAGTTACAATCTACGTTTGGCAAGCTATAGAACAGACTGTTTTCTCTTAAACTAATCTTTGAAAGTTTCTTCTTAACTTGCATGAGATAGTAGTTGAGATCACAATGTTTGGCTCTAAAACAGAGTTTAAGGTACATACAAAGCTTTGAAATGCTGTTTTAATATATGTAAAACATAAAGAACGCAGTTTAAATCTACTTGAAAACACAATGTCTTGCTCTGAAACATTGTTTAATCACTTACAATGCCTTGAAACGCTGTTTCAATGTATGTAAAAAATGAAGAACACAGTTACAATCTACTTATTGCAAACTATAGAACAGACTGTTTTCTCTTAAACTAATCTTTGAAAGTTTCTTCTTAACTTGCATGAGATAGTAGTTGAGATCACAATGTTTGGCTCTAAAACAGAGTTTAAGGTACATACAATGCTTTGAAATGCTGTTTTAATGTATGTAAAACATAAGAACACAGTTTTTAATCTACTTGAAAACACAATGTCTTGCTCTGAAACACTGTTTAATCACTTAAAATGCCTTGAAATGCTATTTCAATGTATGTAAAACAAAGAACACAGTTACAATCTACTTATTGCAAACTATAGAACAGACTGTTTTCTCTTAAACTAATCTTTGAAAGATTCTTCTTAACTTGCATGAGATAGTAGTTGAGAACACAATGTTTGGCTCTAAAACAGAGTTTAAGGTACTTACAAAGCTTTGAAATGCTGTTTTAATGTATGTAAAACATAAAGAACACAGTTTAAATCTACTAGAAAACACAATGTCTTGCTCTGAAACACTGTTTAATCACTTACAATGCCATGAAACGCTGTTTCAATGTATGTAAAACATAAAGAACACAGTTACAATCTACGTATTGCAAACTATAGAACAGACTGTTTTCTCTTAAACTAATCTTTGAAAGTTTCTTCTTAACTTGCATGAGATAGTAATTGAGAACACAATGTTTGGCTCTAAAGCAGAGTTTAAGGTACTTACAAAGATTTGAAATGCTGTTTTAATGTATGTAAAACATAAAGAACACAGTTTAAATCTACTTGAAAACACAATGTCTTGCTCTGAAACACTATTTAATCACTTACAATGCCTTGAAACGCTATTTCAATGTATAAAAAACATAAAGAACACAGTTACAATCTACGTTTGGCAAGCTATAGAACAGACTGTTTTCTCTTAAACTAATCTTTGAAAGTTTCTTCTTAACTTGCATGAGATAGTAGTTGAGATCACAATGTTTGGCTCTAAAACAGAGTTTAAGGTACATACAAAGCTTTGAAATGCTGTTTTAATATATGTAAAACATAAAGAATGCAGTTTAAACCTACTTGAAAACACAATGTCTTGCCCAGAAACACTGTTTAATCACTTAAAATGCCTTGAAATGCTATTTCAATGTATGTAAAACATAAAGAACACAGTTACAATCTACTTATTGCAAACTATAGAACAGAATGTTTTCTCTTAAACTAATCTTTGAAAGTTTCTTCTTAACTTGCATGAGATAGTAGTTGAGAACACAATGTTTGGCTCTAAAACAGAGTTTAAGGTACTTACAATGCTTTGAAATGCTGTTTTAATGTATGTAAAACATAAGAACACAGTTTAAATCTACTTGAAAACACAATGTCTTGCTCTGAAACACTGTTTAATCACTTAAAATGCCTTGAAATGCTATTTCAATGTATGTAAAACAAAGAACACAGTTACAATCTACTTATTGCAAACTATAGAACAGACTGTTTTCTCTTAAACTAATCTTTGAAAGATTCTTCTTAACTTGCATGAGATAGTAGTTGAGAACACAATGTTTGGCTGTAAAACAGAGTTTAAGGTACTTACAAAGCTTTGAAATGCTGTTTTAATGTATGTAAAACATAAAGAACACAGTTTAAATCTACTTGAAAACACAATGTCTTGCTCTGAAACACTGTTTAATCCCTTACAATGCCTTGAAACGCTGTTTCAATGTACGTAAAAGATAAAGAACACAGTTACAATCTACTTATTGCAAACTATAGAACAGACTGTTTTCTCTTAAACTAATCTTTGAAAGTTTCTTCTTAACTTGCATGAGATAGTAATTGAGAACACAATGTTTGGCTCTAAAGCAGAGTTTAAGGTACTTACAAAGATTTGAAATGCTGTTTTAATGTATGTAAAACATAAAGAACACAGTTTAAATCTACTTGAAAACACAATGTCTTGCTCTGAAACACTATTTAATCACTTACAATGCCTTGAAACGCTATTTCAGTGTATAAAAAACATAAAGAACACAGTTACAATCTACGTTTGGCAAGCTATAGAACAGACTGTTTTCTCTTAAACTAATCTTTGAAAGTTTCTTCTTAACTTGCATGAGATAGTAGTTGAGATCACAATGTTTGGCTCTAAAACAGAGTTTAAGGTACATACAAAGCTTTGAAATGCTGTTTTAATATATGTAAAACATAAAGAACGCAGTTTAAATCTACTTGAAAACACAATGTCTTGCCCAGAAACACTGTTTAATCACTTAAAATGCCTTGAAATGCTATTTCAATGTATGTAAAACATAAAGAACACAGTTACAATCTACTTATTGCAAACTATAGAACAGAATGTTTTCTCTTAAACTAATCTTTGAAAGTTTCTTCTTAACTTGCATGAGATAGTAGTTGAGAACACAATGTTTGGCTCTAAAACAGAGTTTAAGGTACTTACAAAGCTTTGAAATGCTGTTTTAATGTATGTAAAACATAAAGAACACAGTTTAAATCTACTTGAAAACACAATGTCTTGCCCTGAAACACTGTTTAATCACTTAAAATGCCTTGAAATGCTATTTCAATGTATGTAAAACATAAAGAACACAGTTACAATCTACTTATTGCAAACTATAGAACAGAATGTTTTCTCTTAAACTAATCTTTGAAAGTTTATTCTTAACTTGCATGAGATAGTAGTTGAGAACACAATGTTTGGCTCTAAAACAGAGTTTAAGGTACTTACAAAGCTTTGAAATGCTGTTTTAATGTATGTAAAACATAAAGAACACAGTTTAAATCTACTAGAAAACACAATGTCTTGCCCTGAAACACTGTTTAATCACTTACAATGCCTTGAAACGCTGTTTCAATGTATGTAAAACATAAAGAACACAGTTACAATCTACTTATTGCAAACTATAGAACAGACTGTTTTCTCTTAAACTAATCTTTGAAAGTTTCTTCTTAACTTGCATGAGATAGTAGTTGAGATCACAATGTTTGGATCTAAAACAGAGTTTAAGGTACATACAAAGCTTTGAAATGCTGTTTTAATATATGTAAAACATAAAGAATGCAGTTTAAATCTACTTGAAAACACAATGTCTTGCCCAAAAACACTGTTTAATCACTTAAAATGCCTTGAAATGCTCTTTCAATGTATGTAAAACATAAAGAACACAGTTACAATCTACTTATTGCAAACTATAGAACAGAATGTTTTCTCTTAAACTAATCTTTGAAAGTTTCTTCTTAACTTGCATGAGATAGTAGTTGAGAACACAATGTTTGGCTCTAAAACAGAGTTTAAGGTACTTACAAAGCTTTGAAATGCTGTTTTAATGTATGTAAAACATAAAGAACACAGTTTAAATCTACTTGAAAACACAATGTCTTGCCCTGAAACACTGTTTAATCACTTAAAATGCCTTGAAATGCTATTTCAATGTATGTAAAACATAAAGAACACAGTTACAATCTACTTATTGCAAACTATAGAACAGACTGTTTTCTCTTAAACTAATCTATGAAAGTTTCTTCTTAACTTGAATGAGATATTAGTTAAGAACACAATGTTTGGCTTTAAAACAGAGTTTAAGGTATATACAAAGCTTTGAAATGCTGTTTTAATGTATGTAAAACATAAAGAACACAGTTTAAATCTACTAGAAAACACAATGTCTTGCTCTGAAACACTGTTTAATCACTTACAATGCCATGAAACGCTGTTTCAATGTATGTAAAACATAAAGAACACAGTTACAATCTACGTATTGCAAACTATAGAACAGACTGTTTTCTCTTAAACTAATCTTTGAAAGTTTCTTCTTAACTTGCATGAGATAGTAATTGAGAACACAATGTTTGGCTCTAAAGCAGAGTTTAAGGTACTTACAAAGATTTGAAATGCTGTTTTAATGTATGTAAAACATAAAGAACACAGTTTAAATCTACTTGAAAACACAATGTCTTGCTCTGAAACACTATTTAATCACTTACAATGCCTTGAAACGCTATTTCAATGTATAAAAAACATAAAGAACACAGTTACAATCTACGTTTGGCAAGCTATAGAACAGACTGTTTTCTCTTAAACTAATCTTTGAAAGTTTCTTCTTAACTTGCATGAGATAGTAGTTGAGATCACAATGTTTGGCTCTAAAACAGAGTTTAAGGTACATACAAAGCTTTGAAATGCTGTTTTAATATATGTAAAACATAAAGAACGCAGTTTAAATCTACTTGAAAACACAATGTCTTGCTCTGAAACATTGTTTAATCACTTACAATGCCTTGAAACGCTGTTTCAATGTATGTAAAAAATGAAGAACACAGTTACAATCTACTTATTGCAAACTATAGAACAGACTGTTTTCTCTTAAACTAATCTTTGAAAGTTTCTTCTTAACTTGCATGAGATAGTAGTTGAGAACACAATGTTTGGCTCTAAAACAGAGTTTAAGGTACTTACAATGCTTTGAAATGCTGTTTTAATGTATGTAAAACATAAGAACACAGTTTTTAATCTACTTGAAAACACAATGTCTTGCTCTGAAACACTGTTTAATCACTTAAAATGCCTTGAAATGCTATTTCAATGTATGTAAAACAAAGAACACAGTTACAATCTACTTATTGCAAACTATAGAACAGACTGTTTTCTCTTAAACTAATCTTTGAAAGATTCTTCTTAACTTGCATGAGATAGTAGTTGAGATCACAATGTTTGGCTCTAAAACAGAGTTTAAGGTACATACAAAGCTTTGAAATGCTGTTTTAATATATGTAAAACATAAAGAATGCAGTTTAAATCTACTTGAAAACACAATGTCTTGCCCAGAAACACTGTTTAATCACTTAAAATGCCTTGAAATGCTATTTCAATGTATGTAAAACATAAAGAACACAGTTACAATCTACTTATTGCAAACTATAGAACAGAATGTTTTCTCTTAAACTAATCTTTGAAAGTTTCTTCTTAACTTGCATGAGATAGTAGTTGAGAACACAATGTTTGGCTCTAAAACAGAGTTTAAGGTACTTACAAAGCTTTGAAATGCTGTTTTAATGTATGTAAAACATAAAGAACACAGTTTAAATCTACTTGAAAACACAATGTCTTGCCCTGAAACACTGTTTAATCACTTAAAATGCCTTGAAATGCTATTTCAATGTATGTAAAACATAAAGAACACAGTTACAATCTACTTATTGCAAACTATAGAACAGAATGTTTTCTCTTAAACTAATCTTTGAAAGTTTCTTCTTAACTTGCATGAGATAGTAGTTGAGAACACAATGTTTGGCTCTAAAACAGAGTTTAAGGTACTTACAAAGCTTTGAAATGCTGTTTTAATGTATGTAAAACATAAAGAACACAGTTTATATCTACTAGAAAACACAATGTCTTGCCCTGAAACACTGTTTAATCACTTACAATGCCTTGAAATGCTGTTTCAATGTATGTAAAACATAAAGAACACAGTTACAATCTACTTATTGCAAACTATAGAACAGAATGTTTTCTCTTAAACTAATCTTTGAAAGTTTCTTCTTAACTTGCATGAGATAGTAGTTGAGAACACAATGTTTGGCTCTAAAACAGAGTTTAAGGTACTTACAAAGCTTTGAAATGCTGTTTTAATGTATGTAAAACATAAAGAACACAGTTTAAATCTACTTGAAAACACAATGTCTTGCCCTGAAACACTGTTTAATCACTTAAAATGCCTTGAAATGCTATTTCAATGTATGTAAAACATAAAGAACACAGTTACAATCTACTTATTGCAAACTATAGAACAGAATGTTTTCTCTTAAACTAATCTTTGAAAGTTTCTTCTTAACTTGCATGAGATAGTAGTTGAGAACACAATGTTTGGCTCTAAAACAGAGTTTAAGGTACTTACAAAGCTTTGAAATGCTGTTTTAATGTATGTAAAACATAAAGAACACAGTTTATATCTACTAGAAAACACAATGTCTTGCTCTGAAACACTGTTTAATCACTTACAATGCCATGAAACGCTGTTTCAATGTATGTAAAACATAAAGAACACAGTTACAATCTACGTATTGCAAACTATAGAACAGACTGTTTTCTCTTAAACTAATCTTTGAAAGTTTCTTCTTAACTTGCATGAGATAGTAATTGAGAACACAATGTTTGGCTCTAAAGCAGAGTTTAAGGTACTTACAAAGATTTGAAATGCTGTTTTAATGTATGTAAAACATAAAGAACACAGTTTAAATCTACTTGAAAACACAATGTCTTGCTCTGAAACACTATTTAATCACTTACAATGCCTTGAAACTCTATTTCAATGTATAAAAAACATAAAGAACACAGTTACAATCTACGTTTGGCAAGCTATAGAACAGACTGTTTTCTCTTAAATTAATCTTTGAAAGTTTCTTCTTAACTTGCATGAGATAGTAGTTGAGATCACAATGTTTGGCTCTAAAACAGAGTTTAAGGTACATACAAAGCTTTGAAATGCTGTTTTAATATATGTAAAACATAAAGAACGCAGTTTAAATCTACTTGAAAACACAATGTCTTGCTCTGAAACATTGTTTAATCACTTACAATGCCTTGAAACGCTGTTTCAATGTATGTAAAAAATGAAGAACACAGTTACAATCTACTTATTGCAAACTATAGAACAGAATGTTTTCTCTTAAACTAATCTTTGAAAGTTTCTTCTTAACTTGCATGAGATAGTAGTTGAGAACACAATGTTTGGCTCTAAAACAGAGTTTAAGGTACTTACAAAGCTTTGAAATGCTGTTTTAATGTATGTAAAACATAAAGAACACAGTTTAAATCTACTAGAAAACACAATGTCTTGCCCTGAAACACTGTTTAATCACTTACAATGCCTTGAAACGCTGTTTCAATGTATGTAAAACATAAAGAACACAGTTACAATCTACTTATTGCAAACTATAGAACAGACTGTTTTCTCTTAAACTAATCTATGAAAGTTTCTTCTTAACTTGAATGAGATATTAGTTAAGAACACAATGTTTGGCTTTAAAACAGAGTTTAAGGTATATACAAAGCTTTGAAATGCTGTTTTAATGTATGTAAAACATAAAGAACACAGTTTAAATCTACTAGAAAACACAATGTCTTGCTCTGAAACACTGTTTAATCACTTACAATGCCATGAAACGCTGTTTCAATGTATGTAAAACATAAAGAACACAGTTACAATCTACGTATTGCAAACTATAGAACAGACTGTTTTCTCTTAAACTAATCTTTGAAAGTTTCTTCTTAACTTGCATGAGATAGTAATTGAGAACACAATG
The DNA here is from genome assembly GCF_041902795.1 of Electrophorus electricus. Classification (NCBI taxonomy): domain Eukaryota; kingdom Metazoa; phylum Chordata; class Actinopteri; order Gymnotiformes; family Gymnotidae; genus Electrophorus; species Electrophorus electricus. The sequence goes on from NC_137499.1 coordinate 17,922,328, forward strand.
TTTGGCTCTAAAGCAGAGTTTAAGGTACTTACAAAGATTTGAAATGCTGTTTTAATGTATGTAAAACATAAAGAACACAGTTTAAATCTACTTGAAAACACAATGTCTTGCTCTGAAACACTATTTAATCACTTACAATGCCTTGAAACGCTATTTCAATGTATAAAAAACATAAAGAACACAGTTACAATCTACGTTTGGCAAGCTATAGAACAGACTGTTTTCTCTTAAACTAATCTTTGAAAGTTTCTTCTTAACTTGCATGAGATAGTAGTTGAGATCACAATGTTTGGCTCTAAAACAGAGTTTAAGGTACATACAAAGCTTTGAAATGCTGTTTTAATATATGTAAAACATAAAGAACGCAGTTTAAATCTACTTGAAAACACAATGTCTTGCTCTGAAACATTGTTTAATCACTTACAATGCCTTGAAACGCTGTTTCAATGTATGTAAAAAATGAAGAACACAGTTACAATCTACTTATTGCAAACTATAGAACAGACTGTTTTCTCTTAAACTAATCTTTGAAAGTTTCTTCTTAACTTGCATGAGATAGTAGTTGAGAACACAATGTTTGGCTTTAAAACAGAGTTTAAGGTATATACAAAGCTTTGAAATGCTGTTTTAATGTATGTAAAACATAAAGAACACAGTTTAAATCTACTAGAAAACACAATGTCTTGCTTTGAAACACTGTTTAATCACTTACAATGCCATGAAACGCTGTTTCAATGTATGTAAAACATAAAGAACACAGTTACAATCTACGTATTGCAAACTATAGAACAGACTGTTTTCTCTTAAACTAATCTTTGAAAGTTTCTTCTTAACTTGCATGAGATAGTAATTGAGAACACAATGTTTGGCTCTAAAGCAGAGTTTAAGGTACTTACAAAGATTTGAAATGCTGTTGTAATGTATGTAAAACATAAAGAACACAGTTTAAATCTACTTGAAAACACAATGTCTTGCTCTGAAACACTATTTAATCACTTACAATGCCTTGAAACGCTATTTCAATGTATAAAAAACATAAAGAACACAGTTACAATCTACGTTTGGCAAGCTATAGAACAGACTGTTTTCTCTTAAACTAATCTTTGAAAGTTTCTTCTTAACTTGCATGAGATAGTAGTTGAGATCACAATGTTTGGCTCTAAAACAGAGTTTAAGGTACATACAAAGCTTTGAAATGCTGTTTTAATATATGTAAAACATAAAGAACGCAGTTTAAATCTACTTGAAAACACAATGTCTTGCTCTGAAACATTGTTTAATCACTTACAATGCCTTGAAACGCTGTTTCAATGTATGTAAAAAATGAAGAACACAGTTACAATCTACTTATTGCAAACTATAGAACAGACTGTTTTCTCTTAAACTAATCTTTGAAAGTTTCTTCTTAACTTGCATGAGATAGTAGTTGAGAACACAATGTTTGGCTCTAAAACAGAGTTTAAGGTACTTACAATGCTTTGAAATGCTGTTTTAATGTATGTAAAACATAAGAACACAGTTTAAATCTACTTGAAAACACAATGTCTTGCTCTGAAACACTGTTTAATCACTTAAAATGCCTTGAAATGCTATTTCAATGTATGTAAAACAAAGAACACAGTTACAATCTACTTATTGCAAACTATAGAACAGACTGTTTTCTCTTAAACTAATCTTTGAAAGATTCTTCTTAACTTGCATGAGATAGTAGTTGAGAACACAATGTTTGGCTCTAAAACAGAGTTTAAGGTACTTACAAAGCTTTGAAATGCTGTTTTAATGTATGTAAAACATAAAGAACACAGTTTAAATCTACTTGAAAACACAATGTCTTGCTCTGAAACACTGTTTAATCCCTTACAATGCCTTGAAACGCTGTTTCAATGTACGTAAAAGATAAAGAACACAGTTACAATCTACTTATTGCAAACTATAGAACAGACTGTTTTCTCTTAAACTAACCTTTGAAAGTTTCTTCTTAACTTGCATGAGATAGTAGTTGAGAACACAATGTTTGGCTCTAAAACAGAGTTTAAGGTACTTACAAAGCTTTGAAATGCTGTTTTAATGTATGTAAAACATAAAGAACACAGTTTAAATCTACTAGAAAACACAATGTCTTGCCCTGAAACACTGTTTAATCACTTACAATGCCTTGAAACGCTGTTTCAATGTATGTAAAACATAAAGAACACAGTTACAATCTACTTATTGCAAACTATAGAACAGACTGTTTTCTCTTAAACTAATCTATGAAAGTTTCTTCTTAACTTGAATGAGATATTAGTTAAGAACACAATGTTTGGCTTTAAAACAGAGTTTAAGGTATATACAAAGCTTTGAAATGCTGTTTTAATGTATGTAAAACATAAAGAACACAGTTTATATCTACTTGAAAACACAATGTCTTGCTCTGAAAGACTGTTTAATCCCTTACAATGCCTTGAAACGCTGTTTCAATGTATGTAAAAGATAAAGAACACAGTTACAATCTACTTATTGCAAACTATAGAACAGACTGTTTTCTCTTAAACTAATCTTTGAAAGTTTCTTCTTAACTTGCATGAGATAGTAGTTGAGATCACAATGTTTGGCTCTAAAACAGAGTTTAAGGTACATACAAAGCTTTGAAATGCTGTTTTAATATATGTAAAACATAAAGAACGCAGTTTAAATCTACTTGAAAACACAATGTCTTGCCCAGAAACACTGTTTAATCACTTAAAATGCCTTGAAATGCTATTTCAATGTATGTAAAACATAAAGAACACAGTTACAATCTACTTATTGCAAACTATAGAACAGAATGTTTTCTCTTAAACTAATCTTTGAAAGTTTCTTCTTAACTTGCATGAGATAGTAGTTGAGAACACAATGTTTGGCTCTAAAACAGAGTTTAAGGTACTTACAAAGCTTTGAAATGCTGTTTTAATGTATGTAAAACATAAAGAACACAGTTTAAATCTACTTGAAAACACAATGTCTTGCCCTGAAACACTGTTTAATCACTTAAAATGCCTTGAAATGCTATTTCAATGTATGTAAAACATAAAGAACACAGTTACAATCTACTTATTGCAAACTATAGAACAGAATGTTTTCTCTTAAACTAATCTTTGAAAGTTTCTTCTTAACTTGCATGAGATAGTAGTTGAGAACACAATGTTTGGCTCTAAAACAGAGTTTAAGGTACTTACAAAGCTTTGAAATGCTGTTTTAATGTATGTAAAACATAAAGAACACAGTTTAAATCTACTAGAAAACACAATGTCTTGCCCTGAAACACTGTTTAATCACTTACAATGCCTTGAAACGCTGTTTCAATGTATGTAAAACATAAAGAACACAGTTACAATCTACTTATTGCAAACTATAGAACAGACTGTTTTCTCTTAAACTAATCTATGAAAGTTTCTTCTTAACTTGAATGAGATATTAGTTAAGAACACAATGTTTGGCTTTAAAACAGAGTTTAAGGTATATACAAAGCTTTGAAATGCTGTTTTAATGTATGTAAAACATAAAGAACACAGTTTAAATCTACTAGAAAACACAATGTCTTGCTCTGAAACACTGTTTAATCACTTACAATGCCATGAAACGCTGTTTCAATGTATGTAAAACATAAAGAACACAGTTACAATCTACGTATTGCAAACTATAGAACAGACTGTTTTCTCTTAAACTAATCTTTGAAAGTTTCTTCTTAACTTGCATGAGATAGTAATTGAGAACACAATGTTTGGCTCTAAAGCAGAGTTTAAGGTACTTACAAAGATTTGAAATGCTGTTTTAATGTATGTAAAACATAAAGAACACAGTTTAAATCTACTTGAAAACACAATGTCTTGCTCTGAAACACTATTTAATCACTTACAATGCCTTGAAACGCTATTTCAATGTATAAAAAACATAAAGAACACAGTTACAATCTACGTTTGGCAAGCTATAGAACAGACTGTTTTCTCTTAAACTAATCTTTGAAAGTTTCTTCTTAACTTGCATGAGATAGTAGTTGAGATCACAATGTTTGGCTCTAAAACAGAGTTTAAGGTACATACAAAGCTTTGAAATGCTGTTTTAATATATGTAAAACATAAAGAACGCAGTTTAAATCTACTTGAAAACACAATGTCTTGCTCTGAAACATTGTTTAATCACTTACAATGCCTTGAAACGCTGTTTCAATGTATGTACAAAATGAAGAACACAGTTACAATCTACTTATTGCAAACTATAGAACAGACTGTTTTCTCTTAAACTAATCTTTGAAAGTTTCTTCTTAACTTGCATGAGATAGTAGTTGAGAACACAATGTTTGGCTCTAAAACAGAGTTTAAGGTACTTACAATGCTTTGAAATGCTGTTTTAATGTATGTAAAACATAAGAACACAGTTTAAATCTACTTGAAAACACAATGTCTTGCTCTGAAACACTGTTTAATCACTTAAAATGCCTTGAAATGCTATTTCAATGTATGTAAAACAAAGAACACAGTTACAATCTACTTATTGCAAACTATAGAACAGACTGTTTTCTCTTAAACTAATCTTTCAAAGATTCTTCTTAACTTGCATGAGATAGTAGTTGAGAACACAATGTTTGGCTCTAAAACAGAGTTTAAGGTACTTACAAAGCTTTGAAATGCTGTTTTAATGTATGTAAAACATAAAGAACACAGTTTAAATCTACTTGAAAACACAATGTCTTGCTCTGAAACACTGTTTAATCCCTTACAATGCCTTGAAACGCTGTTTCAATGTATGTAAAAGATAAAGAACACAGTTACAATCTACTTATTGCAAACTATAGAACAGACTGTTTTCTCTTAAACTAACCTTTGAAAGTTTCTTCTTAACTTGCATGAGATAGTAGTTGAGAACACAATGTTTGGCTCTAAAACAGAGTTTAAGGTACTTACAAAGCTTTGAAATGCTGTTTTAATGTATGTAAAACATAAAGAACACAGTTTAAATCTACTAGAAAACACAATGTCTTGCCCTGAAACACTGTTTAATCACTTACAATGCCTTGAAACGCTGTTTCAATGTATGTAAAACATAAAGAACACAGTTACAATCTACTTATTGCAAACTATAGAACAGACTGTTTTCTCTTAAACTAATCTATGAAAGTTTCTTCTTAACTTGAATGAGATATTAGTTAAGAACACAATGTTTGGCTTTAAAACAGAGTTTAAGGTATATACAAAGCTTTGAAATGCTGTTTTAATGTATGTAAAACATAAAGAACACAGTTTAAATCTACTTGAAAACACAATGTCTTGCTCTGAAACACTGTTTAATCACTTACAATGCCTTGAAATGCTATTTCAATGTATGTAAAACATAAAGAACACAGTTACAATCTACTTATTGCAAACTATAGAACAGACTGTTTTCTCTTAAACTAATCTTTGAAAGTTTCTTCTTAACTTGCATGAGATAGTAGTTAAGAACACAATGTTTGGCTCTAAAACAGAGTTTAAGGTACTTACAAAGCTTTGAAATGCTGTTTTAATGTATGTAAAACATAAAGAACACAATTTAAATCTACTAGAAAACACAATGTCTTGCCCTGAAACACAGTTTAATCACTTACAATGCCTTGAAAAGCTGTTTCAATGTATGTAAAACATAAAGAACACAGTTACAATCTACTTATTGCAAACTATAGAACAGACTGTTTTCTCTTAAACTAATCTATGAAAGTTTCTTCTTAACTTGAATGAGATATTAGTTAAGAACACAATGTTTGGCTTTAAAACAGAGTTTAAGGTATATACAAAGCTTTGAAATGCTGTTTTAATGTATGTGAAACATAAAGAACACAGTTTAAATCTACTTGAAAACACAATGTCTTGCTCTGAAACACTGTTTAATCCCTTACAATGCCTTGAAACGCTGTTTCAATGTATGTAAAAGATAAAGAACACAGTTACAATCTACTTATTGCAAACTATAGAACAGACTGTTTTCTCTTAAACTAATCTTTGAAAGTTTCTTCTTAACTTGCATGAGATAGTAGTTGAGAACACAATGTTTGGCTCTAAAACAGAGTTTAAGGTACTTACAAAGCTTTGAAATGCTATTTTAATGTATGTAAAACATAAAGAACACAGTTTAAATCTACTTGAAAACACAATGTCTTGCTCTGCAACACTATTTAATCACTTACAATGCCTTGAAACGCTATTTCATTGTATAAAAAACATAAAGAACACAGTTACAATCTACGTTTGGCAAGCTATAGAACAGACTGTTTTCTCTTAAACTAATCTTTGAAAGTTTCTTCTAAACTTGCATGAGATAGTAGTTGAGAACACAATGTTTGGCTCTAAAACAGAGTTTAAGGTACTTACAAAGCTTTGAAATGCTGTTTTAATGTATGTAAAACATAAAGAACACAGTTTAAATCTACTAGAAAACACAATGTCTTGCTCTGAAACACTGTTTAATCACTTACAATGCCATGAAACGCTGTTTCAATGTATGTAAAACATAAAGAACACAGTTACAATCTACGTATTGCAAACTATAGAAAAGACTGTTTTCTCTTAAACTAATCTTTGAAAGTTTCTTCTTAACTTGCATGAGATAGTAATTGAGAACACAATGTTTGGCTCTAAAGCAGAGTTTAAGGTACTTACAAAGATTTGAAATGCTGTTTTAATGTATGTAAAACATAAAGAACACAGTTTAAATCTACTTGAAAACACAATGTCTTGCTCTGAAACACTATTTAATCACTTACAATGCCTTGAAACGCTATTTCAATGTATAAAAAACATAAAGAACACAGTTACAATCTACGTTTGGCAAGCTATAGAACAGACTGTTTTCTCTTAAACTAATCTTTGAAAGTTTCTTCTTAACTTGCATGAGATAGTAGTTGAGAACACAATGTTTGGCTCTAAAACAGAGTTTAAGGTACTTACAAAGCTTTGAAATGCTGTTTTAATGTATGTAAAACATAAAGAACACAGTTTAAATCTACTTGAAAACACAATGTCTTGCTCTGAAACACTGTTTAATCCCTTACAATGCCTTGAAACGCTGTTTCAATGTATGTAAAAGATAAAGAACACAGTTACAATCTACTTATTGCAAACTATAGAACAGACTGTTTTCTCTTAAACTAACCTTTGAAAGTTTCTTCTTAACTTGCATGAGATATTAGTTAAGAACACAATGTTTGGCTTTAAAACAGAGTTTAAGGTACATACAAAGCTTTGAAATGCTGTTTTAATGTATGTAAAACATAAAGAACACAGTATAAATCTACTTGAAAACACAATGTCTTGCCCTGAAACACTGTTTAATCACTTACAATGCCTTGAAACGCTGTTTCAATGTATGTAAAACATAAAGAACCCAGTTACAATCTACTTATGGCAAGCTATAGAACAGACTGTTTTCTCTTAAATTAATCTTTGAAAGTTTCTTCTTAACTTGCATGAGATTGTAGTTGAGATCACAATGTTTGGCTCTAAAACAGAGATTAAGGTACTTACAATGCTTTGAAATGCTGTTTTAATGTATGTAAAACATAAAGAACAGTTTAAATCTACTTGAATACACAATGTCTTGGTCTGAAACACTATTTAATCACTTACAATGCCTTGAAACGCTATTTCAATGTATGTAAAACAAAGAACACAGTTACAATCTACTTATTGCAAGCTATAGAACAGACTGTTTTCTCTTAAATTAATCTTTGAAAGTTTCTTCTTAACTTGCATGAGATTGTAGTTGAGATCACAATGTTTGGCTCTAAAACAGAGTTTAAGGTACTTACAATGCTTTGAAATGCTGTTTTAATGTATGTAAAACATAAAGAACAGTTTAAATCTACTTGAATACACAATGTCTTGGTCTGAAACACTATTTAATCACTTACAATGCCTTGAAACGCTATTTCAATGTATGTAAAACATAAAGAACACAGTTACAATCTACTTATTGCAAACTATAGAACAGAATGTTTTCTCTTAAACTAATCTTTGAAAGTTTCTTCTTAACTTGCATGAGATAGTAGTTGAGAACACAATGTTTGGCTCTAAAACAGAGTTTAAGGTACTTACAAAGCTTTGAAATGCTGTTTTAATGTATGTAAAACATAAAGAACACAGTTTAAATCTACTTGAAAACACAATGTCTTGCTCTGAAACACTATTTAATCTTTTACAATGCCTTGAAACGCTATTTCAATGTATAAAAAACAAAGAACACAGTTACAATCTACGTTTGGCAAGCTATAGAACAGACTGTTTTCTCTTAAACTAATCTTTGAAAGTTTCTTCTTAACTTGCATGAGATAGTAGTTGAGATCACAATGTTTCGCTCTAAAACAGAGTTTAAGGTACATACAAAGCTTTGAAATGCTGTTTTAATATATGTAAAACATAAAGAACGCAGTTTAAATCTACTTGAAAACACAATGTCTTGCCCAGAAACACTGTTTAATCACTTAAAATGCCTTGAAATGCTATTTCAATGTATGTAAAACATAAAGAACACAGTTGCAATCTACTTATTGCAAACTATAGAACAGAATGTTTTCTCTTAAACTAATCTATGAAAGTTTCTTCTTAACTTGAATGAGATATTAGTTAAGAACACAATGTTTGGCTTTAAAACAGAGTTTAAGGTATATACAAAGCTTTGAAATGCTGTTTTAATGTATGTAAAACATAAAGAACACAGTTTAAATCTACTTGAAAACACAATGTCTTGCTCTGAAACACTGTTTAATCCCTTACAATGCCTTGAAACGCTGTTTCAATGTATGTAAAAGATAAAGAACACAGTTACAATCTACTTATTGCAAACTATAGAACAGACTGTTTTCTCTTAAACTAATCTTTGAAAGTTTCTTCTTAACTTGCATGAGATAGTAGTTGAGAACACAATGTTTGGCTCTAAAACAGAGTTTAAGGTACTTACAAAGCTTTGAAATGCTATTTTAATGTATGTAAAACATAAAGAACACAGTTTAAATCTACTTGAAAACACAATGTCTTGCTCTGCAACACTATTTAATCACTTACAATGCCTTGAAACGCTATTTCATTGTATAAAAAACATAAAGAACACAGTTACAATCTACGTTTGGCAAGCTATAGAACAGACTGTTTTCTCTTAAACTAATCTTTGAAAGTTTCTTCTAAACTTGCATGAGATAGTAGTTGAGAACACAATGTTTGGCTCTAAAACAGAGTTTAAGGTACTTACAAAGCTTTGAAATGCTGTTTTAATGTATGTAAAACATAAAGAACACAGTTTAAATCTACTAGAAAACACAATGTCTTGCTCTGAAACACTGTTTAATCACTTACAATGCCATGAAACGCTGTTTCAATTTATGTAAAACATAAAGAACACAGTTACAATCTACGTATTGCAAACTATAGAAAAGACTGTTTTCTCTTAAACTAATCTTTGAAAGTTTCTTCTTAACTTGCATGAGATAGTAATTGAGAACACAATGTTTGGCTCTAAAGCAGAGTTTAAGGTACTTACAAAGATTTGAAATGCTGTTTTAATGTATGTAAAACATAAAGAACACAGTTTAAATCTACTTGAAAACACAATGTCTTGCTCTGAAACACTATTTAATCACTTACAATGCCTTGAAACGCTATTTCAATGTATAAAAAACATAAAGAACACAGTTACAATCTATGTTTGGCAAGCTATAGAACAGACTGTTTTCTCTTAAACTAATCTTTGAAAGTTTCTTCTTAACTTGCATGAGATAGTAGTTGAGAACACAATGTTTGGCTCTAAAACAGAGTTTAAGGTACTTACAAAGCTTTGAAATGCTGTTTTAATGTATGTAAAACATAAAGAACACAGTTTAAATCTACTTGAAAACACAATGTCTTGCTCTGAAACACTGTTTAATCCCTTACAATGCCTTGAAACGCTGTTTCAATGTATGTAAAACATAAAGAACCCAGTTACAATCTACTTATGGCAAGCTATAGAACAGACTGTTTTCTCTTAAATTAATCTTTGAAAGTTTCTTCTTAACTTGCATGAGATTTTAGTTGAGATCACAATGTTTGGCTCTAAAACAGAGTTTAAGGTACTTACAATGCTTTGAAATGCTGTTTTAATGTATGTAAAACATAAAGAACAGTTTAAATCTACTTGAATACACAATGTCTTGGTCTGAAACACTATTTAATCACTTACAATGCCTTGAAACGCTATTTCAATGTATGTAAAACATAAAGAACACAGTTACAATCTACTTATTGCAAACTATAGAACAGACTGTTTTCTCTTAAACTAATCTTTGAAAGTTTCTTCTTAACTTGCATGAGATAGTAGTTGAGAACACAATGTTTGGCTCTAAAACAGAGTTTAAGGTACTTACAAAGCTTTGAAATGCTGTTTTAATGTATGTAAAACATAAAGAACACAGTTTAAATCTACTTGAAAACACAATGTCTTGCTCTGAAACACTATTTAATCTTTTACAATGCCTTGAAACGCTATTTCAATGTATAAAAAACAAAGAACACAGTTACAATCTACGTTTGGCAAGCTATAGAACAGACTGTTTTCTCTTAAACTAATCTTTGAAAGTTTCTTCTTAACTTGCATGAGATAGTAGTTGAGATCACAATGTTTCGCTCTAAAACAGAGTTTAAGGTACATACAAAGCTTTGAAATGCTGTTTTAATATATGTAAAACATAAAGAACGCAGTTTAAATCTACTTGAAAACACAATGCCTTGCCCAGAAACACTGTTTAATCACTTAAAATGCCTTGAAATGCTATTTCAATGTATGTAAAACATAAAGAACACAGTTGCAATCTACTTATTGCAAACTATAGAACAGAATGTTTTCTCTTAAACTAATCTTTGAAAGTTTCTTCTTAACTTGCATGAGATAGTAGTTGAGAACACAATGTTTGGCTCTAAAACAGAGTTTAAGGTACTTACAAAGCTTTGAAATGCTGTTTTAATGTATGTAAAACATAAAGAACACAATTTAAATCTACTAGAAAACACAATGTCTTGCCCTGAAACACTGTTTAATCACTTACAATGCCTTGAAAAGCTGTTTCAATGTATGTAAAACATAAAGAACACAGTTACAATCTACTTATTGCAAACTATAGAACAGACTGTTTTCTCTTAAACTAATCTATGAAAGTTTCTTCTTAACTTGAATGAGATATTAGTTAAGAACACAATGTTTGGCTTTAAAACAGAGTTTAAGGTACATACAAAGCTTTGAAATGCTGTTTTAATGTATGTAAAACATAAAGAACACAGTTTAAATCTACTTGAAAACACAATGTCTTGCTCTGAAACACTGTTTAATCCCTTACAATGCCTTGAAACGCTGTTTCAATGTATGTAAAAGATAAAGAACACAGTTACAATCTACTTATTGCAAACTATAGAACAGACTGTTTTCTCTTAAACTAATCTTTGAAAGTTTCTTCTTAACTTGCATGAGATAGTAGTTGAGAACACAATGTTTGGCTCTAAAACAGAGTTTAAGGTACTTACAAAGCTTTGAAATGCTATTTTAATGTATGTAAAACATAAAGAACACAGTTTAAATCTACTTGAAAACACAATGTCTTGCTCTGCAACACTATTTAATCACTTACAATGCCTTGAAACGCTATTTCATTGTATAAAAAACATAAAGAACACAGTTACAATCTACGTTTGGCAAGCTATAGAACAGACTGTTTTCTCTTAAACTAATCTTTGAAAGTTTCTTCTAAACTTGCATGAGATAGTAGTTGAGAACACAATGTTTGGCTCTAAAACAGAGTTTAAGGTACTTACAAAGCTTTGAAATGCTGTTTTAATGTATGTAAAACATAAAGAACACAGTTTAAATCTACTAGAAAACACAATGTCTTGCTCTGAAACACTGTTTAATCACTTACAATGCCATGAAACGCTGTTTCAATTTATGTAAAACATAAAGAACACAGTTACAATCTACGTATTGCAAACTATAGAAAAGACTGTTTTCTCTTAAACTAATCTTTGAAAGTTTCTTCTTAACTTGCATGAGATAGTAATTGAGAACACAATGTTTGGCTCTAAAGCAGAGTTTAAGGTACTTACAAAGATTTGAAATGCTGTTTTAATGTATGTAAAACATAAAGAACACAGTTTAAATCTACTTGAAAACACAATGTCTTGCTCTGAAACACTATTTAATCACTTACAATGCCTTGAAACGCTATTTCAATGTATAAAAAACATAAAGAACACAGTTACAATCTATGTTTGGCAAGCTATAGAACAGACTGTTTTCTCTTAAACTAATCTTTGAAAGTTTCTTCTTAACTTGCATGAGATAGTAGTTGAGAACACAATGTTTGGCTCTAAAACAGAGTTTAAGGTACTTACAAAGCTTTGAAATGCTGTTTTAATGTATGTAAAACATAAAGAACACAGTTTAAATCTACTTGAAAACACAATGTCTTGCTCTGAAACACTGTTTAATCCCTTACAATGCCTTGAAACGCTGTTTCAATGTATGTAAAACATAAAGAACCCAGTTACAATCTACTTATGGCAAGCTATAGAACAGACTGTTTTCTCTTAAATTAATCTTTGAAAGTTTCTTCTTAACTTGCATGAGATTTTAGTTGAGATCACAATGTTTGGCTCTAAACAGAGTTTAAGGTACTTACAATGCTTTGAAATGCTGTTTTAATGTATGTAAAACATAAAGAACAGTTTAAATCTACTTGAATACACAATGTCTTGGTCTGAAACACTATTTAATCACTTACAATGCCTTGAAACGCTATTTCAATGTATGTAAAACATAAAGAACACAGTTACAATCTACTTATTGCAAACTATAGAACAGACTGTTTTCTCTTAAACTAATCTTTGAAAGTTTCTTCTTAACTTGCATGAGATAGTAGTTGAGAACACAATGTTTGGCTCTAAAACAGAGTTTAAGGTACTTACAAAGCTTTGAAATGCTGTTTTAATGTATGTAAAACATAAAGAACACAGTTTAAATCTACTTGAAAACACAATGTCTTGCTCTGAAACACTATTTAATCTTTTACAATGCCTTGAAACGCTATTTCAATGTATAAAAAACAAAGAACACAGTTACAATCTACGTTTGGCAAGCTATAGAACAGACTGTTTTCTCTTAAACTAATCTTTGAAAGTTTCTTCTTAACTTGCATGAGATAGTAGTTGAGATCACAATGTTTCGCTCTAAAACAGAGTTTAAGGTACATACAAAGCTTTGAAATGCTGTTTTAATATATGTAAAACATAAAGAACGCAGTTTAAATCTACTTGAAAACACAATGCCTTGCCCAGAAACACTGTTTAATCACTTAAAATGCCTTGAAATGCTATTTCAATGTATGTAAAACATAAAGAACACAGTTGCAATCTACTTATTGCAAACTATAGAACAGAATGTTTTCTCTTAAACTAATCTTTGAAAGTTTCTTCTTAACTTGCATGAGATAGTAGTTGAGAACACAATGTTTGGCTCTAAAACAGAGTTTAAGGTACTTACAAAGCTTTGAAATGCTGTTTTAATGTATGTAAAACATAAAGAACAGTTTAAATCTACTTGAATACACAATGTCTTGGTCTGAAACACTATTTAATCACTTACAATGCCTTGAAACGCTATTTCAATGTATGTAAAACATAAAGAACACAGTTACAATCTACTTATTGCAAACTATAGAACAGACTGTTTTCTCTTAAACTAATCTTTGAAAGTTTCTTCTTAACTTGCATGAGATAGTAGTTGAGAACACAATGTTTGGCTCTAAAACAGAGTTTAAGGTACTTACAAAGCTTTGAAATGCTGTTTTAATGTATGTAAAACATAAAGAACACAGTTTAAATCTACTTGAAAACACAATGTCTTGCTCTGAAACACTATTTAATCTTTTACAATGCCTTGAAACGCTATTTCAATGTATAAAAAACAAAGAACACAGTTACAATCTACGTTTGGCAAGCTATAGAACAGACTGTTTTCTCTTAAACTAATCTTTGAAAGTTTCTTCTTAACTTGCATGAGATAGTAGTTGAGATCACAATGTTTCGCTCTAAAACAGAGTTTAAGGTACATACAAAGCTTTGAAATGCTGTTTTAATATATGTAAAACATAAAGAACGCAGTTTAAATCTACTTGAAAACACAATGCCTTGCCCAGAAACACTGTTTAATCACTTAAAATGCCTTGAAATGCTATTTCAATGTATGTAAAACATAAAGAACACAGTTGCAATCTACTTATTGCAAACTATAGAACAGAATGTTTTCTCTTAAACTAATCTTTGAAAGTTTCTTCTTAACTTGCATGAGATAGTAGTTGAGAACACAATGTTTGGCTCTAAAACAGAGTTTAAGGTACTTACAAAGCTTTGAAATGCTGTTTTAATGTATGTAAAACATAAAGAACACAATTTAAATCTACTAGAAAACACAATGTCTTGCCCTGAAACACTGTTTAATCACTTACAATGCCTTGAAAAGCTGTTTCAATGTATGTAAAACATAAAGAACACAGTTACAATCTACTTATTGCAAACTATAGAACAGACTGTTTTCTCTTAAACTAATCTATGAAAGTTTCTTCTTAACTTGAATGAGATATTAGTTAAGAACACAATGTTTGGCTTTAAAACAGAGTTTAAGGTACATACAAAGCTTTGAAATGCTGTTTTAATGTATGTAAAACATAAAGAACACAGTTTAAATCTACTTGAAAACACAATGTCTTGCTCTGAAACACTGTTTAATCCCTTACAATACCTTGAAACGCTGTTTCAATGTATGTAAAAGATAAAGAACACAGTTACAATCTACTTATTGCAAACTATAGAACAGACTGTTTTCTCTTAAACTAATCTTTGAAAGTTTCTTCTTAACTTGCATGAGATAGTAGTTGAGAACACAATGTTTGGCTCTAAAACAGAGTTTAAGGTACTTACAAAGCTTTGAAATGCTATTTTAATGTATGTAAAACATAAAGAACACAGTTTAAATCTACTTGAAAACACAATGTCTTGCTCTGCAACACTATTTAATCACTTACAATGCCTTGAAACGCTATTTCATTGTATAAAAAACATAAAGAACACAGTTACAATCTACGTTTGGCAAGCTATAGAACAGACTGTTTTCTCTTAAACTAATCTTTGAAAGTTTCTTCTAAACTTGCATGAGATAGTAGTTGAGAACACAATGTTTGGCTCTAAAACAGAGTTTAAGGTACTTACAAAGCTTTGAAATGCTGTTTTAATGTATGTAAAACATAAAGAACACAGTTTAAATCTACTAGAAAACACAATGTCTTGCTCTGAAACACTGTTTAATCACTTACAATGCCATGAAACGCTGTTTCAATGTATGTAAAACATAAAGAACACAGTTACAATCTACGTATTGCAAACTATAGAACAGACTGTTTTCTCTTAAACTAATCTTTGAAAGTTTCTTCTTAACTTGCATGAGATAGTAATTGAGAACACAATGTTTGGCTCTAAAGCAGAGTTTAAGGTACTTACAAAGATTTGAAATGCTGTTTTAATGTATGTAAAACATAAAGAACACAGTTTAAATCTACTTGAAAACACAATGTCTTGCTCTGAAACACTATTTAATCACTTACAATGCCTTGAAACGCTATTTCAATGTATAAAAAACATAAAGAACACAGTTACAATCTACGTTTGGCAAGCTATAGAACAGACTGTTTTCTCTTAAACTAATCTTTGAAAGTTTCTTCTTAACTTGCATGAGATATTAGTTGAGAACACAATGTTTGGCTCTAAAACAGAGTTTAAGGTACTTACAAAGCTTTGAAATGCTGTTTTAATGTATGTAAAACATAAAGAACGCAGTTTAAATCTACTTGAAAACACAATGTCTTGCCCAGAAACACTGTTTAATCACTTAAAATGCCTTGAAATGCTATTTCAATGTATGTAAAACATAAAGAACACAGTTACAATCTACTTATTGCAAACTATAGAACAGAATGTTTTCTCTTAAACTAATCTTTGAAAGTTTCTTCTTAACTTGCATGAGATAGTAGTTGAGAACACAATGTTTGGCTCTAAAACAGAGTTTAAGGTATATACAAAGCTTTGAAATGCTATTTTAATGTATGTAAAACATAAAGAACACAGTTTAAATCTACTTGAAAACACAATGTCTTGCTCTGCAACACTATTTAATCACTTACAATGCCTTGAAACGCTATTTCATTGTATAAAAAACATAAAGAACACAGTTACAATCTACGTTTGGCAAGCTATAGAACAGACTGTTTTCTCTTAAACTAATCTTTGAAAGTTTCTTCTAAACTTGCATGAGATAGTAGTTGAGAACACAATGTTTGGCTCTAAAACAGAGTTTAAGGTACTTACAAAGCTTTGAAATGCTGTTTTAATGTATGTAAAACATAAAGAACACAGTTTAAATCTACTAGAAAACACAATGTCTTGCTCTGAAACACTGTTTAATCACTTACAATGCCATGAAACGCTGTTTCAATGTATGTAAAACATAAAGAACACAGTTAGAATCTACGTATTGCAAACTATAGAACAGACTGTTTTCTCTTAAACTAATCTTTGAAAGTTTCTTCTTAACTTGCATGAGATAGTAATTGAGAACACAATGTTTGGCTCTAAAGCAGAGTTTAAGGTACTTACAAAGATTTGAAATGCTGTTTTAATGTATGTAAAACATAAAGAACACAGTTTAAATCTACTTGAAAACACAATGTCTTGCTCTGAAACACTATTTAATCACTTACAATGCCTTGAAACGCTATTTCAATGTATAAAAAACATAAAGAACACAGTTACAATCTACGTTTGGCAAGCTATAGAACAGACTGTTTTCTCTTAAACTAATCTTTGAAAGTTTCTTCTTAACTTGCATGAGATAGTAGTTGAGAACACAATGTTTGGCTCTAAAACAGAGTTTAAGGTACTTACAAAGCTTTGAAATGCTGTTTTAATGTATGTAAAACATAAAGAACGCAGTTTAAATCTACTTGAAAACACAATGTCTTGCCCAGAAACACTGTTTAATCACTTAAAATGCCTTGAAATGCTATTTCAATGTATGTAAAACATAAAGAACACAGTTACAATCTACTTATTGCAAACTATAGAACAGAATGTTTTCTCTTAAACTAATCTTTGAAAGTTTCTTCTTAACTTGCATGAGATAGTGGTTGAGAACACAATGTTTGGCTCTAAAACAGAGTTTAAGGTATATACAAAGCTTTGAAATGCTGTTTTAATGTATGTAAAACATAAAGAACACAGTTTAAATCTACTTGAAAACACAATGTCTTGCTCTGAAACACTATTTAATCACTTACAATGCCTTGAAACGCTATTTCAATGTATAAAAAACATAAAGAACACAGTTACAATCTACGTTTGGCAAGCTATAGAACAGACTGTTTTCTCTTAAACTAATCTTTGAAAGTTTCTTCTTAACTTGCATGAGATAGTAGTTGAGATCACAATGTTTGGCTCTAAAACAGAGTTTAAGGTACATACAAAGCTTTGAAATGCTGTTTTAATATATGTAAAACATAAAGAACGCAGTTTAAATCTACTTGAAAACACAATGTCTTGCTCTGAAACATTGTTTAATCACTTACAATGCCTTGAAACGCTGTTTCAATGTATGTAAAAAATGAAGAACACAGTTACAATCTACTTATTGCGAACTATAGAACAGACTGTTTTCTCTTAAACTAATCTTTGAAAGTTTCTTCTTAACTTGCATGAGATAGTAGTTGAGAACACAATGTTTGGCTCTAAAACAGAGTTTAAGGTACTTACAATGCTTTGAAATGCTGTTTTAATGTATGTAAAACATAAGAACACAGTTTAAATCTACTTGAAAACACAATGTCTTGCTCTGAAACACTGTTTAATCACTTAAAATGCCTTGAAATGCTATTTCAATGTATGTAAAACAAAGAACACAGTTACAATCTACTTATTGCAAACTATAGAACAGACTGTTTTCTCTTAAACTAATCTTTGAAAGATTCTTCTTAACTTGCATGAGATAGTAGTTGAGAACACAATGTTTGGCTCTAAAACAGAGTTTAAGGTACTTACAAAGCTTTGAAATGCTGTTTTAATGTATGTAAAACATAAAGAACACAGTTTAAATCTACTTGAAAACACAATGTCTTGCTCTGAAACACTGTTTAATCCCTTACAATGCCTTGAAATGCTGTTTCAATGTATGTAAAAGATAAAGAACACAGTTACAATCTACTTATTGCAAACTATAGAACAGACTGTTTTCTCTTAAACTAACCTTTGAAAGTTTCTTCTTAACTTGCATGAGATAGTAGTTGAGAACACAATGTTTGGCTCTAAAACAGAGTTTAAGGTACTTACAAAGCTTTGAAATTCTGTTTTAATGTATGTAAAACATAAAGAACACAGTTTAAATCTACTAGAAAACACAATGTCTTGCCCTGAAACACTGTTTAATCACTTACAATGCCTTGAAACGCTGTTTCAATGTATGTAAAACATAAAGAACACAGTTACAATCTACTTATTGCAAACTATAGAACAGACTGTTTTCTCTTAAACTAATCTATGAAAGTTTCTTCTTAACTTGAATGAGATATTAGTTAAGAACACAATGTTTGGCTTTAAAACAGAGTTTAAGGTATATACAAAGCTTTGAAATGCTGTTTTAATGTATGTAAAACATAAAGAACACAGTTTAAATCTACTTGAAAACACAATGTCTTGCTCTGAAACACTGTTTAATCACTTACAATGCCTTGAAATGCTATTTCAATGTATGTAAAACATAAAGAACACAGTTACAATCTACTTATTGCAAACTATAGAACAGACTGTTTTCTCTTAAACTAATCTTTGAAAGTTTCTTCTTAACTTGCATGAGATAGTAGTTGAGAACACAATGTTTGGCTCTAAAACAGAGTTTAAGGTACTTACAATGCTTTGAAATGCTGTTTTAATGTATGTAAAACATAAGAACACAGTTTAAATCTACTTGAAAACACAATGTCTTGCTCTGAAACACTGTTTAATCACTTAAAATGCCTTGAAATGCTATTTCAATGTATGTAAAACAAAGAACACAGTTACAATCTACTTATTGCAAACTATAGAACAGACTGTTTTCTCTTAAACTAATCTTTGAAAGATTCTTCTTAACTTGCATGAGATAGTAGTTGAGAACACAATGTTTGGCTCTAAAACAGAGTTTAAGGTACTTACAAAGCTTTGAAATGCTGTTTTAATGTATGTAAAACATAAAGAACACAGTTTAAATCTACTTGAAAACACAATGTCTTGCTCTGAAACACTGTTTAATCCCTTACAATGCCTTGAAATGCTGTTTCAATGTATGTAAAAGATAAAGAACACAGTTACAATCTACTTATTGCAAACTATAGAACAGACTGTTTTCTCTTAAACTAACCTTTGAAAGTTTCTTCTTAACTTGCATGAGATAGTAGTTGAGAACACAATGTTTGGCTCTAAAACAGAGTTTAAGGTACTTACAAAGCTTTGAAATGCTGTTTTAATGTATGTAAAAGATAAAGAACACAGTTTAAATCTACTAGAAAACACAATGTCTTGCCCTGAAACACTGTTTAATCACTTACAATGCCTTGAAACGCTGTTTCAATGTATGTAAAACATAAAGAACACAGTTACAATCTACTTATTGCAAACTATAGAACAGACTGTTTTCTCTTAAACTAATCTATGAAAGTTTCTTCTTAACTTGAATGAGATATTAGTTAAGAACACAATGTTTGGCTTTAAAACAGAGTTTAAGGTATATACAAAGCTTTGAAATGCTGTTTTAATGTATGTAAAACATAAAGAACACAGTTTAAATCTACTTGAAAACACAATGTCTTGCTCTGAAACACTGTTTAATCACTTACAATGCCTTGAAATGCTATTTCAATGTATGTAAAACATAAAGAACACAGTTACAATCTACTTATTGCAAACTATAGAACAGACTGTTTTCTCTTAAACTAATCTTTGAAAGTTTCTTCTTAACTTGCATGAGATAGTAGTTGAGAACACAATGTTTGGCTCTAAAACAGAGTTTAAGGTACTTACAAAGCTTTGAAATGCTGTTTTAATGTATGTAAAACATAAAGAACACAATTTAAATCTACTAGAAAACACAATGTCTTGCCCTGAAACACTGTTTAATCACTTACAATGCCTTGAAAAGCTGTTTCAATGTATGTAAAACATAAAGAACACAGTTACAATCTACTTATTGCAAACTATAGAACAGACTGTTTTCTCTTAAACTAATCTATGAAAGTTTCTTCTTAACTTGAATGAGATATTAGTTAAGAACACAATGTTTGGCTTTAAAACAGAGTTTAAGGTATATACAAAGCTTTGAAATGCTGTTTTAATGTATGTAAAACATAAAGAACACAGTTTAAATCTACTTGAAAACACAATGTCTTGCTCTGAAACACTGTTTAATCCCTTACAATGCCTTGAAACGCTGTTTCAATGTATGTAAAAGATAAAGAACACAGTTACAATCTACTTATTGCAAACTATAGAACAGACTGTTTTCTCTTAAACTAATCTTTGAAAGTTTCTTCTTAACTTGCATGAGATAGTAGTTGAGAACACAATGTTTGGCTCTAAAACAGAGTTTAAGGTACTTACAAAGCTTTGAAATGCTATTTTAATGTATGTAAAACATAAAGAACACAGTTTAAATCTACTTGAAAACACAATGTCTTGCTCTGCAACACTATTTAATCACTTACAATGCCTTGAAACGCTATTTCATTGTATAAAAAACATAAAGAACACAGTTACAATCTACGTTTGGCAAGCTATAGAACAGACTGTTTTCTCTTAAACTAATCTTTGAAAGTTTCTTCTTAACTTGCATGAGATAGTAGTTGAGAACACAATGTTTGGCTCTAAAACAGAGTTTAAGGTACTTACAAAGCTTTGAAATGCTGTTTTAATGTATGTAAAACATAAAGAACGCAGTTTAAATCTACTTGAAAACACAATGTCTTGCCCAGAAACACTGTTTAATCACTTAAAATGCCTTGAAATGCTATTTCAATGTATGTAAAACATAAAGAACACAGTTACAATCTACTTATTGCAAACTATAGAACAGAATGTTTTCTCTTAAACTAATCTTTGAAAGTTTCTTCTTAACTTGCATGAGATAGTGGTTGAGAACACAATGTTTGGCTCTAAAACAGAGTTTAAGGTATATACAAAGCTTTGAAATGCTGTTTTAATGTATGTAAAACATAAAGAACACAGTTTAAATCTACTTGAAAACACAATGTCTTGCTCTGAAACACTATTTAATCACTTACAATGCCTTGAAACGCTATTTCAATGTATAAAAAACATAAAGAACACAGTTACAATCTACTTATTGCAAACTATAGAACAGACTGTTTTCTCTTAAACTAATCTTTGAAAGATTCTTCTTAACTTGCATGAGATAGTAGTTGAGAACACAATGTTTGGCTCTAAAACAGAGTTTAAGGTACTTACAAAGCTTTGAAATGCTGTTTTAATGTATGTAAAACATAAAGAACACAGTTTAAATCTACTTGAAAACACAATGTCTTGCTCTGAAACACTGTTTAATCCCTTACAATGCCTTGAAATGCTGTTTCAATGTATGTAAAAGATAAAGAACACAGTTACAATCTACTTATTGCAAACTATAGAACAGACTGTTTTCTCTTAAACTAACCTTTGAAAGTTTCTTCTTAACTTGCATGAGATAGTAGTTGAGAACACAATGTTTGGCTCTAAAACAGAGTTTAAGGTACTTACAAAGCTTTGAAATGCTGTTTTAATGTATGTAAAACATAAAGAACACAGTTTAAATCTACTAGAAAACACAATGTCTTGCCCTGAAACACTGTTTAATCACTTACAATGCCTTGAAACGCTGTTTCAATGTATGTAAAACATAAAGAACACAGTTACAATCTACTTATTGCAAACTATAGAACAGACTGTTTTCTCTTAAACTAATCTATGAAAGTTTCTTCTTAACTTGAATGAGATATTAGTTAAGAACACAATGTTTGGCTTTAAAACAGAGTTTAAGGTATATACAAAGCTTTGAAATGCTGTTTTAATGTATGTAAAACATAAAGAACACAGTTTAAATCTACTTGAAAACACAATGTCTTGCTCTGAAACACTGTTTAATCACTTACAATGCCTTGAAATGCTATTTCAATGTATGTAAAACATAAAGAACACAGATACAATCTACTTATTGCAAACTATAGAACAGACTGTTTTCTCTTAAACTAATCTTTGAAAGTTTCTTCTTAACTTGCATGAGATAGTAGTTGAGAACACAATGTTTGGCTCTAAAACAGAGTTTAAGGTACTTACAAAGCTTTGAAATGCTGTTTTAATGTATGTAAAACATAAAGAACACAATTTAAATCTACTAGAAAACACAATGTCTTGCCCTGAAACACTGTTTAATCACTTACAATGCCTTGAAAAGCTGTTTCAATGTATGTAAAACATAAAGAACACAGTTACAATCTACTTATTGCAAACTATAGAACAGACTGTTTTCTCTTAAACTAATCTATGAAAGTTTCTTCTTAACTTGAATGAGATATTAGTTAAGAACACAATGTTTGGCTTTAAAACAGAGTTTAAGGTATATACAAAGCTTTGAAATGCTGTTTTAATGTATGTAAAACATAAAGAACACAGTTTAAATCTACTTGAAAACACAATGTCTTGCTCTGAAACACTGTTTAATCCCTTACAATGCCTTGAAACGCTGTTTCAATGTATGTAAAAGATAAAGAACACAGTTACAATCTACTTATTGCAAACTATAGAACAGACTGTTTTCTCGTAAACTAATCTTTGAAAGTTTCTTCTTAACTTGCATGAGATAGTAGTTGAGAACACAATGTTTGGCTCTAAAACAGAGTTTAAGGTACTTACAAAGCTTTGAAATGCTATTTTAATGTATGTAAAACATAAAGAACACAGTTTAAATCTACTTGAAAACACAATGTCTTGCTCTGCAACACTATTTAATCACTTACAATGCCTTGAAACGCTATTTCATTGTATAAAAAACATAAAGAACACAGTTACAATCTACATTTGGCAAGCTATAGAACAGACTGTTTTCTCTTAAACTAATCTTTGAAAGTTTCTTCTAAACTTGCATGAGATAGTAGTTGAGAACACAATGTTTGGCTCTAAAACAGAGTTTAAGGTACTTACAAAGCTTTGAAATGCTGTTTTAATGTATGTAAAACATAAAGAACACAGTTTAAATCTACTAGAAAACACAATGTCTTGCTCTGAAACACTGTTTAATCACTTACAATGCCATGAAACGCTGTTTCAATGTATGTAAAACATAAAGAACACAGTTACAATCTACGTATTGCAAACTATAGAACAGACTGTTTTCTCTTAAACTAATCTTTGAAAGTTTCTTCTTAACTTGCATGAGATAGTAATTGAGAACACAATGTTTGGCTCTAAAGCAGAGTTTAAGGTACTTACAAAGATTTGAAATGCTGTTTTAATGTATGTAAAACATAAAGAACACAGTTTAAATCTACTTGAAAACACAATGTCTTGCTCTGAAACACTATTAAATCACTTACAATGCCTTGAAACGCTATTTCAATGTATAAAAAACATAAAGAACACAGTTACAATCTACGTTTGGCAAGCTATAGAACAGACTGTTTTCTCTTAAACTAATCTTTGAAAGTTTCTTCTTAACTTGCATGAGATAGTAGTTGGGAACACAATGTTTGGCTCTAAAACAGAGTTTAAGGTACTTACAAAGCTTTGAAATGCTGTTTTAATGTATGTAAAACATAAAGAACGCAGTTTAAATCTACTTGAAAACACAATGTCTTGCCCAGAAACACTGTTTAATCACTTAAAATGCCTTGAAATGCTATTTCAATGTATGTAAAACATAAAGAACACAGTTACAATCTACTTATTGCAAACTATAGAACAGAATGTTTTCTCTTAAACTAATCTTTGAAAGTTTCTTCTTAACTTGCATGAGATAGTGGTTGAGAACACAATGTTTGGCTCTAAAACAGAGTTTAAGGTATATACAAAGCTTTGAAATGCTGTTTTAATGTATGTAAAACATAAAGAACACAGTTTAAATCTACTTGAAAACACAATGTCTTGCTCTGAAACACTATTTAATCACTTACAATGCCTTGAAACGCTATTTCAATGTATAAAAAACATAAAGAACACAGTTACAATCTACGTTTGGCAAGCTATAGAACAGACTGTTTTCTCTTAAACTAATCTTTGAAAGTTTCTTCTTAACTTGCATGAGATAGTAGTTGAGATCACAATGTTTGGCTCTAAAACAGAGTTTAAGGTACATACAAAGCTTTGAAATGCTGTTTTAATATATGTAAAACATAAAGAACGCAGTTTAAATCTACTTGAAAACACAATGTCTTGCTCTGAAACATTGTTTAATCACTTACAATGCCTTGAAACGCTGTTTCAATGTATGTAAAAAATGAAGAACACAGTTACAATCTACTTATTGCGAACTATAGAACAGACTGTTTTCTCTTAAACTAATCTTTGAAAGTTTCTTCTTAACTTGCATGAGATAGTAGTTGAGAACACAATGTTTGGCTCTAAAACAGAGTTTAAGGTACTTACAATGCTTTGAAATGCTGTTTTAATGTATGTAAAACATAAGAACACAGTTTAAATCTACTTGAAAACACAATGTCTTGCTCTGAAACACTGTTTAATCACTTAAAATGCCTTGAAATGCTATTTCAATGTATGTAAAACAAAGAACACAGTTACAATCTACTTATTGCAAACTATAGAACAGACTGTTTTCTCTTAAACTAATCTTTGAAAGATTCTTCTTAACTTGCATGAGATAGTAGTTGAGAACACAATGTTTGGCTCTAAAACAGAGTTTAAGGTACTTACAAAGCTTTGAAATGCTGTTTTAATGTATGTAAAACATAAAGAACACAGTTTAAATCTACTTGAAAACACAATGTCTTGCTCTGAAACACTGTTTAATCCCTTACAATGCCTTGAAACGCTGTTTCAATGTATGTAAAAGATAAAGAACACAGTTACAATCTACTTATTGCAAACTATAGAACAGACTGTTTTCTCTTAAACTAATCTTTGAAAGTTTCTTCTTAACTTGCATGAGATAGTAGTTGAGAATACAATGTTTGGCTCTAAAACAGAGTTTAAGGTACTTACAAAGCTTTGAAATGCTATTTTAATGTATGTAAAACATAAAGAACACAGTTTAAATCTACTTGAAAACACAATGTCTTGCTCTGCAACACTATTTAATCACTTACAATGCCTTGAAACGCTATTTCATTGTATAAAAAACATAAAGAACACAGTTACAATCTACGTTTGGCAAGCTATAGAACAGACTGTTTTCTCTTAAACTAATCTTTGAAAGTTTCTTCTAAACTTGCATGAGATAGTAGTTGAGAACACAATGTTTGGCTCTAAAACAGAGTTTAAGGTACTTACAAAGCTTTGAAATGCTGTTTTAATGTATGTAAAACATAAAGAACACAGTTTAAATCTACTAGAAAACACAATGTCTTGCTCTGAAACACTGTTTAATCACTTACAATGCCATGAAACGCTGTTTCAATGTATGTAAAACATAAAGAACACAGTTACAATCTACGTATTGCAAACTATAGAACAGACTGTTTTCTCTTAAACTAATCTTTGAAAGTTTCTTCTTAACTTGCATGAGATAATAATTGAGAACACAATGTTTGGCTCTAAAGCAGAGTTTAAGGTACTTACAAAGATTTGAAATGCTGTTTTAATGTATGTAAAACATAAAGAACACAGTTTAAATCTACTTGAAAACACAATGTCTTGCTCTGAAACACTATTTAATCACTTACAATGCCTTGAAACGCTATTTCAATGTATAAAAAACATAAAGAACACAGTTACAATCTACGTTTGGCAAGCTATAGAACAGACTGTTTTCTCTTAAACTAATCTTTGAAAGTTTCTTCTTAACTTGCATGAGATAGTAGTTGAGAACACAATGTTTGGCTCTAAAACAGAGTTTAAGGTACTTACAAAGCTTTGAAATGCTGTTTTAATGTATGTAAAACATAAAGAACACAGTTTAAATCTACTTGAAAACACAATGTCTTGCCCTGAAACACTGTTTAATCACTTAAAATGCCTTGAAATGCTATTTCAATGTATGTAAGACATAAAGAACAGTTACAATCTACTTATTGCAAACTATAGAACAGAATGTTTTCTCTTAAACTAATCTTTGAAAGTTTCTTCTTAACTTGCATGAGATAGTAGTTGAGAACACAATGTTTGGCTCTAAAACAGAGTTTAAGGTACTTACAAAGCTTTGAAATGCTGTTTTAATGTATGTAAAACATAAAGAACACAGTTTAAATCTACTAGAAAACACAATGTCTTGCCCTGAAACACTGTTTAATCACTTACAATGCCTTGAAACGCTGTTTCAATGTATGTAAAACATAAAGAACACAGTTACAATCTACTTATTGCAAACTATAGAACAGACTGTTTTCTCTTAAACTAATCTATGAAAGTTTCTTCTTAACTTGAATGAGATATTAGTTAAGAACACAATGTTTGGCTTTAAAACAGAGTTTAAGGTATATACAAAGCTTTGAAATGCTGTTTTAATGTATGTAAAACATAAAGAACACAGTTTAAATCTACTAGAAAACACAATGTCTTGCTCTGAAACACTGTTTAATCACTTACAATGCCATGAAACGCTGTTTCAATGTATGTAAAACATAAAGAACACAGTTACAATCTACGTATTGCAAACTATAGAACAGACTGTTTTCTCTTAAACTAATCTTTGAAAGTTTCTTCTTAACTTGCATGAGATAGTAGTTGAGATCACAATGTTTGGCTCTAAAACAGAGTTTAAGGTACATACAAAGCTTTGAAATGCTGTTTTAATATATGTAAAACATAAAGAACGCAGTTTAAATCTACTTGAAAACACAATGTCTTGCTCTGAAACATTGTTTAATCACTTACAATGCCTTGAAACGCTGTTTCAATGTATGTAAAAAATGAAGAACACAGTTACAATCTACTTATTGCAAACTATAGAACAGACTGTTTTCTCTTAAACTAATCTTTGAAAGTTTCTTCTTAACTTGCATGAGATAGTAGTTGAGAACACAATGTTTGGCTCTAAAACAGAGTTTAAGGTACTTACAAAGCTTTGAAATGCTATTTTAATGTATGTAAAACATAAAGAACACAGTTTAAATCTACTTGAAAACACAATGTCTTGCTCTGCAACACTATTTAATCACTTACAATGCCTTGAAACGCTATTTCATTGTATAAAAAACATAAAGAACACAGTTACAATCTACGTTTGGCAAGCTATAGAACAGACTGTTTTCTCTTAAACTAATCTTTGAAAGTTTCTTCTAAACTTGCATGAGATAGTAGTTGAGAACACAATGTTTGGCTCTAAAACAGAGTTTAAGGTACTTACAAAGCTTTGAAATGCTGTTTTAATGTATGTAAAACATAAAGAACACAGTTTAAATCTACTAGAAAACACAATGTCTTGCTCTGAAACACTGTTTAATCACTTACAATGCCATGAAACGCTGTTTCAATGTATGTAAAACATAAAGAACACAGTTACAATCTACGTATTGCAAACTATAGAACAGACTGTTTTCTCTTAAACTAATCTTTGAAAGTTTCTTCTTAACTTGCATGAGATAGTAATTGAGAACACAATGTTTGGCTCTAAAGCAGAGTTTAAGGTACTTACAAAGATTTGAAATGCTGTTTTAATGTATGTAAAACATAAAGAACACAGTTTAAATCTACTTGAAAACACAATGTCTTGCTCTGAAACACTATTTAATCACTTACAATGCCTTGAAACGCTATTTCAATGTATAAAAAACATAAAGAACACAGTTACAATCTACGTTTGGCAAGCTATAGAACAGACTGTTTTCTCTTAAACTAATCTTTGAAAGTTTCTTCTTAACTTGCATGAGATAGTAGTTGAGAACACAATGTTTGGCTCTAAAACAGAGTTTAAGGTACTTACAAAGCTTTGAAATGCTGTTTTAATGTATGTAAAACATAAAGAACACAGTTTAAATCTACTTGAAAACACAATGTCTTGCCCTGAAACACTGTTTAATCACTTAAAATGCCTTGAAATGCTATTTCAATGTATGTAAGACATAAAGAACAGTTACAATCTACTTATTGCAAACTATAGAACAGAATGTTTTCTCTTAAACTAATCTTTGAAAGTTTCTTCTTAACTTGCATGAGATAGTAGTTGAGAACACAATGTTTGGCTCTAAAACAGAGTTTAAGGTACTTACAAAGCTTTGAAATGCTGTTTTAATGTATGTAAAACATAAAGAACACAGTTTAAATCTACTAGAAAACACAATGTCTTGCCCTGAAACACTGTTTAATCACTTACAATGCCTTGAAACGCTGTTTCAATGTATGTAAAACATAAAGAACACAGTTACAATCTACTTATTGCAAACTATAGAACAGACTGTTTTCTCTTAAACTAATCTATGAAAGTTTCTTCTTAACTTGAATGAGATATTAGTTAAGAACACAATGTTTGGCTTTAAAACAGAGTTTAAGGTATATACAAAGCTTTGAAATGCTGTTTTAATGTATGTAAAACATAAAGAACACAGTTTAAATCTACTAGAAAACACAATGTCTTGCTCTGAAACACTGTTTAATCACTTACAATGCCATGAAACGCTGTTTCAATGTATGTAAAACATAAAGAACACAGTTACAATCTACGTATTGCAAACTATAGAACAGACTGTTTTCTCTTAAACTAATCTTTGAAAGTTTCTTCTTAACTTGCATGAGATAGTAGTTGAGATCACAATGTTTGGCTCTAAAACAGAGTTTAAGGTACATACAAAGCTTTGAAATGCTGTTTTAATATATGTAAAACATAAAGAACGCAGTTTAAATCTACTTGAAAACACAATGTCTTGCTCTGAAACATTGTTTAATCACTTACAATGCCTTGAAACGCTGTTTCAATGTATGTAAAAAATGAAGAACACAGTTACAATCTACTTATTGCAAACTATAGAACAGACTGTTTTCTCTTAAACTAATCTTTGAAAGTTTCTTCTTAACTTGCATGAGATAGTAGTTGAGAACACAATGTTTGGCTCTAAAACAGAGTTTAAGGTACTTACAATGCTTTGAAATGCTGTTTTAATGTATGTAAAACATAAGAACACAGTTTAAATCTACTTGAAAACACAATGTCTTGCTCTGAAACACTGTTTAATCACTTAAAATGCCTTGAAATGCTATTTCAATGTATGTAAAACAAAGAACACAGTTACAATCTACTTATTGCAAACTATAGAACAGACTGTGTTCTCTTAAACTAATCTTTGAAAGATTCTTCTTAACTTGCATGAGATAGTAGTTGATAACACAATGTTTGGCTCTAAAACAGAGTTTAAGGTACTTACAAAGCTTTGAAATGCTGTTTTAATGTATGTAAAACATAAAGAACACAGTTTAAATCTACTTGAAAACACAATGTCTTGCTCTGAAACACTGTTTAATCCCTTACAATGCCTTGAAATGCTGTTTCAATGTATGTAAAAGATAAAGAACACAGTTACAATCTACTTATTGCAAACTATAGAACAGACTGTTTTCTCTTAAACTAACCTTTGAAAGTTTCTTCTTAACTTGCATGAGATAGTAGTTGAGAACACAATGTTTGGCTCTAAAACAGAGTTTAAGGTACTTACAAAGCTTTGAAATGCTGTTTTAATGTATGTAAAACATAAAGAACACAGTTTAAATCTACTAGAAAACACAATGTCTTGCCCTGAAACACTGTTTAATCACTTACAATGCCTTGAAACGCTGTTTCAATGTATGTAAAACATAAAGAACACAGTTACAATCTACTTATTGCAAACTATAGAACAGACTGTTTTCTCTTAAACTAATCTATGAAAGTTTCTTCTTAACTTGAATGAGATATTAGTTAAGAACACAATGTTTGGCTTTAAAACAGAGTTTAAGGTATATACAAAGCTTTCAAATGCTGTTTTAATGTATGTAAAACATAAAGAACACAGTTTAAATCTACTTGAAAACACAATGTCTTGCTCTGAAACACTGTTTAATCACTTACAATGCCTTGAAATGCTATTTCAATGTATGTAAAACATAAAGAACACAGTTACAATCTACTTATTGCAAACTATAGAACAGACTGTTTTCTCTTAAACTAATCTTTGAAAGTTTCTTCTTAACTTGCATGAGATAGTAGTTGAGAACACAATGTTTGGCTCTAAAACAGAGTTTAAGGTACTTACAAAGCTTTGAAATGCTGTTTTAATGTATGTAAAACATAAAGAACACAGTTTAAATCTACTAGAAAACACAATGTCTTGCCCTGAAACACTGTTTAATCACTTACAATGCCTTGAAACGCTGTTTCAATGTATGTAAAACATAAAGAACACAGTTACAATCTACTTATTGCAAACTATAGAACAGACTGTTTTCTCTTAAACTAATCTATGAAAGTTTCTTCTTAACTTGAATGAGATATTAGTTAAGAACACAATGTTTGGCTTTAAAACAGAGTTTAAGGTATATACAAAGCTTTGAAATGCTGTTTTAATGTATGTAAAACATAAAGAACACAGTTTAAATCTACTTGAAAACACAATGTCTTGCTCTGAAACACTGTTTAATCACTTACAATGCCTTGAAACGCTATTTCAATGTATGTAAAACATAAAGAACACAGTTACAATCTACTTATTGCAAACTATAGAACAGACTGTTTTCTCTTAAACTAATCTTTGAAAGTTTCTTCTTAACTTGCATGAGATAGTAGTTGAGAACACAATGTTTGGCTCTAAAACAGAGTTTAAGGTACTTACAAAGCTTTGAAATGCTGTTTTAATGTATGTAAAACATAAAGAACACAATTTAAATCTACTAGAAAACACAATGTCTTGCCCTGAAACACTGTTTAATCACTTACAATGCCTTGAAAAGCTGTTTCAATGTATGTAAAACATAAAGAACACAGTTACAATCTACTTATTGCAAACTATAGAACAGACTGTTTTCTCTTAAACTAATCTATGAAAGTTTCTTCTTAACTTGAATGAGATATTAGTTAAGAACACAATGTTTGGCTTTAAAACAGAGTTTAAGGTATATACAAAGCTTTGAAATGCTGTTTTAATGTATGTAAAACATAAAGAACACAGTTTAAATCTACTTGAAAACACAATGTCTTGCTCTGAAACACTGTTTAATCCCTTACAATGCCTTGAAACGCTGTTTCAATGTATGTAAAAGATAAAGAACACAGTTACAATCTACTTATTGCAAACTATAGAACAGACTGTTTTCTCTTAAACTAATCTTTGAAAGTTTCTTCTTAACTTGCATGAGATAGTAGTTGAGAACACAATGTTTGGCTCTAAAACAGAGTTTAAGGTACTTACAAAGCTTTGAAATGCTATTTTCATGTATGTAAAACATAAAGAACACAGTTTAAATCTACTTGAAAACACAATGTCTTGCTCTGCAACACTATTTAATCACTTACAATGCCTTGAAACGCTATTTCATTGTATAAAAAACATAAAGAACACAGTTACAATCTACGTTTGGCAAGCTATAGAACAGACTGTTTTCTCTTAAACTAATCTTTGAAAGTTTCTTCTAAACTTGCATGAGATAGTAGTTGAGAACACAATGTTTGGCTCTAAAACAGAGTTTAAGGTACTTACAAAGCTTTGAAATGCTGTTTTAATGTATGTAAAACATAAAGAACACAGTTTAAATCTACTAGAAAACACAATGTCTTGCTCTGAAACACTGTTTAATCACTTACAATGCCATGA
This sequence comes from Electrophorus electricus, assembly GCF_041902795.1. NCBI lineage: Eukaryota > Metazoa > Chordata > Actinopteri > Gymnotiformes > Gymnotidae > Electrophorus > Electrophorus electricus. The sequence continues at coordinate 17,954,399 of NC_137499.1, forward strand.
AACGCTGTTTCAATGTATGTAAAACATAAAGAACACAGTTACAATCTACGTATTGCAAACTATAGAAAAGACTGTTTTCTCTTAAACTAATC